>NC_087163.1:24294584-24314584 GCF_035594125.1 Scylla paramamosain
CTCATTTCTCAGCTTATTCTTTTCTTTTCATTTCTTCCTTATTTTTTCTTCTTTTCCTCCTTTTCTTCTCCTCTCTCTCTCTCTCTCTCTCTCTCTCTCTCTCTCTCTCTCTCTCTCTCTCTCTCTCTCTCTCTCTCTCTCTCTCTCTCTCTCTCTCTCTCTAATTTCTTCCTTTGTCTTGTCTTTCTTATTTTCCATTTTATCATTCGGGTTTATCGATATCCCCTTCTCCTCCTCACATCTCTTTTACCCTATACATAATTCATCTCTTTCCTTCTCTACTCTCCCTTCCACTTTTTCTTCCTCCACCTTCTCAACGTTCTCCTCCTCCTCCTCCTCCTCCTCCTTCTCCTGATCCTCCTTTTCACTTGCTAAAGTCATTTCCATCTTGTCTTTATGAAACAGTGTAACTTATTTTGTACCTGACTTTTCTATACACACAGAATCTCAAAAGTGTAAACGCCTTACCACATAAAAAACACACATACATACATACATACATACATACATACATACATACACACGTACATACAGAAATAGCTGGCAGCGTAAACACATAAATAAACTTAGCAATGAAAGCTGTTCTCTCTCTCTCTCTCTCTCTCTCTCTCTCTCTCTCTCTCTCTCTCTCTCTCTCTCTCTCTCTCTCTCTCTCTCTCATACACACACACAAACATATCGTAGTATTATATAAAGAAGCAAAACGAGAGAGAGAGAGAGAGAGAGAGAGAGAGAGAGAGAGAGAGAGAGAGAGAGAGAGAGAGAGAGAGAGAGAGAGAGAGAGAGAGAGAGAGAGAGAGAGAGAGAGAGAGATATGAGAAGGAGGGGAAAGTAGTCTATAGATAGAAATTCTCTCTCTCTCTCTCTCTCTCTCTCTCTCTCTCTCTCTCTCTCTCTCTCTCTCTCTCTCTCTCTCTCTCTCTCTCTCTCTCTCTCTCTCTCTCTCTCCGAAGGCGTTAATGGAAAAATATTGGAAAAAAATTAAAATATGACAGGAAGCCTAAGGTGAATATTTTTATACTGATTTCATTTGAGAGAGAGAGAGAGAGAGAGAGAGAGAGAGAGAGAGAGAGAGAGAGAGAGAGAGAGAGAGAGAGAGAATATATATACCGAGAAAGAAAAGGTACGAGATAAAAGCAAGATAATCCGATTTCTCTCTCTCTCTCTCTCTCTCTCTCTCTCTCTCTCTCTCTCTCTCTCTCTCTCTCTCTCTCTCTCTCTCTCTCTCTCTCTCTCTCTCTCTCTCTCTCTCTCTCTCTCTCTCTCTCTCTCTCTCTCTCTCTCTCTCTCTCTCTCTCTCTCTCTCTCAGCAGACTTTGTGACACGTTTGCGATGACGGGAGAGGGAGGGAAAGGATTCGATGGATGAAGGGGAGAGAGAGAGAGAGAGAGAGAGAGAGAGAGAGAGAGAGAGAGAGAGAGAGAGAGAGAGAGAGAGAGAGAGAGAGAGAGAGAGAGAGAGAGAGAGAGAGAGAGAGAGAGAGAGAGAGAGAGAGAGAGAGAGAGAGAGAGATGTAGTGCACAAAAAAGCAAAATTCGATGATCTGACAGAGAGAGAGAGAGAGAGAGAGAGAGAGAGAGAGAGAGAGAGAGAGAGAGAGAGAGAGAGAGAGAGATGTAGTGCACAAAAAAGCAAAATTCGATGATCTGACAGAGAGAGAGAGAGAGAGAGAGAGAGAGAGAGAGAGAGAAGGGGAGGAGGCGGAATCTCAAACCATCACCTTCTTTAGACTTATTTTCACCTTACCTCTCCACCTTTTGTTCCTCCTCCTTCTTCTCCTCCTCCTCCTCCTCCTCCTCCTCCTCCTTCTCCTTCTACTTCTCCTCCTTTTCGTCCTCCTCCTTCTCCTTCTCCTCCATCTCCTTTCCTTTCTTCACCTCAGATCACAAACTATAACCCGTATATTCAACCACTCCTCTCATAAGGGCTGCTTTCAAAGGCCACACAGATCATTACTCAGTTCCCTTCTATGTTTTTATCCATTAGTGATGAATGACCGCTGAAAATTAATCACTAGCATCGTGAAAATGCTCTTGAAAACTTTTATAACCTTCCACTAGAGGCTGTGAAGTAAGAGTTAGTTAAAGTGTAGTAACAGAGAATACAGTGATAGAAAATGTATTACGAAAAGTCTTTAAAAATTTATCTAGAATATTAAGACAGGAAGTTGCAAGAAGCCATCAGGCCATATATGAAACATGCCCACCTATTTCCACCTATCATCCCTATCTAATCCATCTAATCCACTTTTTTTAAACCTCCCTACTGACTCAGCACCAAAAGCCTGATTACTGAGGCCATTCCGTTCATCTTCCACTCTATCTGACAACCAACCCCTTCCTATCTCTGGTATTTGTTCTTTCCTTGAGTTTCTTCGTGTTCTCCCAGCTTACTTCTCACCTTTCCTCCCCTCCGTTCCTCCCTCCCCTCTTTCACTCCCTCTGCATACACCTGGCTCGGACGCATCGCTGCCCAAGCTGAGGGATTAAAATAGAATCAGAACCCAACTAAAGCAGAATTGTGTGCTCAGAGACGGAGTGGAGGGAGGGTGGGTGGAGAGAGAGGGAGAGGGTGGGTGGAGAGAGAGGGAGAGGGTGGGAGGGAGGGTTCGATGGTGCCCGGGTCAGGTTATACAGTGTTAAAGGTGTGATGCTTCTCTCTCTCTCTCTCTCTCTCTCTCTCTCTCTCTCTCTCTCTCTCTCTCTCTCTCTCTCTCTCTCTCTCTCTCTCTCTCTCTCTCTCTCTCTCTCATTTACATTTTCACAATCGATATGTATAAATGCTAAGTGACGATTTTGTGAGTTCTGAAAAGTGTGAAAAAGAGAGAGAGAGAGAGAGAGAGAGAGAGAGAGAGAGAGAGAGAGAGAGAGAGAGAGAGAGAGAGAGAGAGAGAGAGAGAGAGAGAGAGAGAGATGCAAGCCGAGAAACATTTTTAGGTCATCCACAGCTCCAGGTAAACTTGTAAACTTTAATGAGTTTCCAGCCTCATCCTGTAACTGAGGTGTGTCCTTGTGACTTCCTCTCCCTCTCCCTCTCCCTCTCCCTCTCCCTTACCTCCCTTCTCCCCCTCCCTCATGAGTGTGCATAGCCTTATAGATTCTGCAGACACCTGTCATCCACAGCCTCCTCTTCCCCCTCTTGCTCCTCCTCTTCTGCCTGCATCTCATCCTCTTTCTCCTCTGTTGTCTTCATTCTGTTCTTGTTTCCCTTTCGTAACTTCACCTTGTTCCTCCTTCGCCTCTCTTCTTTCTCTTCCTCCTTATCATCTTTTGTTCTTCTCACTCTCTTCTACCTCCTCCTAAATAAATTCACCCAGTTCCTCCTTCTCTTCCTCTTTTTATTCACCTTCCTTCTTCCTCATTCTCCTCCTCGTCCTCCTCCTCCTCCTCCTCCTTCTCTCCCTCCTTGTCCTTGTAGTAATCATATTCTATTTAATTCACTACACATTGTATTTCATTATGGTACAATTCAAGTCATCCGCATCTTCCTGCTTTCCACATTTAGGTCCCGGCATAATGTTATCACATGCACGCACGCAGGCAGACACACACACACACACACACACACACACACACACACACACACACACACACACACACACACACACACACACACACACACACACACACACGTCCTAAGGGAAAGGTTTCGAATCGTCCCTGAGAAATCCTGAATCGCTTCTCCTCCTCCTCCTCCTCCTCTTCCTCCTCTTCCTGAAGGGCGCGACGTACCAGAAGGAGGCCCCAGAGGATGCCTGAAGGTGCCACACTAACACTTCTCTCGTTCTGATCGCTGTGGAGAATGTCGTGTCCCTTGGTTTACTCGTCATTATAAAGGACAGTCATTAGTGGTCAGTGCGCCTTGTAAAGAGCATCGGCGTTCACACTCAACACGAAGTTAAGGAGCTGTAGAGATCGTGTGCTGTAGTCAGGTTAAATTTATACCTCTTAACACAACTGGTCGTGCGTAAAAGTAACATTACATTCGACATAAATGGGAGCATAGATGAATGCTTAAATATTTCATACTCATACTGACTCAATTATGAATTACCCGGATGAAAGTGTAATGAGGAATGTATTGGATGGAATACGTGTTTTCATCTACAGCTACTAAGAAATAGAAATAGTTGCACGTTTCAGGCCCCGCTGTGCTGCCATATATCAGTGGGTGCTGCCAGAAATGCTACAAGCGAGCCACGGTGACATGACGGCCTTGTCTCACCTGATTTATGGAAGAGTACGAGTACCTGGCTTAACGTTTGCAGCACTCTGAGGAACTAAAGCTACGCGTGTATGTCTGTAAGTCTTTTGTTTTCCCCAAAGTAGAGCGCGGTTAACAGTGAACAAAACGTCTCTCTCTCTCTCTCTCTCTCTCTCTCTCTCTCTCTCTCTCTCTCTCTCTCTCTCTCTCTCTCTCTCTCTCTCTCTCTCTCTCTTGGCTGTAGGAAGCGGTGTTCTATAATGCCCAAAATCTGTATCTGAGTGACGCACGCGTTCACCTCACGGAAGACACAGGTCCACCAGCTCTCAAACACGAGCGGTCCTTCCTTGTGGATAATCTTTGTCAGAGGTCATTTTACGCTTGAGCAAGTTGCCAAACAATTTAGTTCACGCACGAGCTGCCCTCTATAGCACCTTATTCACCTTTATATACCAATTTCCTCGGCGTTTAAACAACGGAAACAAAAGAAAATACGTGTAATGAACGACAAGAAAGCAATTGAGAGACATCGCCACCCACCATACCACGGGATATCTGTTACACTGTATAGTATTTAAAATCATACATTGAAGTCCCACAGCGTATAGATAACAGAAACAAGAGAATATTTTAGTAAGATTCTCCATGAAAACCATCACAGACACCACCAACTGCCAAGCCACGAGTTGTCCCGCATGTTTCTTTAAAATCATGCACCAACACAAGCATCCAAATAACAAAAGGAAAGGAAAACAAAGAAAAAAAGAGAAAAACCATCAGAACACACCGCGAACCACAAAACAACATCTCCGCTACGGGTCTTTAAAGTTGAATACCTCTATTAACGTCCATACAAAGAAAGCAAGGAAAAAAACTAAGAAACTCCAAGGAAAACCCATCAAAACACACCACTCACCACCACACACACCACCAAGATGTCCCCTGCACCTCCTTACATATACACTCGTGCCAGTTACCATCAAGTCACACCCCAGTCTTCCCAGCATCTAGGACCACAAAAGAATATAAGAGTGAGACGTTAAGAGGAAAGCTATCGACAGACCTCAGCCAACCACCACCACCACCATCACCACGCCACCATCATCACCATCTTCCCCTCCTTCATTCCCTTTCTCCACCAGTATTCTTGGCAGCTTCCCTCTCTCACTTCTATGACTCGGGTCTCTTACACTTGGATGAACCTTCAGATCTCCATAAACAATTTACTGCTGTACGAATCTGGCGTTTTTCTAAGAATACTGTGACGGTGGAAGTATCTCACCTTTTGCCCTTCTGAGTTCAAGGGAGGACTGAGTATATTGATGTGAGTGGTAGTAGTAGTAGTAGTAGTAGTAGTAGTAGTAGTAGTAGTAGTAGTAGTAGTAGTAGTAGTAGTAGTAGTAGTAGTAGTAGTAATTTGTTTTATTTAGTTACAATAAGTAAAGAAATTAAAACCTAACCCATTAAAATAACTAGGTTTACGAAAGAATAGAATCTGATAACCTAGTTTTTTCTGAGTTAAGTATTTAGTTTAGTAGTAGTAGTAGTAGTAGTAGTAGTAGTAGTAGTAGTAGTAGTAGTAGTAGTAGTAGTAGTAGTAGTAGTAGTAGTAGTAGCAGCAGCAAATTCCTTCTTCAAATATCATTCAATCCCAATATCTCAGGTAAGGTTGGAAAAAGAAATAGGGAAATAAAAAGGGAGCCATTCCAAGTTTCATTAGAGCCTCATAAGACACAGTGGCCCATCTAATCCCTTTCTTTCCTCCTTCGCGAAACAATAATGACAAAAGGATGGACAACTACCAGCGGGAGAGTAATGGAGGGTGGTGGTTGGCTGGCACAGGCGGAATGGCCGTTTGCTATTGGCTGGTGAATAGTGACCGCCTCCTCGTACGTCAATCAGCCAATAGAAAGCGAGGGAGTGTGCCTGACTTTCTTTTCAGGGCAAGACATTGTTATTGCCACCACCGCCACCACAACGACTGCTGTTATTGTTACTGCTAATACTGCTACTGCTCCTGCTGCTGGTACGGAGCTAGGAAAACCACTTTCACCAGTACTACTACCCAACTTCACAACTGCTGTAACTAACGTAACCAACCTAACCTAATTTAAAGTATCCATGAAAACTTCTACTACCACTATTACTACTATCATCACTTCTTTCACCACCACAACCACCACTGCCATAAACCACACCACACTACCCCAAATCCCACGAATACCATCAACACCAACCCTCTCCTCAACCTCCACCGCAGTCACCACCACCACCACTACCACCACCACTGTACCACTTGAACCCAGCCCATCCCTGCACCACCACCACTACCACCACCACCACCCTGGCCCTCACCACCACTCCACCACTCTCACCACCTCCTCAAAGGCCTTCATTATACATTTGTGGAGGCTGGAGGAGGCGTGGAGGAGGCGCAGAGGAAGCTGAACAAAGGCGCCAGTGTGTCAGAGGCCGGGAGGAGCCGCTAACCTTCTGTTGTCGGGAACGTCCTCGACCCAGACACCAGCCCGAGCACGTGTGATAATGACGGTGGTGGTGGTGGTGGTGGTGGTGGTGGTGGTGGTGGTGGAGTAGTAGTAGTGGAGGTGGTAGTAGTAGTAGTAGTAGTAGTAGTAGTAGTAGTAGAAGTAGTAGTAGAAGTAGCAGTAGTAGTAGTAGTAGTAGTAGTAGTAGTAGTAGTAGTAGTAGTAGTAGTAGTAGTAGTAGTAGTAGTAGTAGTAGTAGTAGTGGTGGTGGTGGTGGTGGTGGTGGTGGTGGTATAGTAGTAGTAGTAGTAGTAGTAGTAGTAGTAGTAGTAGTAGTAGTAGTAGTAGTAGTTGTTGTTGTTGTTATTGTTGTTGTTGTTTTTGTTGTTGTTGTTGTTGTTGTTATTGTTGTTGTTAAAGCAGCAGCAGCAGAAGCATGAATTAATATTTTTATGTTAATACCGTTTCCGTTATTGGAAGCTTTCATTAAGAGGATACGTGCTGCTCATAGTAATGGCGGTGGCAATGATAACAACAGTGATAACAACAATAATGACAACAATGATAAACAACCTAAATTCACTAAACACAGAAATGTTAGATCAGAAGAAGAAGAAGAAAAAAAAAAAAACAAGAACAAGAAACAAAGAAAAAGAAACAAAAATATGTGGAAGAAAGAACAAAAATATAATGAAGACGATGACAACAAAAAAGAAAGAAAACAAGAGTTGGACACTGAAACAACAACAACATCAACAACAACAACAAAAACAGCAACCTACACCTAACCAACGCTCATCCAACACACACACACACACACACACACACACACACACACACACACACACACACACACACACACACACACACACACACTTCCTCCTCCTCCCCACTCTTCAAACAATCACACCAACCAATCCACGCCACCAATCCAGCACTACACACACAAAACACACCTAACACACACCCGCACCGTGAAGTCCCAGAGTTCCACCACCTCACTCGGCAAGCCAGAGGAAAAAATAAAGTTTCCTGACTTAATCTTACCTTCCTCCCTTTCCTCTCCCGTACTGTGAGACCTGAGGGGAGAACAAACACGCCACCAGGGAGCAAAGAGTACCTAATCCCCAATACTGGTAGAAAAATTACTTAAAGGGAGAAGAGTTCATTATTTTCCAGGTTTCCTCGCCACGTTTCCTCTGGTCGGGATGGCGTAGACAAAACTTCAATACTTCTTCACCAAATCCCTATCTTTTATGAGTCCCCGAATTAATGACAGCCACCAGGTCTCTCGCGATATTGGCAACATTTCTCACAGCATCTGGCTCCCACTGGCTCTGCTCTGTTCTGCTCTGCTCTGCTCTCTCTCTCTCTCTCTCTCTCTCTCTCTCTCTCTCTCTCTCTCTCTCTCTCTCTCTCTCTCTCTCTCTCGTAAAAACCATCCACCACCGGCTTTCAGGTGACACAGTGTCGTTAATGTCGTTCTTGCTGATACGCCGTAAAACAATGTAGTGTTTATGGGTACTGTGGTGGTGGTGGTGGTGGTGGTGGTGGTGGTGGTGGTGGTGGTGGTGGTGGTAGTGAAGTCTGGTGCATTGACCCGTATACTTAAACGTTTTTGTCTCTCTTAAAGAACTATCTATTTTTTTTTTTTAAGGCAACAAAGATCATTACACAGGCTTTCAAGTACGTTTTCTTTACTAACAATGAAGAATTCTTGTTAAACTCTCCCCCCTAGAATCATTAATCTCTTGAAAAACCCCAATAACTTCCACTACAGCCACCTAAAAGAAGACAGAATGAAACACTAAAACGTTTAAGAATATGAATGACAAACTACCTTATATTTTCCAAAGGCCACAGAAATCACTATACACACTCTCAAGTATGTTTTCCCCGCTGGCTGAGTAGAATTCTTTTTAAATTAACTCTAGCGTCATTAAATCCCCCTTGAAAACCCTAATAACTTCCACTGGAGCCTGCTAAAAGAAGGTGAAATACGACACTGTTGCAACGCTTAAGTATAGAAATAACTACTTCATACTTTGGCTCCCTTCCCTAATGACTCCTTCAGCACAGCAGTATCAGTACAGCTGTGGGACTTAATTGGTCTCACCCTCCTGGAACTCTTCAACTCCGCGTTTCCCTGAGGGGCAGTAATTAGGAGTGGCGGTGGAATCCTGAAGAAACTCTCAAAAAAGGAGGAAAAAAAGTAGAAAGTAAAAGTAGAAGACACAGATTTTTATATAGCTTCGTCTTATGTTCCCCGATTTTTTCTGTTTTTTTTTCCTTCGTTCTCTTTTTTTCAGTTCCTTTCTTTATATTCTGCTTTTCTTTGTATCTTTTTCTTCTTTCGTGTTCTCATCTTCTTTCTATCGTTTCTTCCTTCATGTTATTTTGCTTTCTGTATTCTCCTTTCCTTCATTCTTCTATGTTTTATATTTTCCTTCCTTCATATTCTCTTTTATCTCCGTATCTTTCTTTCCCTAATGCTCGTTCTTTCTCTCTATCTTCCTTTTCCTCACGTCCTCTTATTATCTGCATCATTCTTCCCTCATTTTTTCCTATTCCCTTTGCCCTTCCTTCCTTCCTTCATATTATTTATCACTTTCTTTCCCTCATCCTCCTATTCTCCTTGTTCTTCCCTTACAACCTCATGTATACCTCGGAATCAAACCAGACACTGAAATTTGAATATGTGAGAACAAGGTCTACTTCTCCATATTCCATTACGTGAAGAAATACACAGATCAGGGAAGTTTTGTGCAATTCAATACGAAGATAATTGGAATATAATGTTTGAGAGTTTATGTGCTGGTGGAATAATTAATCTTTACAAATAATAGGGTTTTTTTTCAGAATTACGGTTAGGTGCGTTGAGTCTTCCTTCGTCACGTGCTGCGTAATTAGCGGTACTTGCTTTGATTAAATGGTGTAATTCTTGAGATCAAACATAAATACTTGAGGTAACTGTTGTGATTATTATTATTTATTATGTTTTGATACGAAATTATGAGTGTTGTATTTGTATTGTGTTGTGTGTAGTAAAAGAGCACTATCAATCTTTTTTTTTAATGTTTTCACTGTAAGGAATAAAAGTTGCCATTTCGTTTGGTGGAGGAACCTAACCGCTGGCGTCAGTAGTGCGCAGACAGACAGACAGACAGACAGACAGACAAACAAACAAACAAACGAACAGACAGACAGACAAACACACACACACACACACACACACACACACACACACACACACACACACACACACACACACACACACACACACACAGACACACACACAAAGCGTTTTTAAAGTAGTGATGATGATATGACAACAACAACAACAACAACAACAACAACAACAACAATAACAACAACAATAACAACAACAAAAAAACATAACAAAGCAAAGAATACAAATAAACAACAACAAATACGCAAAAACAAAACAAAAAAACGCCACATGAAAAGTCCGCAAAGAAAAGTGAATATAAATAGGAGTAAATGACCGG
This sequence comes from Scylla paramamosain, assembly GCF_035594125.1. Classification (NCBI taxonomy): domain Eukaryota; kingdom Metazoa; phylum Arthropoda; class Malacostraca; order Decapoda; family Portunidae; genus Scylla; species Scylla paramamosain. The sequence goes on from NC_087163.1 coordinate 24,304,783, forward strand.
CGGTGCGGAGGGAGGAGGGGAAAGGTGGACAAAGAGAGGCGGGCGAGATGGATGGAGTGAAGGGGGCGGGGCGGTGGCGGGGCAGTGGGACGGGGCGGGGCGGCGAGGCGAGAGTCACTTGGTATTCGAGGCTGGAGTGGCTGATGCGGGCCAGAAGCGAGGCCACACGTGACTATGACGAACTTCCCAACTTAATAGACGCAGAAAGAAAAATAGAATACAAACGAAAATAAAGAGTTAGAGAAATGTATACAGTTCTTGTGAAAAAGGTGTCACTGTGAATAACGAAAAATATACCATTCCTAATGATCGTGTTATTAAGATATTCCAAATTTAACAGACGGAAGAAAAGAATAATACAAACGAAAGTAGCAAGTTAAGAAATGTTTACAAAAAAAGAGTGTTTGGTAAAGAATTTCTTAACTTAGTTGACGAAGAAGGATAAATGGAATGCAAATGAAATTGGTGAGTTAAGAAAAATATACAATTCCTGAAAAGAAAAAATAAGTTATTGTGAAGAACTTATAAACTTAATTGAAGAAAAGAAAAAGAAAAAGAAAACGAAAACGAAAAGAAACACTGAATGCAAATTAAGATGGCGAGTTAGAAAAAAAACCTGAGATGGAAAATTCACATCATTATTACGATTAAAAATATTGAAATATACTTAATGAAGGAACCTTGATTAGGAAAACATCGTTCATCATCACGAATTAGAAAATGTAAAACAGATTATCCTGAGCAAGAAACACTCTCCTGTCAATACGAAAGTTGCGTCCAGTTTTACGTGAAAAAGCACAAATATCATCACAAACTAATGCATACTCATCCACATACAACAAAACTACCTTACAAAAACGTATAAACGAACAAAAAAAAAATAACAGTGAATATTCTCTTTAAAATATCAAGTCCCTCCATAGAAAATAAACAATGATAAAAAAAAAAATTCACATATTTCTCACCCTCCGAGATATAGTCAAAATATTTCACCCCTTCTGCAAAAACAACAAAATAAAATAAATAAAAAAGTAAGAGAGGGGAAAATTAAGAAGAAAACAATGGAAATGAATAAAGAAAAAATAAAGAATAAAGGATAAAAAATAAAAAGAAAAGAATAAAGGATAAAAAAAATCCAGAGGAAAGCAAACACGCGAAATCCTAAAGAGGCGTGGTGATAGAAGATAACCAACACACACACACACACACACACACACACACACACACACACACACACACACACACACACACACACACACACACACACACACACACAAATGAACCAAAGGCACGCAGTAATCAATCACGTACCAATGCAAAACAAAACAAACAAAAAAATCAAGACAATACACAACTGGAATTAAGAAAAGAAAGTGAAAAAAAGAAATTAAAAAGAAAGAAACAAAAATAAACTAAAAATGGAAAGAAACGAGAGGAAAAGAAAGGAAATAAAAAAATAATAGGCAATTTCCTTCCAAACACACACAAACACACACAAACACACACACACACATTAACCCATTCAATACTAGACACAACTTCAAAAACCCGACTCAATCCCTTATTACTTAATCACAATACAGTAAGCAGAATATGAACGCTGGGCTGTCTAACTAGATCAGCACCCCTTTGATGACGAAAAGCACCACTCTTAACTTGATAGAAGCCCTTTAATGACATCCAAAAAAATAAGGAAAATGATGCGAGTGTTAATGAAAGGATATCCATGCACAGGTAACATAGGAACACACATAAAATCACAGGTAAACCAGAAACACAGGTAAATACAGGTAACACACTAACACATACGTAAACACAGGTAACACACAGATAGATACACACATAGACCCATATATAAACACATACATAACACCCATAAACACACATACATTCAGGTAACACAGAGACACACAGGCAGAGCAGGTGGTGTGCCTTGGGGGGATATGCCGCTTCCCTCTCGCCGCGTGTCTCACAAAACAATGGGCCAATAAAAGCGCTGTGCAGATACAAAAGAAAACAATTCCATCTGGTTGACCTCAAAGGCTGCGAGGCGGAGAAGGAGCAAGAGGAAGACGAGCACGGGGACGAAGGCAAGGAGGAGGAGGGGGTGGGGAAGGAATGGTTGGGGTACTAAAAACATTCTACGATGATTGAAAGTGAGAGGAAATTTGGAAGGGGAATAGGGGAGGAGGAGAGGGAGAAGGAGGAGAAGGAAAGAAAGCAAGAAAAAAAGAAAGAAAAGAAGAGAAATGGATATGGAAGAAGGTGGCAACGTCAGACAAAAAAAAACAGCGAAATGAAGAAAAAAGGAGAAGAGATAAACATTAATAAAATAATGAAGACGGGAGATGCAGAGAGTGAAAACTACGACAAAACAAAGGAAGATAACCGAACAAGAGAGAACAAAATGAAAGATAGGACCAAGGAAAGGAGAAAGCGGAGGAGGAGGAGAAGGACGAGGAACAGTAGGAGAAGATGGAGGAGGAGGAGGAGGAGGAGGAGGAGGAGGAGGAGGAGGAGGAGGAGGAGGAGGAGGAGGAGGAGGAGGAGGAGGACAAGGAGCAAAAGCGAGAGATGGAGGAGGAGAACAAATGTCTTCTGTTACGGTGCGACTCCCTGAAGTAACTTCCCTTCCCGACCTCTTTCCTCCTCCCACTAGAGAGAGAGAGAGAGAGAGAGAGAGAGAGAGAGAGAGAGAGAGAGAGAGAGAGAGAGAGAGAGAGAGAGAGAGAGAGAGAGAGAGAGAGAGTTGCAGCATCCCTCCCCACATTCCGTTTTCTCCTGCTTTGTTTACCAGGCGGAACAAGAGAAAACGGGCGTCTTATCGCGGGAAAAGCTCCGGTATTGTGCTCTTTTCTGCTTGCCATTTTCTCCTAATGACAGGGCAAACTTTTCTGTTTTTCTTTTGTGCATTCTAACGGGAAGAACCTTAAAGGAGGAAGACATACTCGCTACGTATGTGCTTGTTTTTCACGCGTAACACACACACACACACACACACACACACACACACACACACACACACACATACATGAATATACAATGCCCCCCCCAAAAAAAAAAAAGAAAAAAAAAAGCATGGGATATTTTCAGCCTTAGTTGAACATATACCAGAGATTCTATTCCCTTCTTCCTCTACCATACAGAGCCATAACACTCCTTGCCTTCCTTCTTTCCCCTCCTTCCCCAGCTCGTCCTTCTTCTCTTCTTCCCCTTCCTCCTCCTCCTCCTCCTCCTCCTAGTCCTAGTCCTACTCCTCCTCCTCTCCTGCGCACCCGAGGGAAGGAAAAAATATGACCTTAGAGGGTAGAGAAATTAGTGGAATGACTTAGAGAGAGAGAGAGAGAGAGAGAGAGAGAGAGAGAGAGAGAGAGAGAGAGAGAGAGAGAGAGAGAGAGAGAGAGAGAGAGAGAGAGAGAGTAAGATATAGATACATAAACTGCTCACCCTTGTCAAGCCAGCAATGTTCCCACACAAATACAGGAGAGAGAGAGAGAGAGAGAGAGAGAGAGAGAGAGAGAGAGAGAGAGAGAGAGAGAGAGAGAGAGAGAGAGAGAGAGAGAGAGAGAGAGAGAGAGAGAGAGAGAGAGAGAGAAGAGGAGACGTAGGGCTCAAAAGTGGAGAGGAGAGAAAGAGGAGAAAGGAGAGAAAAAGAGAGAGAAAGAGAGAGAGAGAAAGAGAGGGAAAGAGGAATCATACTTGGGTTCTATATTTTGTTTAGTGGCACAGAGGTCAGAAGGGAATGGAAGGGAGAAGATGGGAAGGAGGGAAGAGAAGGGAAGGGATTGGAAGGGAAGGAGGGAGAGGAGGACGAATGAAAGGGAGAACTCGGTCAAGTGTAAATGCACTTTCCAGAAGATAGTAAATATGAGGAGAGTGGAAGAGGACGAAAAGGAAGAGGAGGAGGAGGAGGAGGAGGAGGAGGAGGAGGAGGAGGAGGAGGAGGAGGAGGAGGAGGAGGAGTCACGAAGAGTATGTATGGACGAAATAAAGTATTGGGCAGAGAGAGAGAGAGAGAGAGAGAGAGAGAGAGAGAGAGAGAGAGAGAGAGAGAGAGAGAGAGAGAGAGAGAGAGAGAGAGAAGGGTGGGCGTAACATTACAGGACATACATTTCTCTCTCTCTCTCTCTCTCTCTCTCTCTCTCTCTCTCTCTCTCTCTCTCTCTCTCTCTCTCTCTCTCTCTCTCTCTCTCTCTCTCTCTCTCTCTCTCACTTTTATAGCTTACAAAAGGGTTCCCCCGTGACCTCTCCTCGCCCTCTCTCCTTCCCTCTACCTTCCTTACGCCTCCCTCCATCCTTCCCTCCACCCCTCCGCTTCTCCATCTAACCGCCACTCCCTCCATCACGCATTCCACCTCTCCAATTATCCCTCACATCAACTATTATTTCAATTTTCTATTTTTCTATTATATTTTTTTATCCTTTGTTTTCTTTCCTTTAATTCTCCTTTTTTTGAAGTCTATCATTTTTTTTCTGTTCTCTGTTTATCTTCGACTTCTCCTATTCTTTACCATATTTCTGTCCTAGTTTCTTTTTTTCTTTTGTTTTTTTCAGTTTTTTTTCTTAGTCATTCACTTTCTTATCACGTCCTTTGTAGAACCGCTTTTTTTTTCTATTTTTCTATTCTTTCTCTACACACATTCATTCTTTATCCTATCTGTATTCTCCTTCTCTCCTTCCTTCACGTTCTTCTTCCTTTTACTCCTTCAGTCTACCAACGCATCCTTTTCAAAACACTTCCTTCTTTCCTACTTTCCTTTTCCTCTTCGTCTACAGTCATTCGTCTTTTTTTTTTTTCATCTATTTGTATCTTGCTTTCTTTTCTTCCTTCATTTTTCACTGTGTACTTCATTCTACCATCACATTCTTTCTAAGCACGACTCTGAATTCTTGCCTTCTTTCCTACTTTCCTTTTCCTCTTCGTCTACAGTCATTCGTCTTTTTTTTCATCTATTTGTATCTTGCTTTCTTTTCTTCCTTCATTTTTCACTGTGTACTTCATTCTACCATCACATTCTTTCTAAGCACGACTCTGAATTCTTGCCTTCTTTCCTACTTTCCACTTCTTTCTCTACAACCTCTCCTCTTTTATCATTCCATTTGTATCTTCCTTCCTTCCTGCCTTCCTTCCCTTTACCCTTCCCGGCCTTCCTGGAGCCAACATTCACTCTCTCTCCCTCCACACTTCCAAGATAGCATAGTTTTCCTTCAAGAACTTCCACTTCTCTGACTAACATACTTTTCTGCTTTCTATATGTAGCTTCCAACCTTCTCTCTTCTTCCCCTAGCTCTCTTTCCCCTTTCCTCCAATTTCCTTGTGTCTTTTTTTCTTCTTTCTCTTTCTCTCTGTCTCTCCCCATCCACTCTCTAAAGCCACTACGCTTACAGATTCTTCTTCTCCCCTGCAAACTTGTACATTTTCTTTCCTTTTTATCTTTTTTTCTTCGTTGCATTTCTGTCTACTCCCTCTGATTCCATGCATGCACTCTTTCTCTCTCTCTCTCTCTCTCTCTCTCTCTCTCTCTCTCTCTCTCTCTCTCTCTCTCTCTCTCTCTCTCTCTCTCTCTCTCTCTCTCTCTCTCTCATCCCTGCCTTCTCGCCTCTTTCCTTCATTATTCTCATTATCTTTGCCTTCCCTCATTCTCTCCATCTTCATTTTTTTCTCTGTCCTTAATCTTCGTCCTCCTTTATTCTGTCCATCTCCCTCTTCCATCATTCTCTCTCAATCTCCATTTTTTCCTGCTTAATATGGGTCCTTATTCTCTCTATCTGCGCCTTCCATCATTCTCTCCATCTCTCTCTTCCCTCATTTTCTCCCCCTCCATCACTTCCAATACCCAACTTTGCCCAATCTTTCCCTCCATCTTGATCATCTTCTCCCCTCCTCCTTTCCTCCAGCCGTGACCTTCATTCCTCCACCTTTATCGCATCTCTCTCTCCCTCTCCGCCACCTTCCCTCCCTTCCTTCTTTTTGTTTTCTTCTCCCTCCATACATTTTATCGAGCTTCTGTCCTTTTTTTCTGTTTCTTTCCATCCTTCCATTCATTTATTCATTATTTATTCTATCATTACATCCTTTCTTCCATATCTACCCCCCATCTATCTATCTTTCTCTTCCACCTCTTCCTTTCTTCCTCCCATCCTTCTGCAATCTCTAGTTTATTCCTTCTTTCCCTCCGTCACTTTCTCAGCAAAGGAATACAAAGGGATACAAAGGATTATAAAGGAAGAACAAGCATCAGCTGACCTACTGGCCCTTACGAGAATGTGATGATAAGAAACACTATCTAATCTGAAGAAAGTGATAAGGGAGTGTGAAAATGAAGGCCAAAATTCCGTGTAGTTTTAAAAGTAGGTTCCTTCCCACCATCCACTCCTTCATTCCTTCCTTTCTTTCTTCCTTCCTTCCTTCCTTCTTTCCTTCCTTCCTTCTCTCCCTCCCACCAGCCTGCCATACCAAACCCTATCTTTTCTCTTCTCCTCCTCCTCCTCCTCCATCACCAACTACTCCTTCTAACCTTCCTTCCTTTCCTCCTATATCCTTCCTGCCCTTCCATTCCTCCAAGCCTTTGCAGACATGTCCTTTCTCCTTTACTCCTTCCACCCACCACTCCTAACCTTCCTTCCTTCCTTCCTTCCTTCCTTCCTCTCTTCCTGTATCCTTACCATCCCATCCACCAACCCAGCAAGCCTCCCATCCCACAGACACTCCTTTCTCTGTTACCAGCGCTCCCCCTTCCTCTCCCTCTCTCCCTGGAAACCATCAGAGCCACTCGTCGCCCGGGTCTTATCGGGAGAGGGAATTTCCGATGTGTCGTGGCTGAGTCGTCCCATCCCGGATATTGTGGCCGGAAACGACGGTGTGGTAGGGTGACGACCGCTAATGTGCCTCAGGGGTCGTTGGGACACTGTGGGAAGGGGTGGGAGGTGGGTGAGGAGAGGGGAAGTGCTTCTGTAAGGCTTAAGGCAAGGGATGTATGATTGTAAGGCGCGTTTAGCGAAGGGGGTAAAAGTGTGTGCGTGTGTTTGTGTTTGTGTTGAGTGCGTGTGAGTGTGGTGGTGAGGTTGTGTTGGGGGATATGTTTGTGTTCAGTTAGGTTAGGTTAAGGTGGGCGAAAGGAAGAGAGAAAGGAGAAGAGGGAGAGGGAATGTGTGTGTGTGTGTGTGTGTGTGTGTGTGTGTGTGTGTGTGTGTGTGTGTGTGTGTGTGTGTGTGTGTGTGTGTGTGTGTGTGTGTGTGTGTGTGTGTGTGTGTGTGTGTGTGTGTGTGTGTGTGTGTGTGTGTGTGTGTGTGTGTGTGTGTGTGTGTGTGTGTGTGTGTGTGTGTGTGTCTGTGTAGCTTCTCTAGTGATGGAGAGGCGGAGAGAGATGACGGATGGTAGCAGCAGGAGGTAACAGAGTATTATTACATCGGAGGGAGGAGAGATGAAGTACTGCAGGTGCGGAGGGAGAGAGAGGAGAGAGAAAGAGAGAGAGAGAGGAGAGAGAGAGAGAGTGGATGTATTATTATCTCAACGTGTGGGTGGAGACGAAGAGAAGTGGAGATGTGGAAGTAGAGGGCGGGTGTGTTATTACCTCTGCGTGTGGGTGTGTGGGTGGGTGGATACGAGCAGTCTTTTCGTGGGTGGTTATTCTCCTCCTCCTCCTCCTCCTCCTCCTCCTCCTCCTCCTCCTCCACCGAGCAAAAACCAATCAGGCGGCGTGCCATAATCGGGTAAGCCACGCACCTTGCAAATCACGGCGAAATACGAACACTGACGCAGGCATTTCCTTTCCCTCACGCCTGCCCACGTCCACACACACACACACACACACACACACACACAACAAAAAAATAAATAAATAAATAAATAAATAAATAAATAAATAAATAAATAAATAAAATAAGTAAAATAAACAAATAAATAAATAAATAAATAGACACGTGTTAAAATAAAGGAAGAAAAGGAAGAGCAGGAGGAAGAAGACAAAAAAAAAAACTAAGAAGAAAATAAAAGAAAGAAAAAAGTAAAGGAAAATTATCATCACCAGCATCACCAACCACCACCACCACCACCACCACCACCACTATAGTAAGAGGTCTAAGACTGTAAATTAAGAGCAGCAAACGATCCCCATGTGTGGTATATCGGGAGAGGAATAGAGGCATTATCTTGTTGTGTGGGGGGCTGCGGCTGGTGTGTGCTGAGGAGGAGGAGGAGGAGGAGGAGGAGGAGGAGGAGGAGGAGGAGGAGGAGGAGTGCAATGAGGGATGGGAGTATGGGAGTGGGTGCAGGTGTGGGGTGAGTAAGGGGAGGAGGGGATGAGTAATGGAGGACTGGCAAGGGTTACAGCATGAGGCACGAAAATGAGTTTGTAATGTATGTGTGTGTGTGTGTGTGTGTGTGTGTGTGTGTGTGTGTGTGTGTGTGTGTGTGTGTGTGTGTGTGTGTGTGTGTGTGTGTGTGTGTGTGTGTGTGTGTGTGTGTGTGTACTAAGTGTATGTGAGTCTATACCAAAGAACGCAAGGGAACATTTCAGAAACAGTAGGCCTACTTGTGACAGTCTCTGTGTGTGTGTGTGTGTGTGTGTGTGTGGTTAGTGTATTTACAAAGGACTTAAGTATACATAACAGCATACGTTGTGTAATGAAGAGTCTAAAGCACTACAAAACACTGAACTAAACAGACACACTAACAAAAAGTACACATAGAAACTATACACACAATTTTTTCCCACGATTTTTCCCCTCTGCTACCTCTCCCCTCGACTCAAGCCCCACTCACTCTCATCCTTCCTTCTCGCCCTCCGCGCCGCGTCTCCCCAGGGCGGGCGGGGTAAAACAGGTCTGCTTTTCGTGCTGGTGTGAGAGAGACAAGTGGGGGAAACAGCGACCACATTTGTCGGCGTCAATACTTTTTCTAAAGACTCCATCATCGTCATATTCTCCGCCCCCTCTTCCCTCTCCTCCTCCTCCTCTGACTTTGACTCCTCTAGTGACACCTTCTCCTCCTCCTCCTCCTCCTCCTCCTCCTCCTCCTCCTCCTCCTCCTCCTCCTCCTCCTCCTCTTCCGTATCGTCTCCCATCCGCCACCTTCTATTTTTTTTTTCTGATTTCCTCTTCCTCCTCATTTCCTTATTTGTTTATTTTTCCTTATTTGTTGATCTCCTTTCCTTCATTTTCCCATTTTCCCGTCCCTGTTTTTTCTTACCTTCTTCGTTTTCTTTTTCTTCTTTTCCCTCTTGTTCGCCGATTTCTCTTCCTCTTCTTCCTGTTCTTCCTCCTTCTTCTCTTTCTCCTCCTCTTTCTCAAAACATCGGTTATCTTTATATTACATTAAAGATAATTTCGTCTTTTTTTTCCTTCACAAAGTTACCCTCTCTCTTTCATATTCTTCCCCCCAAACCCCCAACCACCTCTTCCCCCTCCTTCCCCTCCTCCTCCTCCTCTTTCCCTTCTTCCTTCCAACTCCTACCTCCTCCTTCGTACCGCTAACCTTCACACGTGCCTTTTCTTCCTCTTCCTCCTCCTCCTACCCATCTTCCTAGGTACCTGCAGACTCCTCCTCCTCCTCCTCCTCCTCACCTCCTCATCAATCTCTTCTTTCTCAAGTATTACTCCTTTGTGGGTGGCGAGGTGCATGCAAAATATTCCTCGTGCTTCCTTTCATTTCTCTCTCTCTCTCTCTCTCTCTCTCTCTCTCTCTCTCTCTCTCTCTCTCTCTCTCTCTCTCTCTCTCTCATCTAATACTCCTGATTTTCTTTTCACTGCTCTTAAATTCCGTTTTCTTTCCCAATTTTATCTTTCACATCTTTGCCATCCT
>NC_087163.1:24322084-24324584 GCF_035594125.1 Scylla paramamosain
GCCTCTATGCAATCTGTTGGCAATGCGAGACTGTAAACAACGGTCAGCTGATTGCCAAGCTCCGCCTCCCCTCTGATGACGTCATTCTCCCTGGCCCCGCCCACCCACACACATTAATTGAATGGCCTCTGAGCCTGACGCACGCCCAACGAAACGAGAAGGCCACCAGCAACACAGACGGGATCACCGCAGACTAGGGCGACGGCAGCCCATTACGACCAAGACAACAATAACGACGATAACAGAGATAGTGGCAATAACTTTTTCTTTTTCTTCTTTTTTTTTTTAGAACAGCAATGAGAAGGATAAGAATAATAATAGTAGTGAAGATGATAGTAACAGTAATGATGACAATGGTTAAGAATTCCTGATTGACTGGGTGGCTGACTGACTGATTAACTGATTATAAGTGAAAGCGAAATGGAACGGGAGTTGATTGATTGATTGACTGACTGACTGACTGACTGACTGGCTGACTGTTTGACTGACTGACTGTTTAACTGACTGACTGACTGACTGACTGACTGACTATTTGACTGACTGACTGACCAACTGACTGACTGACTGACTGACTGACTGTTTGACTGACTGACTGACCAACTGACTGACTACAAATAAGTAAGACAGGGGTGAAAAAAAATATCACTACCAACTTATTCATTCTACTTACTTGGTTACATTCACAGTGCCCATCAATAACAAGAAAATAAATGCTGGAAAGAAGGAAAAACTAAGGAAAATAGGAGAAAATGAGCATAAGAACGAATACGACTAAGGCGGCTACGAGAATAACAACAACAACAACAACAACAACAGCAACCACAGAAATTAACGATGCAAACTTTTCCCCACCTTTTTTTCCTCTGTTAAACTGGACATGAATAAAAAGAAGAGGGAGGGAGAAGATGAAAGAACAAAAGAGTAACAGCAACGTCAACATTTTTAATAATAATAATAATAATAATAATAATAATAATAATAATAATAATAATAATAATAATAATAATAATAACGACGTGGAGATGCTGGAATAAACGAAAGAAATAGATGAAGATAACCTTTCCTCACCCCAAATATTTTCTTCGTCCAATTCCCGCCACTTCCATGAATAACAAAAAGGTTAAAAGAACACAGAGAACAATTAACTTGAGAGCAGTTACCCTTGAGGAAGAGAGAGAGAAATAAGAACAAATGGAACAAAAAAGAAGAAAAAAAAAACTAAAAATACACGTACATCCAAATAAAGACTTCAACAAAAAACAACAAAGGAAAACAAAAATTTGAAAATTACACTCTTCAAATCACCGAATTAACAATGTACCAGTAAATAAAGACATAAAAAACAAGGGAAGAAAACAAAAAACAACAAAAGCACCACTAACAATAAAGAAAACGAGGGTAATGCAAAAGAAAAATGTAAAAAAAAGACCAAAACTACGCATTTGTAGTAATGGAACAGCATCGGATGTGAAGCTAAAAAGAAAAAAAAAAAGGAAAAAGAAAAAAGGGAAAAAAAGAGGGAAAAAAAGCACACTTCGCTAATACTTCACATGCCTGGGCGGATTCTTGTGTTTCCGGTCCGGGGAGGTGACTGTGAGGGGAGGAGAGGAAGAAGGAGAGACCAAGGGAGAGGGGGAGAGTGGGAGAAAGGGAAAGGAGGAAAGGGAGAGGGAGGGGAGACGTAACCCTCTCCCTCACTTTTACCTCCTCTTTCTTTCCCTTCCTTCCCTTTATATCTTGAGGGCGGAGAGGCGAAAAAGAGAGAGAGAGAGAGAGAGAGAGAGAGAGAGAGAGAGAGAGAGAGAGAGAGAGAGAGAGAGAGAGAGAGAGAGAGAGAGAGAGAGAGAAAGATTGTGTGTACCCCTTTCATTTTTCATTTTGCTTTCGTTTTCTTTAAAATTTTAGTACTTTTTTCAACTTTTTTAAGGGAAAGGAAAAATGAGAGGAAGGAATGAGAGAGATACAATTTCTTTTCGGCTTCCTCATATTTTTCTTCTTTTGTTTTCCTTTAAATTTTCATTATATCATCGTTCTCTTAATTTCTTTTAATTTTTGGGAGAAACACAAAGCAGGGAAATGGTGACAAAATACATTCTTTTCTTTTTCTCTTCTTTTTTTTCATTTTCTCTTAACATTTTATATTTTCTTTTCCTCACTTCCCTTTTCTTTAATCACGGAGGCCAAAGATCAAAGAAAGAAGGCAAAGATAAAATGCACTTATTCCCTTTTCAATTCTCCGTTTTGTTTCGTTTTTTTCTTTCCTTCAAACGTTCACCCCTTCGTTTAATATTTCTCTTTTATCTTCCTCTCTTCATCTCCCTTTCCATGCCTTCCTTTCTTAACCCTTTGGCAATCCTTTCATTCTGTTCCTTCATTTCATCTTCCCTTTTCTACAATTATCATGAGTCCTTTTATTTTCTCTCCTTCCTCCTTCCCCTCCTTCCCCTGTTCTTCCCTTTCTTCCCCCTTCCATTCCCTTCCCTTCTTTATCCTTCCCCTT
>NC_087163.1:24329584-24342084 GCF_035594125.1 Scylla paramamosain
TTTCTACATTGTTTCTCCTTAACGTACACTCCCTTAGTTCTTGTCACCCCACCACATTGGTTTTACGCTCAAGGAACTTCGAGTGGTCAACACCTTCGAACTTATTGGAGATCTTGAAGGGGAGGAAGAGAATTAGGAGGAGCAGGGGAGGGAAGGAGGGAGCAAGGGTAAGGTACAAAGCTCGTGTACAAAGTTGGGGAGCAAATTAACTTTCACCTTCCTGCTAACTTGCTACACTGCTAAGTTGTCCTCCTACTAACTGATGCTTCTCCTCCTCCTCCTCCTCCTCCTCCTCCTCCTCCTCCTCCTCCTCTTCCTCCTCCTGCTCGCAATATATTCAAAAGTTCCTTGACATCCGTTTTTTTCTGTGTTCCTACGTGTGCATTCTTCCTACTTTTTCTCCTCTTCCTCTTCTCCTTCGCATTCTTCCTTCTCCCACTCCTCATCCTCCTCTTCCTCTTCCTCTGTTCCTGCATTCCTCCTCCATTTTTTTGTCTTCTAAATTGTTCACCTCGTTTTCTTCGCTTCTTTTTCCTCCTGTACCGCGCCCTTCCTCCTCCTCCTCCTCCTCCTCCTCCTCCTCTTCCTCTTCCTCCACGTCTACTTTTTCAAGAGCTACCTAACGTCCTCTTAGCAAATCGTCCACTATTAACGTCATCTCTCTCTCTCTCTCTCTCTCTCTCTCTCTCTCTCTCTCTCTCTCTCTCTCTCTCTCTCTCTCTCTCTCTCTCTCTCTCTCTCTCTCGCAATACAAACACCTGAGCTGAGCATTCCGCATCCCATCATAGGCATTATCTTGTTAAAGGAGTTAAATCGTTATTGCCAGCACATAATACGCACATTACTCGGAGCGTTCACCGTATTAATGCCAATCCACTGTTTTACATAACGCGGGAAATAACGCAGCTAATGAGAAAGAAAATTAATAGAATGGGCTTCGATTTTATTTGGTGATGCTTTGTCTGTGTGTATCTCTCTCTCTCTCTCTCTCTCTCTCTCTCTCTCTCTCTCTCTCTCTCTCTCTCTCTCTCTCTCTGGTCATTCACCCGCCCTGCCAATTCTCACACATACCTCTCCTTTCTACGTCCTCCTCCTCCTCCTCCTCCTCCTCCTCCTCCTCCTCCTCTTCCTCCTCCTCTTCCTCCTCCTCCTCCTCCTCTGTGTGTACCCTAATTACAACTTACGAACCAAAGACTTCTTACAACATCCAGTAAATTCCACATAGGTAGAGATCTATCCTTCCACGCCTCCACCTACGGTTTTCTTTCCCTCTCTCCTACTTTCTCCACCCATCACCCCTCTCTCCCTTTCTCTCCTTTCTTTCCTCCTTTTTCGTCTCTCTCCATCTTCCCTCCTCTCCTTTTTCTCTATTCCCTCCTTTCCTCATCTCAACGTCTTTCCTCCACGTTCCTCTTCTCCTTTTCTGATTTTCCTTCCTCCTTCTCTTCCTCCTCCTCCTCCTCTTCCTCATCCCCATCCTTATCCCTCCATCTGCCCCTCTTTCCTCCAGCATCTTTCCTCCACCACTCAGCTTACCTCCCCTATCCCTTCCCCTGCACTATCTCGCATCCCTAACACGTGTCCTTTCCCTCCCCCTCTCGTAATCCCCTTTCAAGGTGGAAGGGAGGACGGGTGGAAGGGAGGGAAAGGGGAAGGGATAGAGAAAGGGAGGAAACTCGACAACACACAAAAAACTGTAAATATCTGGCATCCAAATCTCTCCATCAGCCACGTGTGTATCCAGCTGTGTGTGTGTACGTGTGTGTGTTCAGGTGGTGTAAGCTTTACGACATAAGTTCGAATCTCTAATGGTAAAGTTTTTTTTTTTTTGTTATTATTCTTTATCTTTCTCCATTTCTACTAGTAAGCTCATTTTTTTTTTTTATATATATATTACTCGTTTTCTTATATTTCTCTTTTTTTCTTTGCTCTTTCTTCCTTCCTGGCTTCCGTTCATGACCTCGTGGCTCAGGTTAACTTGCAGGTGAGGTGGGAAGTTCAGCAGGTGAGGGAGTGAGAAACGCCACGTGTCTTACATAAGGTATGCCAGTAACACTTTCCCCTCTGGTCATTATTTCCCTCAGACACTCAGACACTCTTCCGCCTGACTTATTGACCTGTGCACGTTTCCCCTTGTGGTCATTTCTGCTTCCTGAATATCGGTAACGCTCCTTCCTTTCTTATCTATGTAATCATTAATCCTAACCTAACATAACATAGCCAAATCAGCAAACTTAATCAAAACTAACTAAACCTAAGTAAACCAAAAGCAAATCGTACCAAACCTAACGTAATCTAACTAAAACTACCCTAACTAGCACAAACTTTCGTAAACATAACCACGTAAACCAAGAAAAAAAGTAAAAATGACAAATACAGAACAAATGAAAAAAAATGAAGAATAACACTTGCATATAATCACACACACACACACACACACACACACACACACACACACACACACACACACACACACACACACACACACACCTACGCACCCTAAAGCTTCCCATCAGATTCACGTGTTCAAGAGTAGTGTGTCGGCTTCCTTTCCCACGCACTGTATGGATCCAGCTCTTCTTCCTTCCCGATGACGTAAGAGCCGAGTTTCGCGAGGTAAAAAAAAATCCACCTCTTCACCCGCGTGGCCTCGCAGGTGAAAAAGCACGAGAAGGAGAAGGAGGAGGAGGGAAGTGTGCAGAACAAAGAGGGGGGAAGAAGACTCATGTAGGATGGGAAGGGAACGATACAGGACGAACGTGGAGGATGAGAAGGACGAGTGTGGTCAAGAGGGAAGGAAGGAGGGAAAGAGGGAGGGAGGGAAAAATTGGTGGGTGGGGTGGAAAGTACAATAGGAGGTAAAATTTTCAGGAAACAGCGAAATGAGGGGAAACTGTGATGATGACAGGGAGGGAGGGAAGGGGACAGGGAGGGAGAGAAGAGGTGGATGAGGAGGAGGGAAGGGAAGAATGAAAAATAACGATGTAAAAGATAAAAAGTGTGAAATGGGAGGGAGAATGATGAACAGAGGGAGAGAAGGAGAGCGTAACAGATGGGAGAGGAAGAGAAATGGAGACTTGAAGGAAAAACGTTATATATAAATGATGAAAGATGGAAGAGACAGAAGAGGAAGAAGAAGGCGTGGAAGAGGAATTGCACCGAAGAGAAGGAGATAAAGAGAGAAGAAGAATGATGCATAAATTCGAGATAATCACCAATTCCTGAGTTTATGAGGCGCGAAGGCTGAGTGAGGGAGGGATTAATGAGGGAGGGAGAGGGAATAATGAGGAAGGAATGGTTAATCTCACATCTCATCCCTCACAGATGACGAGAAGACGGGGTGAAGTTATAAACCACACTAAAAATACAGACGGCGAGGAGTTAGGAAAATGATAACCGCGCACGAATATATAGATTAATCGAAGCCAAGTCAGAAATAGATGAGTTTATAAAGAAAAAAAGAAAGAAAACAAAAACAATCGAAAATGGGGGAAGCTCAGATATACTAAATAGAAGAAATTGTAACGGAAAAGACAAAGAAAAGAAAAGAAATTATGAGTAAAACAGATCAAACTTAGAAACACAAAAAGGTGGAATAGATAAAATGCAACTTACAGGAAAGGAAAACTCAGACAGGCTTTGAGCAGTACAACGTAAACAATAATAAAAAAATAAATAAATAAAAGAAACGAATACCAATTAATTTAAGAGAAAGGTAAAAACGTTAAATAAAAAACAATAATACGTTGAATATAAAACAAAATAACAAAAATATTAATACAACAACAACAACAAAACAACAAAAGGTTCTATTTTTCCACCCATTATTGTTAATTTCAAAATAGAAAACGAACAAAATATTAATGTAAGGCAAAGCACGACGAATAAAGATGAGAATAGGAAAAGTAGAAAGAAAGAAAGAAAGAGAGGAAAAGGCAAGAAAGAAAGAAAAGAAAGAAAGAAAGACATAATGAGAAAGAAATTAAGAAAAGAAGGAAAGAAACAGGAAAGAATTAGTAAACTTGATTGATAAAAGGAGAGAGAGAGAGAGAGAGAGAGAGAGAGAGAGAGAGAGAGAGAGAGAGAGAGAGAGAGAGAGAGAGAGAGAGAGAGAGAGAGAAAAAAAGTGTTAACGATGGAGGTATACGATAGAACAGGGCCGCCTGGAAGAGGAGGAGGAGGAGGAGGAGGAGGAGGAGGAGGAGGAGGAGGGGGAGAGAAAAGAGAGAGGAGCGGCACCGGAATTCTAAATATATAGAGAATCTGAGTCCAAAGGGAATGTGACGGGAAGAAAACGTTCCAGAGAGAGAGAGAGAGAGAGAGAGAGAGAGAGAGAGAGAGAGAGGGAGAGGGCGGGAGAAAGATATCATCGTTTAATCAATTGTTTTAAAGGAGGTGGAAGAGATCTATGCCTCCCTCCTTAGGATCCCCAAATGTTCTCCTTCAGTCTCCCTTCCTCTCCTATTATACCTGCCATTGTTACGTGAGAGAGAGAGAGAGAGAGAGAGAGAGAGAGAGAGAGAGAGAGAGAGAGAGAGAGAGAGAGAGAGAGAGAGAGAGAGAGAGAGAGAGAGAGAGAGAGAGAGAGAGAGAGAGAAGAGTAACAGACAAGAAAACATGTAAAAAAAAGGATGAGAAAAGATATAAAAGAAAATACATACGCAATGAAAAATACGTAAAAAAAGATGCAAAAGAGAGAGAGAGAGAGAGAGAGAGAGAGAGAGAGGGCGATGAGACCAACAGACAGACAGAGAGATAAAGACAGAAAAAGAAAGAAAGAGAAAGAGAGAAACAGACAGACAGAGAGATAATCCAATTGTATACGTCTGGAGCACTGAACTAACAATAGAACCCTTGAGAGAGAGAGAGAGAGAGAGAGAGAGAGAGAGAGAGAGAGAGAGAGAGAGAGAGAGAGAGAGAGAGAGAGAGAGAGAGAGAGGCTACATACATACCCTTTACCTTTAATTTCAGATACATTAGCTATTTACACCCAAAAAAAAGTAATACCCAAGCTTTACCACGGGTCCTGAATTCCTGTTTGGGCGTTCACTCATATTGCCTTGCTAAAAATATCGGCCGTGCATTTCCATAATTATCCTGCCAAATACTACATCAGCCTCACATTGCCACTGTTTTCTGCTCGCTCATTTCACCTTCATCACTGTAAATCGTCATCATTGGCTGTTATTTCTTGTCTGTAGAGCATCGAGTGAGATTCTCTATTGCCTTTTCACTGATGGATTTTGATTTTTTGTTTCTCTCGTGTTGATAAACATTTTTTTTTTCTCGTGTATTTATAATTTTTTTTTTTTTCCTTACACACGAATAGACGAATTTCTCTCTCTCTCTCTCTCTCTCTCTCTCTCTCTCTCTCTCTCTCTCTCTCTCTCTCTCTCTCTCTGCATTAACAGACAAAAGCCATTTTTATTATGTAGTAATAAGACACTGATAAATAAAGTTCCCTTTTTCCTGTCAACTAATAAAGCCTTTTTCTCCTATGCATTAATAAAAGAAGGTATTTTCTTTATAAACTTATATATAAAGCTTCATTTTTTCCTATTTACTAACAAAGGGTTTTTTTCCTTATATACTAAAAAACAAAGGGCCATTTTTTTGCATACGGTAATAGACAAAGGCCTTTTTCCTCGCTCTAATAGAAGGAGACCATTTTCCTCACGTACCAGTAGACAAGAGCGTGTTCCCCACCCACTAATAAAATACAAGCCTTTTTCCTTCACTCATTTTAGAACGCGGCCATTTTTTCCCTGGGCACTAATAGACAGAGAGCTTTTTCCCTACGCTCTAATAGACAAAGATCTTTTTTTCCCTACGCATTAATGGACTTTTTTCCCCTCGGAACTTTCCCCATTCATCTTTATTGCTCATCTACTTCAACTCTTCCTCCTCACGGATTTTCATGCCTCCTTTTCTTATCTCCGTTCTTTTCTTTCTATCATCCTTCGATCTTTCATATCAAGTTCGACTCTTTCTTTTTTTTTTCTTTTTCTTTCCCCTTATTTGACCGTTCTATCAATATAAGGACCCTCCCATAATTAAACAAACTTTCCTCCCTCCTCCTCCTCCTCCTCCTCCTCCTCCTCCTCCTCCAGGAATCTGCTGCAAGGAGGTCGCCTTTATAAGAGAATGTATTAAGTGTAGCCATCTTCCACGCGAGGTCTTTCCTTTATGAATTAGTCTGTTAATAATGTGGGTCTTAATAATTCCCATATTTTCATAGCTTAAAAGTTTTCTATTTCAGTGTGTTTCTTTCTTTCTATCAATTCGAAATCAAGTTAGTTTTCTGTTTAAAGGCATGACGTAATCTCTCTACCTTTTTTTTTTCTTTCTGTGTTGTTTTTCTACTCCGTTCTTATGTTTGTCATAGTCTTCCACTTTTCATTCTCCTTTCGGTCTAATTCCTTTTTTTTTTTTTTTGTATGCTTAAATGATAAAACGAGTCTTCTACTTTTCACTTATACTTTACCATTCTATATTACTTCATCTGTCAGTCTACCTTTACCTATTGTAACATCATGACATAACTCCAATCTTTAGTCAGTTTAAGTTCACTCTACCCTCTAAATTTACCTTTCTGTCAGTCAACCTTCACATACGTCAGTTTAGCCCAAGACATAACACAACTCTGCTCTTTCAGTTTCCCTTCCTGTCACTCTAGATCACCCATTCCTGTTTTAATTTGCAAGCCTAGCACGTCCTAGGCTAGCATTCAGAAACATTTTGCTCTCTCACCAATACTATTTTCAAAGGTCACAAAGATGATTAGCCGGGTTCTCAAGTGTTTCTCCTTTCAGTAATATAGAAGTCTTGTTAATCTGTCTCTGAAACCGTATAAACACCCTTGAAAACCGGTGTAGATTCACGCAGAGTCTTTTGAAATAGTGGAGGTACGGAAGTGTTTTAGATTAGAATACGAGTCTAGCCAATTCTTACGGTTACGTCATTACCTGCGCCAATAAGTCTCCCCTTCTTGAGCGTGTCCTGTAATGCACGAGGCTCCTTTGTCTTCCAGTCTGATGCATAACATTATCTCCTCTGCTTCTTTAAGGAAAGACCCAAGTTTATGTTTAGGAACTTTTGCAAGTCTCCAAGTTCATGATCCATAAGTTAGGATGTTATCGAGTGCCCTGAAGGAACACACACACACACACACATACACACACAGATCATGTAACGCTGTGAAATATTCAGCAATGAAAACTACTAAGACAAAATGAAGTAGTTGTAAGTATGAAGGAGTGAACAGATGGATAAACTGTGTGTGAATCAATGAGTCAATAAAAGAGTAAGTGAATTAAATGGTAATAAACAAGATGGTGAAATTTATGAGTGAATGAGTAAGTAAATCAGTGAATGGGTGAATGAGAAAGTGCATACGTGAGTGAATGAGTGAATGAGTAATTGAATAACTGAACGAGTGGCTCAATAAAGTGAGTAAACCCGACAATGAATAAATCAGTGAGGGAATGAGTGAAAGATCGAGTAAGTGCCCGAGTGACTGAGTGACTGAAGTGTTTATCTCCGAATATTGACAATGGCGACGCACGCTCCTCCCGCCCCTCCATCTCCTACTCAATACTCTCTCTCTCTCTCTCTCTCTCTCTCTCTCTCTCTCTCTCTCTCTCTCTCTCTCTCTCTCTCTCTCTCTCTCTGAACCAAACCGATACTGTCCTCACGCACACACCTGCCTCCTTCACACACACACACACACACACACACACACACACACACACACACAGAGAGAGAGAGAGAGAGAGAGAGAGAGAGAGAGAGAGAGAGAGAGAGAGAGAGAGAGAGAGAGAGAGAGAGAGAGAGAGAGAGAGGAATATTCGATACGCAAAAAATGACAAATGGAACTTTTTTCCCTGCAACCACCTCCTCTTTCTCCTCACCTCTCCTTTATTCTTTTCCTCTTCCTTCTTCTTTCCTCCCTTTCTTCTTATCCATTTTCTCTTTTTTTTACTCCCTTTACTATATATTCTACCTCCACGCTCCCTTCCCCTTCTTTCCCCTCCATTTCACCACCACCACCACCACCACCACCACCACCACCAACTCCTCCTCCCGATCCGTTGCTGCGTCAGGAGAATTCGGTCCATGAGATGATTCAGTTCAGATATAGTTTTTTTTTTTTTTCCGTCCTAATATAATTTTGGTCAGTGAATGGATGTTACGGTTATTGACTCCGATGGGTTATTCATTTATTCATCTACTTATATGAGTGTTTATCTTGCTATTAATTCACCTTGTCTCTTTAAGTTTCTGTCTATTAGCTATTCTGTATCCAAAAACGGTATATTCTTTCGTTTGGGGTTATTTCAAAGGCCACAAAAAAGGCAGTTAGTTCGGTTTTTCAAGGGTGTTTTTCCTATAAATGTTGCTGAATACTTGTTAAACTATTAGCAGAAATGTGAACCCACTCTTAAATTGCAGTCGAGTTTTCAAGGTTTTTTTTTGCTATACATGTTACTGAATACCTGTTAAACTATTAGTGGAATCGTGAAGACTCCCTTGAAAACCCCATTAACTTCCCCTAGACAACCCTAAAAGCCATGATATGAAGCTGGAATGTTTGAGAATACTGGTCTATGTACATTAGCTTCCTTCTATTTGACTACTGTGTCCTTGTTAATATCTGGTTCAAATGTCTCTTCGTATTTGTCTCTTTATACGTGTCCCCTCCTTATCTATTCAACTCTATCTACTCGTGTATCTTCTTACTGTGTGCCTATCTATATCAGGTTAGGTGTTTATCTATCAGTCTATCTATTGTTACCTTCTATAGACTAATTAGTTGTGAGGGAAAGAGTCAGTTAAGGGTGAGAAGAGAACAGTTAGAATGTTATCACCACGACCATCATCACCGCCATCACTGTTTAGCACCTCAGTTATTACAGCTGGCATCCACATGATCACTCTCACCATCACCACCGTCACTAGCACCACCATCATCACCACTACCACCATCACTATGACATGAAAAGAGGAGGAAGAAGAAAAAGAAGATGGTGGTTTTGAAGTAGTAGTAGTAGTAATAGTAATAGTAGTAGTAGGAAGAGAAGTACGTCAACAATAGTAAAAATAAAACAGGATAACCGAAAAAAATGAATAAATAAATAAACATCTTTGCTACACTAAAAAAATAAAATAAATAAATAAATAAATAACCACAAATACGAAGCATATTCCTACTGAGACACAAAAAAATTGACAAAAAATACGTAAACCAAATTTTTAAAACTATCTACTTTTTTCCTCATATCGTGAATCCCTTTGGTGTTCAGTTCCCTGGAGACGCTTCTAAGGGTCGGAATCCGTCTCTTTAAGCCGACTTTTCTCCCTAATGACTTTCCTCCTTCCAAAATAACAGGATTGATCGCTCTTAATAGTGACGTCACGTGATCCTCCTCTCTCATTGGTCCTCGCCACGTGTCTTCCACAGTTCCGGTCACCCCATTGGTCGGTACTCATGTGACGTCATCAAAAGGGGAACTAAAATGAATCGTGTAACTTGAAGGAGATTTATGGCAATGCTTTGAAATTGGCGGGGGAAGGCTTAGGGAGAGAGAGAGAAGAGAGAGAGAGAGAGAGAGGAGAGAGAGAGAGAGAGAGAGAGAGAAGAGAGAGAGAGAGAGGAGAGAGAGAGAGAGAGAATGAGGAACACTAAATATAATATAAACTTAAGAAAAGAAAAGAGGAAAAGAAAAGGAAGATTAAAATGAAGAGCAGGAATGCAAAAGATGAACGACGAGAGAGAGAGACAGAGAGAGAGAGAGAGAGAGAGAGAGAGAGAGAGAGAGAGAGAGAGAGAGAGAGAGAGAGAGTAGACAGATACTGAAGAAAAGAAACAAAAGAGACAGACAGAGAAACACAAACACACACACACACTAACAACATCCCCCCACCACACACACTATAACGCCCCCCTCCCCACATCCACCCACCACATCCACCCACCCACCCATACAAACACAACAAAGCCCACCACACCAGACAAAAACACACGCGATAAAAGGCCTCGCGGGGGGTAAGACAGTTAAAAGTTTACTTATCGCTAGGGAGAGTAATCTTACTAAGCCCTCCTGCGATTTGGTGGTCCCACGTGCATCTCATTCCCTCCACCGCACTAATGGCCAAGTCTCCCTCCTCCCCCTGCCCCCTCTTGCCCCCCTCCTAAACCCGTCCACGCCCTCTCCGCCTCCCATCTCTGAAGAACAATGGAGAGAAGAAAGGAGAGCGATAATGATAAACGGAAGTGAAGAAAAGAGAGATGGTGGAGGAGTAAGTGAAAAACGGTGATGGGACACTAAAGAAGGAGGAGGAGGAGGAGGAGGAGGAGGAGGAGGAGGAGAAAATATTCGAGAAATGATTGAAAAAGAAAGTGAGTCCGCCTGTGTGTTATCAATACCTTTACCAGAGAGAGAGAGAGAGAGAGAGAGAGAGAGAGAGAGAGAGAGTCATTACTAGGATTTTTTCATCTCTTCATCCTGAGATTTTTGTTTGTTATATCAAGGGAAAATATTTTGTTTACGTTACCAAGCTTATTCTTTATTTTTTTTTTTTTTTTTATCAACTGGTAAGTGTTTTTATGACTTTTCCAGTTAACAACACTAATGGCGACAGAATATTTTTCATTGCATTTTTACTTTTGAAATATTGCAATGACAGATTTCCTCTATAATCATCAATAGCGATAATAATAAACGTTAATTGGCAATTATAAATGTTGCCATACCTGTGAAATGTTGCCCCTAATCATCGCTACTGTTCCGTCAGTCTTACGGTCTTACAGTCAGTCTTACAGTCCGTCAGTGTTACCATACTCGTATTTATGAACAACTACCCTGATTATCGCCCACTCCAACCCTCAGTCTTACAGTGGCGGCAGATACAGCTTTTGAGCCGCACGTCACCTGCCAGGAGTCAGCTGTTCCCTGGGGTACGTCAGTGGTATTCGCACCCGCAGTCACAGCTTGCTGGATAAATATAAGATCCAGACTCAAATCTTGTAGCCAGCCATCCCCCTCCCGGTGCTCGGCGTGTGTGTGGCGTCTGATCATGACCTGGCGGGAGGGTGTTCGAGCCCCTGGAGGATGGGTTCGCTTCTGGGCAATTAGAGCCAGAGCCAGGCTAATTTCTCTCCCAGGCGAACCCATCAGCCACTGGCTCAGGCACCCGCCCGCCCTCATGACCCGAATGGGAACTTTTTTTTATTTTTTTATTTTGAGTCTAAGAAAGGAAATCCAAGTAAAATTTCTTAAAGTAATATAGCAAAACCTGCTATCAGTGTTAAGTATATAAAAAATACTACACGATTTTCCACCTGTCTTTGATAGTTGTTTTTTTTTTCTAAGAAAGAAAATCCAGGTAAGCAATATTTTCAAAATTTCTATCAATGTTAGGATACCCGAAAATAACAGCTTTCTCACCTGTCGTAGATAAGGACGGCAGTAGCGGTAGTAAGGCGGCATACACTCTGCCCTAAAAATAGAGGCGCCGTGAGGATGACCGCCGCGCCGGGTAAAGCCTGGAGAAGACCACAAAGCCGACACCAACCCCCAGACTTTAAGCCGCCGATGAAAAAAAATATAAAAAATGATGGCAGCCCTCCTGGCGGGATATACACTCCGGAAAGAGGAACTTGGCCACATAAGATCTGCCTTGCTTGGCGAGAAACGATCGACAGAAATGGACACTCTGGAACGTCCACGTCGCCACAGGTGGAAGTCAGGCCGCTGCTGTGGCCGACACAAGGGGCAGCTGGTCAAGGGGCTTCCTGACTCGAAAACCGAAGAGCCTGCGAGCATCCACGTCCCGCTGAGAAGACAGTGCTGAGGGACGCGAGCGGCAGGCTGGCTAAAGATGGTACCAGGAAGATTATTTTATGTACTCGTTAAGGGTGAAAACAACTACCGCTGAAGTTCGAGGTAAGTTTTCTGCATCACCAAGAAGGTTGACAATGGCAAAATAGAAAGGAACACAAGAGAACACAAATGAATTAACAACAAAAAAAAAAAGCATTACACCTTTTTGTTCATTACGAATCTGTTCTGAACTTTGTATTAAAGGAAAAAACTAATAATAATTATCGTTAGCCTCTACACCATACAGTTGTTGTTGTTGTTGTTGTTGTTGTTGTTGTTGTTGTTGTTGTTGTTGTTGTTGTTGTTGTTGTTGTTGTTGCTATTGTTGTTGGTCTTGTTCTTGTAGTAACAGCAGCAGAAACAGCAGAACACGGACAACAACAACAACAACAACAACAACAACAACAACAACAACAACACAGTAATGACAAAGAAAGTCAACCACAACCACCAAAACAAAAACAGAACCCACAAAACAACAACAACAACAACAACAACAACAACAACAAACTGCCACCACTACCTCGTTTCACGCTAACGACACAATTGCCTTCACGCGGTGTCCGGTAGTTAAGGGCAGCCACTAACTAAATCCGGGTTAAGAGAGGAGAGGGGAGA
>NC_087163.1:24347084-24349584 GCF_035594125.1 Scylla paramamosain
TCGGTGGTCAGGTGGCGTCCATTCCCCGCCGTCCCTGCCCTCCTTTTGATCAGCCCGCGTGTGGGTAATGACAGCAGGAACATTCCACGCCGGCAGGGTCTTGCCTTAACTCGCCTTCCTGCGCATCCCCACCTCATTATGTGCCACTCTTCCCTCCGCCACTGTTTAGTCTGTTACGAGATGCCAAATAGGCGACTGGGGCTTAATTACACCTGCGGGGGATGTCTAATCAGGTGAGGCTGTAACAGTTACGAACGCATCACTGGTCGCGGGATATGAGAAGAAGATGAAAGATAAAATTGCTGCCTCAGTTTTTATTTCTCACTTTTGGTTTTTACTTATTTATTTATTAATTCATTTACTGAGCGCGATTTTTTCATTGCTTTTCTTTTTTCTTTTCTTTTTAATTTCTTTTCTGCTTTTCTTCTCTTGTTTTGTCTTTAGTTAGTCTTCTTCACGTGTACAAAACAACGGAAAAAAAAAAAAAACTTTTAACGCACTTGTAATGACTGGCCAAACATAAACAAACATTCCCCAACCAAAAGAAATAAAACATTAAAAAAAAAGAAAAACAACAACATCTACTCTTCATAAAAACAAAACACTACCTTGAAACGCGCACCATAAATATTCACGCAGACAAGCACTTAATCTGCGACACACGGGGAGGTTTTTTCAGACTAACATTTTACGACATTTATATTTCCCAACGGCTACAGACCAAGTATTGCAACCCCAACTCGTGCCGCTGCCGTAGCGAAGCCCCCCATCAGCTGGCGCGCCCGTTATTGCGAACCATTTCTCAACATTTTTAACGGCACAAACAATAAGTAAAATGGCGAGCGTCCCTCTGATGTTTGCGCGTGCTGTCGGCTCTCCCTTTGCTGTGGTTCCCCCTTGATGCATTCTGTCGATCCCGTTTTCTCTTGACTGTCAGTGCATTACGCCCCTTTAATCACCGCCACAGCCCTCCCTCGCGCTGCTAGCCTCCTTCTTCCTCCTCCTCCTCCTCCTCCTCACTCATTCATCATGTGCACCACGGGAAGAAAAATGGAATACATTATGAAAATACAGCGCATTTCTCAAGATACACATTGATCCCCACGTAAAATATCAAGCTAACCTCCACAACACAACACGGAGCGAAAACTGTTCAAAATAATTCACGATCACTGAGGACTGATAAAGTGACTATCTGTTCCCCGCATCGGTATTCTCTCAATCCGGGACCTGAAGGGGAGACAGTGAGGTGAACTTGGAGGTGTGAGTAATGGCAACAACAACAGATACAATGGACAGGAACAGCTGGGGAAGACTTACACGTGATGCCAACACCTCGTATTACAAAAACGGTGTAAAGAAAACGAAGGTCCTGATGAAAGTAGCGGTATTAGCCACCACCCCCTTCCCTTTTTTTTTTTTTTCATCAAGTTCTTCCTTTGCTTTCATGTTTACAGTCTGGTTCATGGCCGGTTGTTCCTCGTTAAGTCCCAAGATTGCAGTATAAACCATACGAGACCCACCGTGCTCAGAATTCTCGCCTGAGTGACAATGTAGCGTCAATCAGGCAGTAATTCTACCGTTCTCGCTTTCTCTTTACAGCCTCGTCACCGTCTTTACTATCCTGAATCTCTTGCTTTAGGTCAGACGGTGTGCCTTATTACAAAAAACTCGTAGGGGGTTATTTTTTTTTCTTCCTTTGTTTTCCTTTGTATTCCTTTGTGTTTCAAGTCCTGGTATTCCACTCTAACCTCCTCCCCATGTAGCTCTGTCCACCAATCCCACACCTCCCCTTCCTGCAGTCACTCCACGTCTCCCCACTTTCAACTTTCCACCATCCACCCATCTCATCCCGCCAGCCTCACCCATTCCTCCACCCCACACTCGCTACACCCACTCATCCACCCATCCCGCTCCAAGACACACCTAAGTGAACCCCTGCCACGGCCTACCAAGCTGCCAAACTTCTATTCACCTCTCCACCACCTCCGCCAGCCGTTCTGCACCCAGCCTTCATCTCCCGAGCCTCGCCGCAGTGTACCCCGGCCCTTCTCTCATCCAATAAAGTTTGTAGGCTTTTGCTGACGCCTCAACGCCCCCTGACTCCCTCACCAAGTGTCTTCCTGTTTGGAGGAGGAGGAGGAGGAGGAGGAGGAGGAGGAGGAGGAGGAGGAGGAGGAGAGGAGGGAGCGATACATTTCCTCGGCATTGTTCTTACCTCCACGTGTGTGTGTGTGTGTGTGTGTGTGTCCCTCCTAAATAAAATCCCTAAGGGTCCAGGGGCTTGGCTGATAACCCTTACTTTGAATGGCGTCGTCTCTTTACCATGGAACTATTTTTAGCCTTTTCCTCTCTCTCTCTCTCTCTCTCTCTCTCTCTCTCTCTCTCTCTCTCTCTCTCTCTCTCTCTCTCTCTCTCTCTCTCTGTAACAGCTGAGGTGCAAGACTAAAGGTGCATGAGCCAGCCTTTACTCTATCCCTCCCTCCCTCCCTCCCTCCCT
>NC_087163.1:24352084-24359584 GCF_035594125.1 Scylla paramamosain
TCACTTTACATCCACTGTAAGACAACTCACCCTAATTCACCCTTACAAAAGACTCAACACTAAAAGGAGAAGAAAAAAATAAAATCTAAATATCCCTTCACCCTGCATCCTTCCAAAACTTCCCTCTCCCAAATTACCCAAGGGACTGGCTCACCCTGTTTCATCTTGATAGTGCCTCGCCCTGCCTGGTGTGGGTCACTCTAGACCTTTGCCTCGCCTCGCCACAACCTCGGGAAGACCCTGGAAGCCTTGTGGGCCGCGGCAGGAATATAAATGCTGTTATTACGCCGAGTTTGAACTATTAGCATATCGCTCACTACAGAGGGAGGAGATGCCTGGCCTTCCTGATCTTGTACAGTCCCCCTGCTTCCCTTTTCTATCCTCTTTCTTCCTTCATAAGAGCTGTGACCTCTTCCACTCTTACGTGTTTGAAGTGCAGGGTTCACATACAGGGACTGCCACGTGTAGGCCTGATGGCTTCTTGCAGCTTCCCTTATTTTCTTATGTTCTTATGTTCATACGCTTTATTCTCTCATCACTACTTTCAAAGGCCTCAACGATCAATAGTCATCATTAGTCAGGTTTCCACGGGTATCTTTCTTATTGACGATGAAGAACTTGTATTAAACTGTCACTAGAATTATGGAAACTCCTATGAAAACGCGAATAATCTCCACTACAGAGTCTTAGAAGTTGTCGTGGTGAGACCCTGAAGTGTTCCAGAATCTAGTCCCAAAATTGCGTGGTTTCCTGCTTCCCTGCTACAGTCTCTTCCTCTTCCTCTCCCATCCGTGTTGCCTTCCTCGTTTCCTTTATCTGGGAGTAGTAATATCCGCCCATTTATCAGATCTTTAAATAGGTTGTAATGTTTTCCTCCCCACCTTCTTTCCATCATTCCTATAACAACCTCCTATCTCTTATCTCTCCTTTCTCTCGTCTGAGGAAGGAAGTGCCTCCTATCCTTCAACTTTAAGTACAGGGTTACGATGACTCCTCCTCAGACTTCCTTTCCTTCCCTTGAAATAAAATATAGATATCCTTAAATCTTTCCCTCACTCTTCTTTCTTTCCTCCCTCGTTCTCTCTCTTTCCTTCCACCTTTTAAAGTACAGATGTCCTTCCTTTCCTTCTTCATATAGAGTACAAGTTTTCTTTCTTCGTTATATCCTCCCTCCATTCTTTCCTTCTGTTCTATAACATTTTCCCTCCCTCCCTCCCTCCCTCCCTCCCATCTCTCATCCTTCTGTAAGCACTAGGTTATAATGTTTCCTCTCTCCAGTTTCCCTTCCTTTCCTTCCCTTATAAAGTACTGGCGCAACCCTTCCTCCTCAGCCTCCCTCCCTCTCTCCCTCTCCTGCTCGCTTCAAATAGGGAAGGAAGATGCTCTCGCCTTTCCACCTCGTTTCAAAAAGGGTCAGAAAAAAAGGAGAGGAAAAAAAAGTAATGCCCTAGTCCTTTTCCCACCCTTTAAATAAACAGCAAAGTAACCATGCTCCCTCCTCCTCCTCCTCCTCCTCCTCCTGAAAATGCTGCCACGTTCCCTTTCAATTTTCCCTTCGCCTTCCCCCGTTTTCTTTAGCTCCCAGAAATCGGATACCACTACGAGGCACAAGTCAAATGAGTCTCTTTCCACTATATAGATTTCCCGTTTTCTTTTTTGCCGCCTTTTTAATGGGTCACTCGCCTTTAAGAGTCCGGGGTCAGAGGAGGTCATCGCGGGCCCTACACGAGGTCAGGTCAGGTCAAAATAGAGGAAATCGAAGACGCCGTAGATTTCATTCGTCTTCCTCCGTCCTTCCCCTTCCGGCTCCTTTCCTTCCTGACACGCAGAGGAGGAGGAGGAGGAGGAGGAGGAGGAGGAGGAGAAGGAAGAGGACAAGACGGCAGGTGGTTCTTTTCCCACCCTGGTGCATACTCTCTCTCTCTCTCTTTCTCTCTCTCTCTCTCTCTCTCTCTCTCTCTCTCTCTCTCTCTCTCTCTCTCTCTCTCTCTCTCTCTCTCTCTCTCTTCCTTTCTTCACTCCCTCCTTTCTTTATTCTTGGACAGTTTCTTTATTCAACTTTCTTCTTCATCCCTTGTTTCCTCTTTATTTTCCTCACCATTATTCTTTTCCTCTAATAAGATTTATATTTTTTTCTTATTATCGTCATATATCACTCTCTCTCTCTCTCTCTCTCTCTCTCTCTCTCTCTCTCTCTCTCTCTCTCTCTCTCTCTCTCTCTCTCTCTCTCTCCAAGGTTAGTTGGTAAGCCACTTTAATAACACTTTGGGTCGGTCACATGAGGCGGAGGAAGAGGAAGAGGAGGAGGAGGAGGAGGAGGAGGAGGAGGAGGAGGAGGAGGAGGAGGAGGAGGAGGAGGAGGAGGAGGCGAAACAGGAAGGGCTGCGTTCAAGAAGAAGAAGAAGAAGAAGAAGAAGAAGAAGAAGAAGAAGAAGAAGAAGAAGAAGAAGAAGAAGAAGAAGAAGAAGAAGAAGAAGAAGAAGAAGAAGAAGAAGAAGAAGAAGAAGAAGAAGAAGAAGAAGAAGAAGAAGAAGAAGAAGAAGGAGGAGGAGGAGGAGGAGGAGGAGGAGGAGGAGGAGGAGGAGGAGGAGGAGGAGGAGGAGGAGGAGAAGAAGAAGAAGAAGAAGAAGAAGAAGAAGAAGAAGAAGAAGAAGAAGAAGAAGAAGAAGAAGAAGAAGAAGAAGAAGAAGAAGAAGAAGAAGAAGATAATGATGACGATGAAGACAAGAAAAAGAAAAAAAGGAAAAATTTAAGAACTACATTGAAGAAGTGGAGAATAAGGATGAGGAAGAAGAGGAAAAAGAGACTGAAGGAAGAAAAGAGGAAGTGAGAGGAGGGAAGGGAAGAGGCGGGGAGAGGAGGGAGGGAGACGCCCTAAACGATCCTTTAACTTCGTGACCTCAACTTGAACGTGACGTGTCTCGGCGCCCGAAGTTCTGAGTCGACTCTCTCTCTCCCTCTCTCTCTCTCTCTCCCTCTCTCGATAAGGCCACAGTAGCTCATATATTAATTAGGAAAAAAAATCTTCCCAGTCGCCACTTCACCTCAACAATAAACACATGAAAAGGAAAAGTTTCAGCAAATAGCCTTGAACACTTCATGCAGCTCCACTAACACATGCAAAGAACTTTCCTTTCTTTACTAAGTGACAAAAAAAAACTGTGACCTTAACAGAATAAAAAATAAAAACATCTTCCTCTCTTACTTAATCATTAACAAAAAAAAGAAAAAGCGAGGAGAAAAGACGCTGTTTCCTAAAAGACAAGAAGCGATTTCACTTACAACTTAAAGGTTTCCATTCCCTCACTAAAAGAAATGTTTTTTTTTTTTTAATTGATAACAAAACAAAGGAGCTTTTTTTTACTCAATCGATGCAAAAAAATAAATAAATAAATAAATAAACAATATTCGGTAACAAGAAGCGATTCCATTTAAAACTTATAAAGATTTCCCACTCCTTTACTAAATGACCAAAAAAGAAAAAATTTCCGTGACAACAAGTGAATAGCAAAACAAATTTCCTTTCTCTTTACTTAATCAATTCATGAAAAAAAAAAAAAAAAGTGAGCTTCGGTAAAATCAAACACAGTATTTCCTTAACAAGAGGCGATTCCATTCCTTTACTAAATGACCAAATAAAAAAAATGACTGCAAATGAAAAGCAAAACAACTTCCTCGTTTTCTTTACTTAATCAATACCCAAAATAAACTAACTTATATAAAAGAGAACACGATTCCATTAACAAGATCTTCCATTCCTTTACTACATGATCGAAAAACAAAGTCAATAAAAAAAAAAACTACCTTTAACTTAACAAAAAACAAACATACTATTCTCAAACAACGAGAAGATTACACTAACAACTTGCAAAGACCCTCTATTCCTTTACTAAATGACCAGGAAAGCATTGAGTTCTTTTCACCAGAGAGGCAACACCGCCATTCATTTGTGTTGTACTTATTGGCAACTCAATTCCCTTAAGTACCAGGCGCACTTCAATCCCCTTAAGTACATCACATTTAGGATATCACATGTAATTCTTTTCTCGTTAAGTAAGTGGCGGGGGGCAGGAAGGGAAGTTACTGATAAATATGCAGATTAATAAGATAGAGTAAGAATGTTAACTATTGATAAATGAGTGAATAAGTAAATGAGAAAAGAAATATTAAATGTAAGAGATGAGACAGAGAAGTAAATGAATAAAGTTTGAGCGAATGAGTGTATGGATGGAAATAAAAATTAAAGAAGAGAAATAAATAATGAAAGAATGAATGAATGAATGAATGAAAGAGGAAAAATATCAGTAGATTAGTGTATGAATAAATGAACAAATGGACAATAATATACAGAGAGAGAGAGAGAGAGAGAGAGAGAGAGAGAGAGAGAGAGAGAGAGAGAGAGAGAGAGAGAGAGAGAGAGAGAGAGAGAGAGAGAGAGAGAGAGAGAGAACGCAGCCACATAAATGCTCTGAGGCGTTCAAATGCGTAGCCTCTGACCCTTGTCCTCTCCCTTCCTCTTCCTCCTCCTCCTTCTCCTCCTCCTCCTCCTCGTCTTCCTCCTCCTCTTCATCCTTCCTTATACGTGCTTCCTTCTTTTGTCTCTCCTTGTCACTTTTTTTCCTTCTCTTCTCACTGTTTTAGTAACACTGCCGCATCATTTTGTTGTTGTTGTTGTTGTTGTTGTTGTTGTTGTTGTTGTTGTTGTTGTTGTTGTTGTTGTTGCTGTTGTTGTTGATGATGTTAAAGAAGAAGAGCAAAAGAAAAAGATGATGTTGTAGTTGTTGATGATGGTGATAAAGGAGGAAAAGAAGAAGAAGAAGAAGAAGAAGAAGAAGAAGAAGAAGAAGAAGAAGAAGAAGAAGAAGAAGAAGAAGAAGAAGAAGAAGAAGAAGAAGAAGAAGAAACAAAAGTGACAATAACTGCAAAATACGTTTATTAACTCCTCTTATAGTGTGTGTGTGTGTGTGTGTGTGTGTGTGTGTGTGTGTGTGTGTGTGTGTGTGTGTGTGTGTGTGTGTGTGTGTGTGTGTGTGTGTGTGTGTGTGTATTTATTTGGACAGCAGAGGAAGGTGTTGCACTTGACATATTAATTAATGGATGAATGTAAATTGTCAACTGTCTCCTACACACACACACACACACACACACACACACACACAACCGTCCTTTAGCCCTTTCACGGCCCCCCTACCATGACAAGACCATCATAACTGTTCCTGGCAATTACATCAACTATTATAATATCATCAATCTTCTTCCTAACAATCTCCTAGGGGCCAACACGTCTGCTGCTGTCCGTTCTTCTGTTTTGTTCCTTCGTAATTTCAGAAAAGAGATTTTATAATATATTTCTATTATACTAGTTATCTATTTCCTGTTCACTAATTACTTTGCAATCATTAAATCCTCATTATTATTTTTTTTATGTATATATTTCAGTACTACTCATTATTCTCTCTCTCTCTCTCTCTCTCTCTCTCTCTCTCTCTCTCTCTCTCTCTCTCTCTCTCTCTCTCTCTCTCTCTCTCTCTCTCTCTCTCTCTCTCTCTCTCTCGTTGACTATTCTCCCCTTCTCTCTCATACTCACCAATACAAACCCTGCCCTCACTCCATACTCTCCCTCTCTTTCTCTCCCTCTGGCCAGCACAGCCCGATACTCCTCTCACTACATCCCCTCCCCCTGCCTCCCCTCTCAGTACAATCCCTGACCCTGCGTCCCCTCCCTTCTCCCCGGGGCGCCTCCTCCCTGTCATCCTCAGGCCCGGGGTGATGTAAATACCTAGCCGGCTTTAAAAGTATCGACTAGTGGACATCAGATTGGGATATTTATAGAAATTTCCCTTTTTCACGCTCCGGCTCCCCTTCACAAAGTTGACTTAAATCACCCCTGAACAAAATAAAGTAGACGTAGAGTGAAAAGTGTTGTGTCAATAGTGAGGCGCCGAACTTTGAGTGACGTCGAGTTTTCCGATGAGTGAGGGGAAGAGAGAGGGAGAGGGAGAGGGGAAGAGAGGGAGGGAGGGCGGAGAGAGGAGGAAGCGGTTTAGGGGATAGGAATATAGAAGGGGAAAAGTATATATAAGGACATAATTATGCTAAAGGTTCGCTGTGTGGCGGTGCTCTTCTCCGTCTCCTTCGTATTCCTGTGTGTGTGTGTGTGTGTGTGTGTGTGTGTGTGTGTGTGTGTGTGTGTGTGTGTGTGTTTTGTTAAGCGTCAAGTGTTCTTTCTCTTCAGGACTCTTTCAAAGGTCACTGTGATGATTACTCGTGTTTTCGTGGGTGTTTTTTATCTTGTTGATGATGCAGAATCCTTGTTAAACTATTATTTGGGTTTTCTAGGATGTTATTTTTTTTTTAAGTGATGAAGCATAATCCTTATTTCTATTATTTCAACTACTTAGGCCCTGAACAATGCTTTCCCCACTGAAGATGCAGAATCCTTATTAAACTATTATTATTCCCAAGGGTGTGTTTTTCATTGAGAGTGTAGAATTTTTTATTAAACCATCTAATGTGTTTCCAAGTGTAGATTTTTCTCATTGGCGACGCAGAGTCCTTGCTAAACTGTCACTGAAATCGTGAATTCACTCTTTGATTTCCTTGTAACTTCAATCAGAACCTGTTTGACGTTGCCGAGATAAGAGCATGAAACGTTTAAAAATAATCCCTTTGGTCTCTCATACGAAACACTTTCAAAGGCCACGGAGAGGATTAGTCAGGTCCTCGATGGTGTTTTTCCAGTTAATAACGCAGGAAACTACTCACGCTATTAAATAGAAGCATGAAAACATCCCTGAAAGCAACAAAAGCTACAGTAACTTCAGGAGATGAGACGAAGAGCCGAAACGTTTAAGAATAATGAAATAAAAGATAACACAGGCAAACCCACGTGACGAAAGCTTGCCAAACTCAACTACACCCACGCGGCACTCGAGGCCCATACTCTGAAAACACGTGTGCCAGCAACTCCACTATTTTCATAAGGCTATAACTGAAGTGACACGGAATTTTAAGGGTGCTTTTACGGTTCTGGTATGGTTCTAGTTGAAGTGACACGAATTTCTAAGGATGCTTTTTACGGTTCTAGTGAGAGATTAATAAGATCTCTACATTATTAACAGGAGAAAGACTCGTGAGAACCCGGCTAGTCATCTCTGTGGCCTTTGAAAACAGCTGTGATGAGAGAGCGAAGCGTTTCAAAATACGGGCTTCGGTCACACTCACTTCCCCCCCTTTAGTGAAATTACTCCCACTACGTACAATGACCCGAACATCTGCAAACAATGAAGTTAATGAATGCTGAAATAGAAGAGTGTTACTTTCTTTCCTGGCCTTTTTTTTTTTTTTTTTAATCTTTACGAGGAGGAGATTAATAGTAAATAATGAACCTAATGCAATATAAGTACTAGTGATCAGTTAAGTGTCTTTCATACTTGATAGAGGGAACACAAAGGCTGGAAATGTTTAAGGAGAAGGAGGGAAAAAAGAATAAGGAAGATG
>NC_087163.1:24364584-24624584 GCF_035594125.1 Scylla paramamosain
CACGATTTATTATTGTCACCCCCACCCCGTTTGAAATTTCTCGTTTTCTATGTATCATTTTCATTTTTACTCCCATTCGTTTCTTCTTTTTTATTCGTGTTTTTTTTAAGAGAGTTTTTTTTTATCGTTATTTTGTTTCACTTCCCTCCCTCACTCGTAAATCTTCTTCCGGCTTCTCGTTTGAGGGTACCACACTGGATCACCCTTTCTCTCTCTCTCTCTCTCTCTCTCTCTCTCTCTCTCTCTCTCTCTCTCTCTCTCTCTCTCTCTCTCTCTCTCTCTCTCTATCTCTCTGTGGCTTCCTTCTGTTTTTGTCACCCATTACCCAGCTTGTCTTCCTTCAGTGTATTCCCAAAGCCTCCACTCAGAAATATTAATACGTTAACAATACACACATCATGTTACGTTTTACTTACAAAATAATCATATCACTATTTTACTCTGCTTCCTGTGCTTGTTCCACCCATCACTCGCTTGTCTTCCTTCAGTGTATTCCCTGAGCCTTCCCTCGCACATATTCGGTACATATACACACGTAAATAATATCCACCGCTTTATACTTTAGGGACAAAATAATTATATCACTGTCTATCTTCTTCGCTTCTGTTACATCCGTCATTCGCTTATTTTTCTTCAGTGATTTTTCCACATCCTTCCCTCAGAGATATATACAGAAAACAAACATACATGAGCAATACTTACATCATATTATACTTTACTTACAAAATAATTATATATATATCTCTCTCTTTCCTAGTTCGTCTTCTGCGTCGTATTCTGTTACACATCTGCTTGAAATACATCCATAAACTTTCCCTCTAGTGATACATGCTCATGAAAATTACACATACGTCGCATTATAATGTATCTGCACGAATTATACATTTTTATTGTCCCAACTACGCACATTTATTCACTTATTTACTTGCCACACACAAGTAAAGATGTCATCCATCACGAACTCATCCTCGTGCTGCTCCTCCTCCTCTTCCTCCTCACTCAGACACGCGCCATCTATACAACGTCTATTCCTCGAGTTTCTGAGTCATTTACTTAACGCACACAAGCACAGATGCAATTCACTATGAACACTCAACCTCTCCCTCATCATGCTCCTCCTCCTCTTCCTCCTCACCCAGACACACCCGCCATCTGTCGGTACAAATATTAATTTATCGTGTTTCGGAGTCAAGGGCTCAGGCGTCTCGAATGATCTGAAATGAGACTCAAAGCACCTCGACTTCACTCCTCACTCCAATGTCGTTTTTTAGCAAGGTAGATGTCGGTTACACACAAGGTATCTATTAACAAACACGTAACATTATTTTTTATTTTTTTCCGGATTCAGTAAATGGCTCAAACGATTCGGAATTTGACTCGAAACATATCCGGTTACGAATTCTCTCTACCTCAGTTCTCATTGTGACGCTCGTAGATTCGCTTTAAGTAAGAGAGCCTCTGCTGAAGGGCAACAAAACTGTTATAAGGAAGTCCCCCATGAAGGTGCCACTCCCCAAAGAAAACGTTTCAAAAGCATCTCCAAAATGAATTCATGAAGTGTATCAGAACCTCCCTCTCGAGTGAGCTCAAATCACTGGCACCAGGCAGGGAGTTGCTGGGGAATGATTAGCGTAACGTAATATAACCTAAAACTAACTGAATCTAACGTAATGAACTAAGGGGGAAACATGATTCACTCTTTGCCAGACCTCCAAAATAGCAACGAAAATCTGAATAAAACTCACATCATGCATCCCTTCTCGCCAAAATCCTGTCTGAACTAACCTAAGCTCGTAACCTAATATAACATAACGAACTACGAGAAAAATGAAATAACTACCCTTTACCAAACTTCCAAGACAGCAATGAAAATTTAATTACAACGCCACATCTTGCATCCCCGCCTGCCAACTCAGCAAACCCTCGCAGACAAGTCATCGCAGGATACACGGAGTTTCATTAAGCTCTAATAGGTGTCATATCAGCCGGTCACAACCTTCCTTGCATACCCGAGGCCGCCGGGAGGAAGGGGAGGGGCGGGGTGTTCACGACAGGGGAGGGAGCTCGGTACAGGCAGCCGAGCCAACAGGAAACCGGAGTATGAGTCTCGTTACGGCCGTGTTTCCGCTGCCACGGCTCCTCGCAGCGGAGGGTACGGGTGTGGTGAAGCTTGAGTAACGCGCTAAGAAGGTTAGGACGCTGCCGTAATGTGTTGAAAGAAGGTAAGCCAGGCCGCCCAGTTCGGTGATACGTTAAAGGAAGATTAAGACAGCGCCGTCATGCGTGAAAAAGGTTTTGAAGATCGACTCGTGACGCACATCACGTTGAAATTGCGATGCTTTTTTTTTTTTCTGTCTGTCTTTATTCTCGTTAGTTTCTTCTCTCTGCATTGTTCTCTCTACATCACGTTCCTCCTCTCCTTCTAAAATAGTATAGAAAAATGGTTTTTAATTCACTGTATTGGCACAATGAATTATTACCTTTCAGCTTTTTTTTTTATCTTCATTTTTATATCCTTCCTCAATTCCACCTCCCATTTCTATACATACATACATACATACATACGCTCCTTCTCTCCAACCATCTGTCACACTTCTCAAACACACTTCATTCTCCTTATATTACTGAGAAAATGTAACTTATTATCTTCTTATTCATAATCCTCCCTTACTGGTACCTCCTCCCTACATACATCATTTCATTTCCCCTCTCCTTCCATCTTTCACGCCTTTAAATCAGTCCAAGGGTTGAAGACTGATTTCCAAGAACTACCACGAATAAATTATGACCTTTTTTTAATTCAATCGTGTATCATCCGTCATTCAAACCTCTTTCTTTACAAATATTTCTTCTCTCCTGCTCTCCTTTGCTTCTCTCGCCTCTAAAACACAGACAGTTCTCCCTTAATCACATTGAAATTGTTACTTTTTCTTCTTTCTACTGTACATCAACATCCTCTCACGCTCTACTTCGTCTATACTCAATTTCCACGGCCGTATCATCTCTCTCTTCTAAAGCACAGTTCATGTTCATCCCTTTTTAATCCTCCGAGGAACACCCTGTCATCCCTACATCTGCTGTCCCTGGTAAAGTACGCTCTATTCTGCTCCTGCCCTCAGTGAAAGTCTTTTCTCTCCCTCGCCAACACCTCACCAACACAACACATAACCACTGTATCCTCAGTTCCTAAAGGGTACACTTCATCCTGAGTCCCTCTACCCTTTCCCTGAGAACCCAATGTTACTCCTCAAAACAAGAAGAAACAGAAAAATGAGCAACAGAAGAAGGAGGAGGAGGAGGGAGGAAAAAAAACACTCCACTCCCACTACAAAGAGTCCTCCAGGCGTCTTTCTCCATCAAGTCCTCAACAAGTCCAGCTGTCATTCACCACGGGAAGTCCTCCTCCTCCTCCTCCTCCTCCTCCTCCTCCTCCTCCTCCTCCTCCTCCTCCAGTCTACTCGCCCCATCTGGTGGACCCGAAAACTCGAGCCACCCCCTTCACAGCCTCCATCAGAACAGCTGCGTCCTCCGTCAAACCTCCCACAGCCCCCAGCACGGAGCTCGCTGAGGCGCCGCGGTCTTTGAATGAGTAAAGCGACGCGTCACAGCTCCTTAATTATGCAAGGCCGCGTGTTATGGACCTTTAATAGTGCACACGAACATGTTTGAACTCCTAATTGTACAAAAAAGTGTGCCAAATAGACATTAAATATTAAGGAAGAAGTTTTCACTCTTATCTTAGGAGTTTGTTGTGGACAGATGATTAAAGTGGAAAGGACTGGTGTGTTTAAACTTCAGATTCTGTAAAAAGAGTGCCAATAGACATTTAGTATTGTAGGAGAATACTTTTATTGAACAATTAGGGAATTACTGCATCTCGTTAATCAAATGTCACCATGATGAAACATTTTAAACTCCAAACTGTTCAAAAACGTGCCGAAAGATATTTAATATATATTGTGGGAATATATTTTTTTCAGTCTATTTATTGAACAAAGGGAGTTGTAGCTCTTTCAATAGGTTGTCACCAATATTAAAAAATCAAACCATATTTTCCAAAATGCAACCCCAAAGAAGAGCCAAAAGGATATTCAATCAATTTGTATAAACTTATGAAAAACAGCTCACATTTAACGTGTTTATTTAATAGTTTCAAGCCAAAGCCACTCTTGCAATCTTGGTAAATACCGTAAGATGGCAGAATTCTACTTTTTTTTTCTCTCTAATTGAGTAAACGAGTTTGTTACTGAAACCAAATCAAACTGAAAAAAAAAATGACACCACAACAGTCATCACCTTCTACAACAGCGTGCCTACAGACGGTCAGTGTTACAAGACCACGCTGCTACTCCCCTAATTGAGCAAAGTAATGTGTCGTCTCTTGATTAACGCGGAGTTGTTGCCGAGATTATTCATTCGGAAAAGGGAAAGCATCCGTCGCACAACTGGAATTAATTAACTAAAGTGGCGGGTTTCATTTAGGAGTAAAGTTATAAAGAAACTTGTCAACAGACTTTCAAGGGACAAAAAGTAAAAGAAAAGAAAAGACAATAGATATTTCTTATTTATATACGTGAAAGTTTGAAGAGACACACTGATTGATTTTAAAATGTAAGTCAGTAGAGGTAGGGGAGCAAGAATCGTCTTACACAGGAGCTGAAAACACGTGCATTCCTCCTTTTTGATACGATTATTATTATTATTATTATTATTATTATTATTATTATTATAATTATTATTATTATTATTGTTGTATGTACAGAAATATTAGAATAAACTTATCATTGTTACCTAAAAAGTGGAGATAATTAATAGAGGAAAGATGGGAGAAACATTGAGAGCCTTTTTAATAGAAGAACATAGGAAAAATAGAGGAAAACTGGGAGAAACATAGATAGAGAGCCTTTTTATAGAGGAATATAGGAAAGAATATAGGAAAGATGGGGAGAAACAGAGAGCCCTTTTATAGAAGACTTTCAAGACCCTTCCTTTCATAAAGTTACAAGAGGCGTAAAGATTGCCACTAATCCCGCCATAAAGGAGCAAAATAACCACAATGTATTCAGTATTTCTGCTAAACTAATCACAAATATTTCAAGAGCAACTAATTAAAAAACTAATTATAGCTCGTGGAATCTTTTTACTCCCAGTGGACGAGGAGGAGGTGTCAGAAAAACCTTTAAAACTCACGAAAAGAACGCGTCTGTGGCACCTCCTCACGTATTGATGGCCAGAAATAGGAGAGGGAGAATAAAAAGAGAGGACTGAAATGGCCCGAAGGAACCATTATCGATATCTTTACAATTTTCTCCCGGCGATGGCATGTCATTACGACCACCGCCACACAACGCTCTATACCGCGCACAAAACAGCCTTCTTAGGGCCAATACGTCTGCTGTTGATTATCTCCCACCCCATCTGTGATAACTACTACTGAAGAATTATTGATATGAACTGCTTGAAAATACCTAACGTGTACCTATCACTGGAGTCCTTTATCATTTTCATACGCAATATTTTTTTCCCCCTTTATTTAATTCTTAATATCGCATACTAGCGAAACTAAACAAAAACAAAAGCACACGCAATTCCGTAACTTGTAGGAACGCACTGGACATGGTGACTCTCCCACTCTCTCTCACACACACACACACACACACACACACACACACACACACACACGTTAAAGAATAAATCCCATCGACAATGATCCCCTCTCACGTTTCTTCCATTAGTGGAGGAGGAGGAGGAAGAGGAGGAGGAGGAGGAGGAGCAACATTAGGAAGGACGAGGAAGAAGAGGATTAGGAAGAGGAAGGTGAGCAGGAGGTGGAAGGCAAGAAAAAGATTAGAAAGAAGAAGATTAGGAGGAAAAGGAAGAAGAGAAAGTTTAGGAGGAGAAGGAGAAAGAAAGGAAGATGAGGAGGAAGAGGAAGACTATTGCTGTGATGATGATGGTGATAATCGTGATGATGAGAGGGATATTACAGAAGAACGAAAGAAAGAAAGGGAGGAAGGAAAGAAAGATAAATAAATAAATAAAGTAACTAAAGAAAGAAATTAATAAAATAGTATGTAAAGATAAGAAAAAATACAGGAAACAAGAAAATAACTGACGAAAAAAGTAAACAAAGAAAATCAAGAAAACAAGACACATAAGGAGATGGAAAAAATAACATACACAAAAAGATTAACAAGAAAACACACTCTAAGAAAAACAAACGAGGCAAGCAAACAACATGAACAGAACACAATGGTGACAGCAGCAAAGGAGTAAAAGAAAAACAACAACAGCAACAGGATTAATGAACAGGGCCACAGGAGGAGGAAGAGGAGGAGGAGGAGGAGGAAGAAGAGAAAAGAACCTGAACAAAGCTGGAAGAGAAGGAGGAAAAATAGAATAGAATCATAAAAAAAAAAGTAGAAAATGAACTTGGGAAAGGCGACAAGCTAGGATAATGTAAAGATGTAAAAGAAGATAAGAAACTAAAATTATAAATGAAAGAAGGAGAGAAAAAAAACACAACCAAAACAAAACAAAGAAAACTAATGGAATAATTGAAAGTGAGCATGGGGTGATGGATAAAGAGTAAGTAATATACGACTATTTATATATATATATCATAATATGTAGGTAGTAGTAGTAGTAGTAGTAGTATATATGTCTAGAGGAGACAGAAACAACAGCTGTATCATGCCGGCCAGATTGACTAACTTACCCATCAAACTATGTCGTGGCTCGTTTGAGGAGGAATAATGAGAGTAACAGCTCAGCAGCATGGAAACCAAAGGAGAAAACAAAAGAATACACCGGGTTTGGTATCTAGTCAAACAATACAAAACAAATCAAGAACACAGGGAGCTTGCTAACAGTACTGATCTATGGGGTTATTTATGGCACGGGACGCTATATGGAAAAGTCTTCATCTATAATTTTTCTATACATTTTGACTATAAACAAACAGGGGAAGGGATGGTTTGGGGAAGGGGAGGGTGGGGGGGGGCTTCTTTATATGTATAACAGTAATTGCGTGTGTTCCTTACACTCCCACTTCACTGGTTATATATGTACAAAGTAATATAGGTTCAGTAATATCTACATGGGTTATATGCATACAAATATTTACCCTAGGAGTTTATATCACTTCTTTTCTTTTCACTTTTTTTTTTTTTCACTCTATGGAGCAAAAATTATATGTTTCCCTTTATACAGATGGCTAGGCGAGCTGTTCAAACTGTACATGGTTACATCATTAACGCCCGTACGGATTGAGAGCTCCTCGGTGCACGTTCATCTGCTTCGTCTACATCCGGATTGCCTACTCTATACGAACGGCCTTTTCGCACACCCTAAAAAAAAAAAATTGTAAAAATAAATCTAAACCAACACGCATCGCTACCCTTAGAATGCATATCTTAAGGGGGCAGAGGGAGGAGCAGGGAGGAGAGGGAACTGAGAACGTAAAGCAGAGAACGCAAACCGAGGAGCCGCCGAGGACTTGCCAAAGATTTAAGCCTCACTGGTCCACTTCTCGAAGGAAGCTGAATGCCGGATGTCACACACAGAGACTCGCCGACTTAAGAAAACACAAGAGTCTTAGTAACATTGCAGTGCTTTGTTGTGGTGTGTGTGTGTGTGTGTGTGTGTGTGTGTGTGTGTGTGTGTGTGTGTGTGTGTGTGTGTGTGTGTGTGTGTGTGTGTGTTTTATACTTGGGTTCTCGCTTTGTCCCTTTCAGAAACCAAGAGCGAGGAGTGTAAATTCACCGCAACGTGTGTGTGTGTGTGTGTGCGTCGTTCCCCACGGTCCTGACTCTCAAGAATCACGTGCTGGAGTCGTGATAGCCAAGCATTAGTCACCCGGAGAGAGCTCAGAACTCATCCTTATAGCCCGATCTATAGGTGAGGCTGAGCTGCCACCGACCACACACACACACATATACACATTTTCTTTCTCAAGGACACACACTGCTCGCCTACTCCTCACCTGAACGCCACGTGAAAACCAGTCTACCAAGTGACAGGCAAGGACATTATCACTGAATTAGCGAGCAGTGTGTGTGTGTGTGTGTGTCTGTGTGTGTGTGTGTGTGTGTGTGTGTGTGTGTGTGTAGTGGGGAGGGTGCCTGAGTAGGTAAATGTGCATGTGTGTGTGTGTGGATATGTGTGTGTATGTGTGGGTGGATGTGCGTGTGACTGGGGTGTGTGTGTATGTGCGTGTTGAGTAGGCGTACGTGCATGGGAAAGTGTGTGTGTGTGTGTGTGTGTGTGTGTGTGTGTGTGTGTGTGTGTGTGTGTGTGTGTGTGTGTGTGTGTGTGTGTGTGTGTGTGTGTGTGTTTATGGGTGGTAGTATGTGTGTGTGTGTGTGTGTGTGTGTGTGTGTGTGTGTGTGTGTGTGTGTGTGTGTGTGTGTGTGTGTAGGTGGGTGGGTGGGCGGGTGGGTGGACGTGTTTGCGTGCGTGTGTGCGCGAGTCCGTGTGTGTGTATGTGTGTGTGTGTAATGCACGGAGGAACAGACCACATACTCTTTAACCGGCGCGTCTTAAGGGGGACACTTAATGAGGCGAAGCTGAGGTGTTGGATATTTACGTGGTGGACGCGTTTGAACAGCCCACCTAGCGTGTCTGCCCACCCCGGGGCTGTCACTCACGACCAACAGCCCTGCGTTCAGAAGAAAAGAGCGCTTGCCATGTGAACGTTCCCATAACCAATCAGATGTGTCTTTCTATCGCCCGTCACGCTGTGATTGGCGGGACAGACGAGCGGTTTCCCAACTGAACGCAGAGCAGGTGACAGACATCATGCCAACAAACATCTACACCTTCTACGTTATGGCAGTGGTTAATAACAGTACGATTTTATGGATCTGTGAGAGCGTTCCTCTAGAGCGCTCCGATCA
Organism: Scylla paramamosain; assembly: GCF_035594125.1. NCBI lineage: Eukaryota > Metazoa > Arthropoda > Malacostraca > Decapoda > Portunidae > Scylla > Scylla paramamosain. The sequence goes on from NC_087163.1 coordinate 24,373,482, forward strand.
GGAAAATAAAGGCTGTACTCACCCATGGTTGCTCCTGGACACGCGACTGAGGCCCTAGAGACCTCCTCCTGCTGACTCTTCCTTAGCAAACGTCCTCCTCAGCAGTCTGGGCCAGAGGGCATGGCGTGGTGCTCCTTTCACGCCCTCACAACCAGGCTGGGAGCTGCCGCGGGGAGTTCTCTTCCTGGCGGCAGGTCTGCAGGAGTCTCGAACACACTCACTCGACAGTCACGGTCACTCTCCTACTCCAGTGGGTAAGCCACGGCAGCAGCGCCCCACCCGGGGTTCGTCTCAGCGACACACAAAGGGCGTGAGGGACGAGGGTGACGGCAACGGCGTCAGTTCACGGCCTCGTCCTCCTCGTCACTCACCGGCCGCTGCCTCATTAACCCAGCACGCAGGTGAGGCTCATCAATGGCCCTCACCTGCGTCAGGTTCCCTGCGTCTCTCGTGTGCCTCAGGTGACAGTGCTGGCGGCGGCGGCGGCGGTGGTGGCAGAGCGAGGATGTTCTTTTTTCCCAGCAGGGGCTGCTGCGGGGTGGTGTGGCGGCCCTGGGCTTGTGATGGTTGCCTCAGGTGAGCAGGTGGTGGTGACGCCGCGGCTGCAGCAGGTGATCGATGAATCACGTCCTCCGGGCTGACCTTGCCGGGCCCCTCATGACCCGTGGCGCGCCGCGGGGCCCCAGGTGAGGAGGCGCCACCGCGGGACAGGTGCGCTGTCCCCCAGCCCTCGACGTGCACCACCTCAGGGACAGGCAGCCAGGGGATGAGGAGGAGCAGGGGAGCGTGGACCAGGCAGCTGCTGTCCTATCGGAAGAATTGTCCTGTGACGGAGGGTCGTCACTCCGGGGTGTGGCGGTCAGTCAGTCAGCCTCGGCGGGGTGCTGGGCCTGGCGGAACGAGGCGCAGCGACACGCACCTCACGTAATACTTTGACGGCGTCGCGGCCCACACTGAGCGCCCGGTCGTGTGTGCCACTACCAGTCCGCCACTGCTGCTGCTGCCCGCGCACACCGCCCCTCCACCGCTCCTTCGTGGCCTCCGTCACTCGCCTCTCCCATCGTCCTGTCTCTCACCCTGAAAAAAGATTAACATGGTCATAATAGCCACCCTCCTACACCGCACAAGTTGAAGTGAGAAACACACCAAGGAAAAAAAATAAATAATCGTGCCTCCGCCAGCCCGCCACTCGCCCGATTCAGCAGGTGAAGAGTTGTAGGAACCTCCGCTTCCCTTCCTTACATCACTAACCTTCCTTCTATAACTACTTGCTTCCCTCTGCTTATTACCACATTATCCATGCCCTACTTCCTTACATCCCTATTCCTTCTCATACATTCCCTCTCCCCCCCTCTACTCCCATCCTCATTAATCTACTATTCTATATTCCATAATCACTACACAACAAACACGCTCTTTTCATTCACCGCAACACTCCAATCCCTCACTTCCTCTCCCCAATACACTCACCATATTCAAAACCCCAGTAACTCTCACCCAGCACCCTTAAACCCCGCCAAGAAAACCATTCCCGTCCCCGACCATACCTATACCTACTCCAAGCATCCAATCACCCACACACACTCCTAAACTTCTCAATCTCCCTCTACCACCAGCATCACATCTCCATCCTGCACCCCGCCACCACTTCCCCAGCCTCCCCCCCGCGGCACACCCTCGCTCCCACACAGACCACCGGCAAGCACAGGCCCCACAGTGCCAGTATAAGCTTGACACTCAGCCACAACGACCCTGCAGTCTCCCTCGCGGCGCCACTCCTCAGAAACAAGACTCAAGACAAAACTGTATACAAATGAATCTGGGAAACTTTTTTATTTGTTTCTTTCTCTGTCTCTCCTCCTTTCTCTCTCACTCTCTCTCTTGCTCTTCCTCGCTCTGTCCTTTATACTTCCCGGTACTTTTCTTGTATTTGTGTATGTTTGTGTGTTATTTTTTTAATTATATTTTTTTTATTTGTTTTGTTTTGTTATTAAGGACTGATGGCTGTCTAGATCTTTGTTCTTTGAAGGATTGTAAATATTATGTTCTTATATCGCTGGAGTTATTTTATTGTCAGGCTGTTAGTAGTTGTAGTAGTAGTAGTAGTAGTAGTAGTAGTAGTAGTAACAACAACAACAACGATAATATGTCCCGTAATAAACCATATGCATTAAACAGAACAGTACAAAATACATACGTACATTAAGAAAACAAAGTGAAATATCGCGTGTGAACCTACATGAATGCATGCATATATGTATGTATGCATATGTATGTATGTATCTTGACCCACCACCACTTGTTCCCACACCGAGGATGGGGAAGGGGGAGAGGAATGGGAGGGTGAAGGGGAGAGGGAAAGGGAGGGCGAAGGGGAGGGGGATGAGTGACGGGAGAGACGAAAGGCAGAGGGAGTCTTTAACCACGTGATTAAGGTTTGTAATAATTAAAGTGAGCGGCAAAGTTTAATTAGATGGAGTACTACAGAGAGAGAGAGAGAGAGAGAGAGAGAGAGAGAGAGAGAGAGAGAGAGAGAGAGAGAGAGAGAGAGAGAGAGAGACCCAAAACTTTCCCTCTATACAATACTCCCTCTTCTTCCTCTTCATTCAGTCTTTATCACTTCCCACCACGCCATTCTCTTTCTCCTCCCAAGATTCCCTCCGTACCTGCTCCCTTCCCATCTTTAAATGAAGACAATGCAGGTGACGCAACACACACACACACACACACACACACACACACACACACACACACATGAACTAGTAAAGGACCAAAAAGAAAAGCCTCCCAGGGTAATATGAAAACTCCCAGTGTGTATTCCATGCAGAACAATTAGCATGGACAAGCCCCGGGCCCTCCCACGCACTCCCACGCTGAGACCACCAGTCGCATTAATTTCCCCACAAACCACCATCAATCACACACGTCGGTGGAGGCAGGGAGGATAGACGGGCTTATCTATAAATCAGATAATGACATGCATCACACGAGAGAGGAGGAGGAGGAGGAAGAGGAGGAATAGGAGGAGGAGAAAGAGGTTATCGAGTAAGATCATATATCCAATCTTTTCACACAGGTGGAAACATGCCCGGAGCTCCTAAAAAATCGTGAGAAAAATGTTCCCCCACCAAGTGTCAAGCTGTAAAAAAGAAAGTAGAAACTCAAGGCAAAAAATCAAAAGCCAATTTAGACTCTTGAAGTGCACTGCTGCTGCTGCTGCTGCTGCTGCTGCTGCTGCCTCTCCTCCTCCTCATCCTCCTCCTCCTCTCCCCTTGAACGCTTCTGAGTTAAAGGAGGGAACAAAAACAGGAAAGGGCTGACTGGCTATTTCCACACCACCCACGCTGCACCACTGACGGGCGGGGACGGGACATGACCTGCATCACTCAGCGTAGATAGGTGAGTTTTTTTCCTTCTTTTCCTATCTTTGTTTTACTTTCATTCATTACGCCTTCAACTGTGCCAATGACTAATATTGTTACAATTGCATGACGTAAAATAATAGAGTTTTATTTTCTTCTTTTCCTCTCTCTGTTTTATTTTCATTTAATACGCATTTAACTGTACTAATGCCAATAAGACTTCTACAACTGCATGACGTAAGATCAGTGAATGTTTCCTTCTTTTCATCTCTGTTTTACTTTAATTTCACTGCGCCTTGAACTGTACCGATGATGATAATACTTCTAGAACTACATAACGCAGGAGTAGCAAGTGTTTTCTTTCGTCTCTCTCTCTTTCTTTTATCTTTACCACGTCTTCAGCAGTAACGATAATAATAACACTCTTAAAACTACACAACACGAGAACAGCATTTTTTTTTCTTTCTGTTATTGTTCCTCTTCTCTAACTCTCTCTTTCACCTTCATCTAGTTTGTTTGTAGCCATGCATTCCAATACTAATAACAATAAACACTGCTAGAATCACACAACACAGGAGCGGCATTCCCCCCCATCTCTCTCTCTCTCTCTCTCTCTCTCTCTCTCTCTCTCTCTCTCTCTCTCTCTCTCTCTCTCTCTCTCTCTCTCTCTCTCTCATTTTTACCTTCATCTGCTCCTTCTGCAGTTGTGCCTTTAATAATAAACACCCCTCGAATTACTGGGCAGCGGACAGCAAACAGGCCTCACATCTTCAGCGTTTCACAAGAGAGATTATACAGGATATTAGATTCCACCGCCATTGTAGTCAGTATTGCTAACAAGGTAAACTCCTACACACACTCTTGCCTACTTCACGTACATCTAAGTTTTTAAAGGAGACCTGAGCTGAGTCTTCAAGTCACGGGAAGGTTGTGAGGTTCGTAAAAAAAAAAAAACTTGAGAAAGCAGGTAATTGATAAAGTCGTAATGTTTTTATGTAATGTTTAAATAAAGAAGGAAAATCAGCAAGGTAGTGAGTGTTGTATTAATTAAACAGCCTCTACCTGCCGTCACCTGCTCCCAGTGGTTCCCCTCCTCCTTATACTACTCTGCAACGCAATATAATGTAGAAATGCCACGATTACATGGCTATTAACGCTATGCTGTTTCTTGTTTATTTATTTATTTATTTATTTTTATTTATTTTATTTATTTATTCTATTTACATTATTATTTTTTTTCGTAATTTTGTCTCAAACAAAACACGTTCCAACATGTACAGAAAGACGGAGTGCAACGGTGAAAATAAATGTGAGCTCATTATCCACGTAATATTGGGCTGGACATTTACGAGCACGTTACCCAAGATAAATATGTTTATGCCAAAAGTGAAGCAGCTTCAGTTGAAGTAAAGTAATCAGATTAGATGAGATTTATTAGCATTACCAGTACTTTCCTTAAAACTTTACAAGTGAGGTAATTAGATCAGATGATATTTATCTTCATTAGCTGAGCTCCTTTAAATATTGCTATCTACGCACCGTTCCTATGAACACAAAAGAATATTCAACATATGCACATTGTGTTCCCTTTAAGCAAAGAACATGTCTGTATTATCAGATAAAAATTTTGAGAATGAATTTTTTTTCATTATTTTTTTCAGGTTCATACCTGTAAAAAATGAAAATTTTGCGTTTAAAAAAGTTTTCTCTAAACTAGAGAATTTCAAACCATGAAAAGTAGAAGAAAATATATATATATAAAGTTTATTTAAAGTTTATTTCAATTAATAATGTGTGGGTTTTATTTCTTTCTAAACTTTGTTTAAAAGTGAAATATTACTGAAGTTAAGCATCAAACGGCGGGCTGTCATCATATAGTTTTAGTGCCGTGGACTTATTCTGCCCACAGTACTAAGCGACGGACAAAAGAAAAGTTATAAAATATACAATTGTATCAATGGTTAAATATTCTGACATGACCTTTTAGGAGATTTACTAGAGACAACAGTCAGCGAGCTAGGAGCAGCAGGGACCGCCACAGCAGCAGTGGGAGGCAGCACGAGATCAGCGCTGCAGTTGACTCTAAGATCCAAGACAGCTGATTCATAAAAGAGGAGGTAAAGAGACACAACGCCTCTGACACCTCACGTTTAGAATCCTGTGAATGGAGCTCCCCTCCACCTGAGAGACGCACTCTATACATGAAACATGGGCGAATAAGAGCCTTGAACAAAGTTAGCGTCTGGGAGAGAAAGTAAAATTAAGGAAGACAATATAAAGCGTCCAACTTCACGGAAACTTGATTTTGCAAGGGTTGACATTTGAAATTTCCAATTAGTATTCTTGGGAAAGAATAACTGGAGAATATTCATGGTAGTGGAGGAGGGAGTGAAATGAGTTTTGTTAAAGGTGAGGGACGCTCTCCGTGTTTACAGTGTACGCCGCCTGTCTGTTGATCCGCCACGTGTAATGCATGACACACAATTCAGTAAAACTTCACGCCACGTTTACTAAAATCCATGAACTTTTGAAGTGAGGATTAAGGAGATTACGCTTTATGTCACCATGATTCGAACAAGCTTTGGCATAAACATTCAACTTTAGGACAAAATATTTCAGTCACCTCATTCTCCCAAATTGAGTTTGCTATAAAATTTTGCCTCGAAGCACATTTCCTATGGTACATTACAGTATATTTACACGTAATCCAAATCATTTTTTTTCTTTTTTTCTGTTTCGGTACTGCAAGGTCTCTCACAAACTTGCTTTTAATTTTCATCACCAGAGCGCGCGGCAAGGACTGCATTGATCGCCAAGTCTTAGCAAAGTTCTTGATTGGCCATTAACTGAAGCACAACAAAGGCGGATATTCTCCTCCAGCTGGCGTCATAATTCACTTCCTCCTTTGTGAGATTTCCATCATTAGCTTTCTCTAAAAAGGATTCATCAACTGCACGTGCCGAAATATTATAATTAGCAAATCCCCCATTATAAGGGCCGACAGGTCTTCTTCCTCCTCCTTTGTGTTCCTTTATATATGCCCTCTCTCTTTTCAGAAACAAAGATTGGAAATATGATTAATATGAAATATCAAGCTTGAAAATCATTACAATACACTCGTATATAAAAAGTATTGATTGTGGAGAATTAATTAAGCATGACAACCAACTAATGACATTTAAATACAAGCAATTTTTTATCACGAACATTGTTTTTACCACCCTATGATCGCACACTGAATGAAGGACTATAGGCGGCACCGTGTATCTCATTGGTGATGCAGGCAGCGCCGGACCCGTGATTCCCTCACCCACCCCGGGCCGCTAGTGGAGTTCCAGCCAGGATGGACAGGAGGGAATTGGCTAAGTTAGCACCTATTTACTTTTCCATCCTAGGCAGGTAAATATGTAGCCACTCACAGAAACGAGTAAGGAAAGAAATTGTTTTAATGTAGTCTTTTTGTGTCCTGATTTTCCTATTCTAATTCAGTTTCTTTGTGTCCTCGGTGGCACAGACTAAACAAACACTCCAGGGTACGACAGGCGGATAAAAACCTGCGGGAACAAATAAGGAAGTAAAATCTTTTATTCAGAGAGACTTCGTGTCCTCCAAGATACAGAGTGAACGCACCACCACTTGGGTACACTCCTGCCCTGCATCTCTACTTGACGCAGTGAGGGGGCAGAGAACTGTATACCTGCACGGGGGTCTAGTTACTCCTACCCGCATTCCATAACGCAGCGCACCATAACCTGTGCCTGTCCCTCACCCAACCTAACCTTTCCACGCGAGTTATCACACAATGCCGCCGCCCACACGCTGCTGTCACCCGCTACAAAACACAGGAGTGCAGGCGGTGCTATCTCTCATTGAATGCACTGCCAACATGGGCTCACATCTCCCCTCAGCTCGAGAGACACTCCCCCCTCCCGAGGCAAGAGAGAGGAGCCATCATGATGCTATCTCCCGCCACCATCACCTGTCGCAAAACTGTCCAAGAGATGTCAAATAACGTCAAAGGTACAGGAGTCTTTGTTGACCCCCCTCGTGCGTGTGTGTGTGCGTGTGTCCGTGCTGTAGGTGTGTGTACGCAGTGGGTGTGGCCGAACCTCTCTAAAGGACCTGCTGGGGACTCCCGCCTACTCCTGCTTCCTTCCTTCCTTCCCCACCCTCCCATCCACCTACCCACCCTACTACTACTACAACTCTCTCTCTCTCTCTCTCTCTCTCTCTCTCTCTCTCTCTCTCTCTCTCTCTCTCTCTCTCTCTCTCTCTCTCTCTCTCTCTCTCTCTCTCTCTCTCTCTCTCTTATCTATGTAGTCTACACTATATATATATAAACATTTGACACTTGCAATAATGACTTTAGCAGCACGACTCTCTCTCTCTCTCTCTCTCTCTCTCTCTCTCTCTCTCTCTCTCTCTCTCTCTCTCTCTCTCTCTCTCTCTCTCTCTCTCTTACCTGAGCGGCTCTCCCCCCACTCATGTGTAACTTTGGCGTATTGACCCACGCGGAGAAACCCACCCACCCACGCCTGCTCCCCACACACCCACGCCTTCCTACCCGCGCCTACGCCCACCCGCACACCCGCACTCCACCCGCCCCACCCATCCCACCCATGCCCCGAGGATCCGTCCTGGTTCTCCCTTCCCATACACCCATTTCCTCGTTTAACCAACACCAACCATCCTGCTATTTACGTCTTTCCTTTCCTTTTGTCTGTCTACGACTGCTCTCTCTCTCTCTCTCTCTCTCTCTCTCTCTCTCTCTCTCTCTCTCTCTCTCTTAGATATATTCATCGATTTATCAGATCTTTTTGTTATCTGCTTATTTAGTTATCTATTCATTTGTGTATCCATCTATGTGTGTGTGCGCGTGTGTGTGCGCACGCTTGTAAGAGGAAGTAGAGGGAAAAGGAGCATTATCCATGAGGTAGAAGGTTTCACTTGTCTTAGAGAGCGTCAGCCAATCTATAAGTACAACAAGGCGGATCCTTAGCAGCCATATCCTAACTAGAAGCCAAGTGAAGTCCAGTGAAGCCGCCCTTGGTCAGCCTGCCCCGGAACATAACCCAACGCAGCACACTTGCACTACACATCCGCGCCGTGGCCTTCAGTTCTCACCAACGATGGATAAGCATGCCACCGAGGTAGTCAGCGCTGCTCCAAAAGAGGGTGCTAAGAATCTCTAGGCACGAAAAGCCGCCAACGTAATCTCTACCTTGGCTGGAAACGTACAGCGGTGGGAGGTGAGTTGGTGCGGGGGGCTCCTGTGATCACGCTTGCCTCTCTGACTCCTATGGCTTCTCTTCAGGCGTGATAAAATTATCTGCTGCAAGTTTAGATTATAATTTCGAAAGGCATTGCTCTCTCTCTCTCTCTCTCTCTCTCTCTCTCTCTCTCTCTCTCTCTCTCTCTCTCTCTCTCTCTCTCTCTCTCTCTCTCTCTCTCTCTCTGGTAATATCCAAACAAACACATCCTGACGGCACGCCATCACGGCCTTAGAGGAAATTATTTTTGGGTTTCGTTTACTTGTATAATACTGCCTACAACTCACTGTAAGTAATGAAGCACACGTCATGATAATTACTTCACGTTTACCCTCTACGTGTAACAAAAAATGTCAAGAAATTAAGAGCTTATCAACAATAGCACGTATCTAAATCATCAATAAAGTATCTAATCGACAGAATCACAAGACTATATGTTCTCTCAACTCTGCATGCAAGGGAAGGAGTAATGAGTCTGTAACAAATAAGAACGAACTGAGTAAGAAGAATATAGAGAAAATGCCTTACAAACAAAATGATAAGTACATTTATACCTTGTTTCATAGGAAAGGAACATAAAGTCACAAACAATGAGTAATCACGTGTTTGATTTAACAAGTCACGCAGCCAGTCACGGGCGGTACTTGCAGGGCACGTCCACAGGATGGCCGTGGAGGATGCTGCACAGTTCCATCATGATATGGCCCACTGTCGTATTTCCATGCACAATTTTGTCCATACGTTCATGGTTAATGTAACGTTCAGCCTGAGGGTTGCTGACCACCTCGTCATACACGCTGGACACCATGGATCGGACAATCTCCGCGTCATGCATCATCTTCCATTGGCCACAATCTCTTTCTGCCCGAGTGAAGGCAATGATTGTGAATGACCTCATTTTGCCGTCTTCTGACACGTCTATCAGAATGTGCTCGTCACGCAGGTTGAGGTGAGTGACGCCCCTTTCATGCATCTTGAGAAGCGTGCCGCAGGCGTACATCAGCACCGTCAGGTAGCTCCGGGCACTCATGTCGCCCCGCAGACTGGCCAGGGAGCGGCCGGGGCTGAAGCTCATCACGAGACCCAAGCCGGAGCCGGTCTGCGTCATTCCGTACAGTCTGGGGACGCCCGCCAGGCCGTCCAGCGTCTTGAGGGCCAGAGCCTCCCTCCGCATGCTGCCTTCTATCATGGAGCTGCGCGCTTCAGGCAGAGGTTGCTTCAGGGCTATGGGTAACTGGTAGCCGTCGGGCAGCACCAGCCAGCCCCTGTTAACCATATACAACGAGCCGTGGAAGATGGGTCGCCCCACCTCCACCAACTCCCACTTCACGAAGGGCACGTCCTCCGAGCTCTCCTCGCTCAGGGAGTAGTCAGGATCCGTTGAGGTGGTAATGGTTTCGACTTTTGAAGTAATTAATATTCACTCTTATGACGCCGCTGTACCAAGACTCGGAACTGTCAAGGCGTGGGTTGCCACAGCATGGGCAGCAGCCATGGGAGAGTGGTAACATGTAAAACATAGATTCGTATTCTGAAATACGTCTGCGCCGCACCTCCACTTCTTTCCAAAGGTTTTAGTCAAAGTTACACGGTCTTTTAAGGATTTTTTTTCTTTTCTTGAGAATCCGGTAGATCACCTGTGGCCTTTGAGAAGTCATGTTGAAAGAGCATAGCGTTCCTGTGTATGGGCAATAATCTGTACACCTGCAATGATGTGCCACGGCTTTCCATAGCCACAGACACCCAGCAAAATATGGCAGTGTCGCTACAGAGGCTACACTCAAGACTACGGCCAGAACCTGCCCCTGAAGGGAGGGAGAGACGCGGTGGAGAGACACTCACTCATTCACAGATACATAAAGTTATTTTCTCGAGATGGGTAACTTCAGACCGATCATTTTATTACATCAGTCTACAATGCAAAGTGAAATTTTCCCAGACCAACATTTTCTTTTTTGAAACGCAACGGGAACTTAACAATTAATTCTTAAGCCAACATTTCTAACTTCGCTCCACGTGTATGTTTTAATCCGTAACAAAGTGCACGGGTCAGAAAAAAAAAAAATCTTGTTGCTTCGACAGTGAGCAAAAAGGAGACATACGCTCCGAAATACAATTGTTTTTTATCATCGTTTATAGGGCTACTGTCACAAAAATTCCTCTTTTAGCGTAAGTTCGCAGTAGAATATGCTTCACAACTCTAAAAATTCTAAGTATTCAATTTGCAATATATCCTCTAATCCACCACCAGGAGAGAGAGAGAGAGAGAGAGAGAGAGAGAGAGAGAGAGAGAGAGAGAGAGAGAGAGAGTGCACAAGGGATAGCTCGCCAGAAGATGGACGCAAGACTGAACACAAGACAGAGGCAGTTAGCAAGCTTCCTCAACTTCATGCTACACACAGGCTACGCACAGCACTTCACATATTCACGCATAGATAAAGACATACTAAGAATATACTCGCACAGAAATGTCAAGGTAAGGTTAGATATTTCGGTGTCTCATCTCCACTAGTTTTAAATGGCACTACTGCAGGTTACCGAGATTTTCAGATAGGTTTTCATGACTCCAGTTGTAGTTTAGCAGATGTTCTTCATAATAAACGTGGAAAACATCCTTGAAAACCCGGATAATAATCTCTGTGGTCTTTTGGAAATGGTCTTTGTGTGCGAACGATGCGTTTCAAGAATATAAGCGTAGGTGTTGAAGGAACGAAACCCAATACTTTATTAAGACATCCTTTAAGAAAACGGTGGTGCTGCAGATCACAGTGATGGGGAACTGCAGCATTTTTCTGGCGCGCCGCCCTTCCACTCGTTTCATAACCTAATATCAGTCTCCTCATAGTACATTTCTTAAGACCATTAAAAAATAACTGCGACGCTGCACATCAAAATAATGGGAAGCTGCAGCCTGTTCCTGATGGGCCTCTCTTGCACCCACTCGAGCAACACTGAAAACCTTCTCCTCACATTAGGGCATTTATAATTATAACCCCATTTAGCAACTAAACCTTACGCTGCACTTGATATGTAATTTCTTACTACGTGATGATGCAAGGTTAGAATTATTTCTTGCCGTTAGATTTAGAAATTCCCTTCATTGTGAGGTGACAGATCTTCAGGTGATACTTCTCGTCTCTCTTAAATAACCATTACATCTTGTTTTTCGTAGTATATGGGAAACTTTAAATTTGAAATGTCTCATACAAGTCTCAGCGGCCCCACAATCTACGTAAGTTTTACGTCTGGTACAAACTAGTTGCGTTATGGCTGCGAAGACTGATACATGGACATGATTTATTATGGAGGGAATTATTTTGAGTAAAATTTTCATGAAGTCTTTATGGATGAAATTTACATAGAAGCCCCGCCTCGCGACGCGCTAAGGGTCAGGCACAGCAAACAAGGCGCCGTATGTCCACTTTATTACAGGACTCAATGGTGCGGCTAAACAAGGAGACGGTAACAGCCTCAGCGGCGGCCCAGGTGGCGGGTGACGAGATGGATGAGGCGAAGCACCAAGTCCGTCAGCTCTTCCGTCACGTCCGAGGGTACAGAGCGGCGGCCCAACCCGTGCCCTGTCACCACGAACACAGTGTTGTCCAGCAGACTGGCCACGCTATCCACCACGGCCCGCGCCACCTGCAGCGGACCAACTCAGGGCATGGACCATATTCTGAAACACTTCTGCCTGCATCCCGATTACTTTCAAAATTAAAAATCCATCTACATGGATTTTTAATGGTGTGTTTACGGTTCTAGCAACAGATTAACAAGATTCTACATTATTTAGAGGAGGAACACTTGAGGAGCCGGCTAATCATTCCTGTGGCCTTTGAAAATAGTCGTGGAGAGAGAGCAAAGCGTTTCTGACGAGCTGTAGTTACTTAAGTAGGCAAACCCAGCTCACGTTTCCGCCTTACCCTGTCAGTCGAGGCTTAGCACGGAGCCGTGTTAGGGATGAATGAATGCACTTGACAGATTATAAGGAGGACTGAGGAGGGGAAAGATAATAAACTTTTGTGCAGTGACGGGATGTCTGCCGGGCGGTTTGGCCATTACGTAAACAGATCGTCAAGCATACACACGTTATGACACAAACACAGCATACACGTATCATTCGTGGAGAAACATGTATATTTATACGCTAAAACATTCTTGGTTCATGTCCGCTTCCCGCTACACGCAACCCAATACACAGGAAGTCGATTCGTTTATAAACAGTGGAGCCACACGTGTGATGTGGCGCAAGGCGGAACGGGCTGTGAACTAACCATGGTGTGTGTGTGTGTGTGCGTGCGTGCGTGCGTGTGTGTGTGTGTGTGTGTGTGTGTGTGTGTGTGTGTGTGTGTGTGTGTGTGTGTGTGTGTGTGTGTTAAATATGACAGAAAAGAAAGCAAACAACAATAATAGTGACACATGAATAAATGAACGAATGAATAAACAAATGAATAAATAAACCTTTACTCATACATGGAGGCGGAAACAAACACGCGGCAACACCCAGGCCAAGTGCCACTCACCAACACCACCACCACCACCATCACCACCACCACCACTGCTGCCACGCTTGCCACAGTGAAATCCGCAGCTCAGTAAAATCACTCAAGTTGCAGCGGCCACACTTTTCGCAACACAAGACTCACGAGCTCCAAGCCAGCGCACGCAGCACTCACAAGGGAGACACCACACCTGCACCACACGCACCACTTCCCGTCACTGTCACTGGGGTGCCTATCACGTCATGCCGCCAGTCAAACACAAGACAATCACGTGAAGTATACTCGTCGACAATGTAAAATCGTGTTTATTTTGCATATTACTCATTGATACGACCCTATTTCTTTGTGCATATTGTCACACATGTAAAACTAATTATATAAGGAAGATAATAGAATCAAATGACTAACCAAATTAATCATCGCTTCCGTGGCAAATCATAAATAATAAAGATATTCCAGACAGCAAGTGGGTTTCAGATCAAGAATTTGGTTGTGCAACTGGACACTAATATAAAGCAGGAAAATAAAAAAAAATAAAAATGAAAAAAAAAAACATGGAAATCAAATAATCTGATTAATTAAACGATGCTCCTAAAATAAACTGTGAATTAACTGCAAATGCTTATTCAAACCACGACCACAAAGCGGAAGTGGTCGAGGAGGACTGGCTGAGGACGACGACACGCCATTTCCTTTGGGCATGCGTAGGAACAAAATTTTAAGTACTTGACGCAAACAACGAGGTAAAACACTGATGAGCCTCGTGTTCTGCAAGGCAACTAAAGCACATTATTATGAATACTGACGTGCCTGTACAGCAGATGAATGCAAACACAACGCAGTGACAGGAGTTAGACATTGGGAACCTGAATCTCCCCCAGTCTGACGACCCACAACTCCCCCTCCCTCTGTCCTGGAACTAATCTCCACGCTCCTCGTATACACGTGGCCTGACTTAATATTTCAGGGGCGATATGAGGCCACTAACCCAGCAGTTCACGCCACTACATTATCCAGGACAACGACAAACCAGCAGCCATTCTGAGTAGGGTTCGAAACTTTGGTCGAGGCTGTAGCGAGGAGTAAACACGTCCTGCTGAATTAAAGGCTTCGCGCGCACACAGTCAGTTTTCACAGTATTGCTGAAAATGTATTGTTGTGACTCCCTCCATTTTTCTCCCTCACACTCATATTTATCCATATACCACTCGCCCTCTCCCTACCCTTATCTGTCTTCCCAACCCTCCCTGATCTTTCTCGCCTTCACGCCACCCCCTCTCCCTCACCCTCTCTCTCACCTGCATCACGATAGGAATAGCCATCGCCGCCATGCCCACCACCGCGCCTCTCAAAGGTCCTATAGTGGGCGAGGTCTTGTCCAGGATGAAGTTTGCGTTCTTCAAAGCGGTGGCCCAGTCGAGCGGCAGGTCAGGCATGGCGGCTATGTACGGCTCCATCATGTGACCCAGCAGCTTTGACAGGGCCATCACTAAAGCGACCCACGGCTCTTGCTCCGATGGGTACTGCGGGAGGGAGGGATACTGTACTGCGAGGTGGAAAGTAGAAGGGAGGTGTGATTTTATAGAGGGACTGAGATGGATATTGTTGAGATGCTGAGGTGTGAATGTCTAGAAAAGTAACGTGATTTTACAGGGACTTAAAGAATTTTTACGTAAGAAGGGGAGCCCCGTTGTTCCGGCGTTTTAAATTAATTACTTTTCACCTTCCACGCATAACTCACCTGTGACTCTTCTATAGGAGGCGGCGGCGAAGAGACAAGAGGTGGGTAGTGGCGGTCCCTCTCCTCCACCTTTATGTAGTTCATCCCTGCAGCCCTGAAACACCGAGGCATCGTTAGGTCACAGCTTGGAGGTACACACAAATCTACATCAAATAAACACACTTCACACACCTTACGCAGCACTGAGGGGCAGCCGCAGAACATTGTTATAGAGACTGGCAACGTGTTTTTTTTTTTTTTCGTTACCCTTAGCCAGAACTCCTCTTAGTATAAATAAATAGATAAATGAATAAATAAATAAAACTTCCTAACTACACATGTGACTCCTGTTCCCAAGGTAATTACCTAAAGTAAATATCATAATTATTACATCAAGTGACGCTTCTACGGATATACCAACTTGAAAACAACACCTTCCCTGTTCATTAGCTACTTTCCTTCCCCACATTCATGACCATAATGAGCGCGTGTTTACAAGTCACAGACGAGCAGAAATTTACCTAACCTCCGCACTTCACTACCGTCCTCTCTCCAGCCAGCAACATCCCAAAGAGTTACCACCACAATCTCAAGTAATCCCTCTCAGGTACATTACCCTGATCTCAAGTAATGGCTTGCTAGGGGAAGGGTAATCCCCTCCGCGTCCTCTTAAGGGTCATAATCCTAACTTCAAGTAATAATAACCTTCCTGCAGCCATATCAAGTGTAATGTCTCGTAATTATCTACACCACTGGGAAGTTCACCTTACATAACTGACTCATTTTCGTCACTACTCACCACGCGGACTGCCGTGAAATTCGTCCTTTTATGTACAGTACGCACCTCAAAGCACAATAGCTTATGTACTAGGGCTAACTGCAATGACACGTTTCATCAGACTCCTGAGATCAAAACATGGCATTCTCTGCTCGTAAAATTTAGATACGCCGCAAACCTGTGCGTGCTATTCAGAAAGCTCTCTACATACGCCCTGGAGGCTTACTTGGCGGGATGGGCGAAGAGCAAGGGCAGCAGCAACAACAGCACCGACAGGAGGGACATGTTAGGCAGCTGGGGAGGCGGCGACACAAGTAAGGAGTCCCTCATAACCTCATAAACGTACTGAACGCTAGAATTAGTCTTTTCGCGCCGTGTTCTCTTGCACTTGACTTCAATGGGTGTTGATTTATGTGGCCACTGCTGCGAGGACCTTGGGCAGCAGGCAGGCGTGAGGACGGACGCTACACGACTGGTGACGGCCGGCGAGGTGACGCTTCGAAACATTAATGAATCAGTCAAGTGTTGCTCACGTCTGTGCATGGCAAGGGTTCGGTGTTTCTGGACGTGGCGTTTGCTTTATTTATCCTCTTATGTTTTTTTATTTTTCGAAGTGTTTTCTGTGGTATTAGTATATTGTTATTTTATTTTATCCTCAGTGTGAATCTTTCCTAGCGGTTCACAGTTTTGACTGAGACAGGAAACGAAGCAGTTCATTGTTTTATAACGCTAGTGGTGCGTGGTTAATGGATATCAGTCAGATCTTTATTTAGCCTTGAACTCTGGCTATAAAAATTCATCCATCACCAAAAGAATATGATAGAAATAATCTACTACCATTGCAGTTTTTTTTTTAGTACCGCAATTTTAAGAGACGAAAGATCCTCCCTAACCATTATTTTACAGCACCTTAAATAAATCAGTCAGTCAGTCAGTCAATGTTCACCACGGTTATAAGAGACAGATCATCCCACACACCCTGACGCAAGGCACGCCTGTAATGTGCTTCACGGGAGATGGGAACTAAAAACTACCTCGAGGGGAACCTCTATAGACGTGTGGTATTTTGGTGAATGAGTACTGAGGCGCCAACTCGTAGTGTAGCGGGTCCGTAGCTGCGAGGACCCACCGAGAGACCCCACCCAGCTGTAGCCACGCGGCGTCCGTCCACCCTCTCTCCTTCTGAGGTAAACACGATTCTAAAATTACGTACCCACCAGAAACTCCTCCCACAACCTTCCTGACAATCCCACCAACATTATGTTCTCTCCGCCTCTCCTACACCAATCCTTGTGACGAGAGAGTGACAACCTAGGCCGGGATTAACTTGGCGTATGTAGCACTTTCGCATTCGCAGTAGTTGGCAGCCCTGTAGCCGGGGAAAAGAAAAAAAAGGGTTTTGTAGAGAGACCAGTGAGTAAGCAGGGACGTCTAAGGCTCGCCCGTCCCTCTGCCCTTAGTTACCCCTCGGGCTTGGTCGCGGGAGTGAGAGTGAGGGGAGGTGCGAGGGGACCAGTAAGGATCGAGTCGGGACGCTGATCACAAGGACTCCGGCAGCGCTAGGTTCTGGTAAGCCGCTAGAATATTTTGAAGTGCTGTTGTAAGTTTTTGTGTTTAGCTACTTGTACTGTATATGAAGTGAATAATCGAGTGAGTGACAAGGTGTGGTAGTGAAGGAAGGAAAGAACGAGTAAGATGTGGTTGTGAATGAATGAAGTTAGGGAATTTTGGGGTAAGGAAGCAAGGGAGGCAGGTAAAGGAGGAGGTACGTAGTAATATGGTGAGGAAAGTGTCATTTGTCATTCAGTCAATCAGTCAGTGAGTTCATTACCAAGGCAGTGAGGTGTTACATAATGGTGCGTTAGCCAGACTGCCAGGCAACAATTAACGCCTCACTCATGTCAGTAGATTCTCTTTGATACGACATTGGCACTCTGAGACGCTGAGAAAACAAAGCAATGATACACGATACTGAAACTTACTACCAAAAACATCTTACTATCACATCTTACTGAGACACTGAACTGTACGGTCCCCAAGGGTATTACTGAAGTTGTTTTCTGGAACCTTGTGAAACTACTTATTGAAAAACCAGGTAAAGGCACCTTGCTGACACCTCCTGGTGAAACATAGAGAGGGTAATCGTTCAGTAAGGCTGCTCTTCTCTAATCTTTTAAACACTCCTGTTTTTGGTGCAGTGAAGGCAGCCCACACAGTCTGGTGAAGTGTAAACTTCGCTTTGACCTCAGTGAACTTTCCACTCACTCTGTTAACCAGTTGGCTGTTTTATTGTTATCAATTTGGGAAACACCAGTGTGCAAACATCGCCACTACTACCACCACCAACAACAACGAGAGCAACAACAACAACAACAACAACTACTACTACTACTACTACTACTACTACTACTACTACTACTAGAGTAACAAGATAAAACTAGTACTACTAGAACAAAACAAAACAAAACTACTACTACTACTACTACTAGCAGAACAACAAAACTACTACTACTACAACTACTACTACTACTACTACTACTAGAGTAACAAGATAAAACTAGTACTACTAGAACAAAACAAAACCACTACTACTACTACTACTACTACTAGCAGAACAACAAAACTACTACTACTACAACTACTACTACTACTACTACTACTACTACTACTACTACTACTACTGCTGCTGCTGCTCTCACCCCTGCCACTATTACCAAAATAACAACAATAAAACGCGCAATTGTAACTGTCTTGACTGTCAACACTTACTTACCTGACGTTTACACTAGAGCATACCGCGAGATTTATTTCATAACAACTTACATCTTAAATCTTAACTACCCGTATGTTCCAGTTAATTAAAGTGTCACGTTAACTCAGTGTAGAGATGACAAGTTAATTTTTACTTTCATAGGACATCAGACCTTGGTTTTAGTTGGTGTGTATCAGTCAGTCCCTCCCCTCATACCACATTCCTCTCTCTCTCTCTCTCTCTCTCTCTCTCTCTCTCTCTCTCTCTCTCTCTCTCTCTCTCTCAGCACACATAAACGGAACCAGATGACTGCCTTTTTGTTCCCCGTTATCATGGCGCAGCTTGGCAACTCCGCGGACACTCACCCTCTGTGATTTCCTTCCTCTCTCTCTCTCTCTCTCTCTCTCTCTCTCTCTCTCTCTCTCTCTCTCTCTCTCTCTCTCTCTCTCTCTCTCTCGTATGCGTAAATCTCATGCTCCTCTTTAACTGTTACCTTACAACCCATTGCTACCTTTTTTTCCTCACTGTAGTTGTTTACTATTCAATATTCATGTTTTTGTTAATGTTGTGTTCTTTGAAGTATAATTTATCGATGTTTTTTTTTGTAATAAATGTTTTAGTTCCTCTATTTTTTTTTTTTTTACGTTACTACTCTTTACTACTTTTTTTTTCATTCTGGTATGTAAGTACTTTGCCATTTAAACCTTACGTGCCGTATTTTGAAAGATGTCGACGTCTTACCTCGACTACCAGTAATATAACAGTCTTCTGTCAGTGTTTTCAAGGGTATTAAAATTCTAGTGATGGCTTGACAAGGATTCCGTACCTTCAGTAGGGAGAGAGAAAGAGAAAAAATAAAATAAAAGGTCCATTGAGAACTTGTCAAATATCTTTACGACCTTTGAAAATAGTCCCTATGAGAGAGGAGGCGTTTCAAGGTACAAACTCTTCTTCTAAAGTAAATTTCATAGATGTGCTTTAATACGGTAAGCTCCTTTTTCTTTTGTGTGTTAATTCCCTGTGATTCAGTGAGTGTTTAAAGATCTGCTCCATAAAACGTCCCCTGTGTGTAAGGTGAGTGCGTAAAAGAGGCGCTCCCCATCCCCAGTGCCACCAGTAGGGCCAGGGTACGTGCGTGAATCGTGTGCTGATGTATTGGTCCGTGATATCATGTACTGGGGCTGGTACCACTTGCTTCGTGTGTGTGTGTGTGTGTGTGTGTGTGTGTGTGTGTGTGTTAGAATTACGTAAGTTTACAGCTGGGATCCTCGTTTTCTGTGTCCGCAAGAGAGAGAGAGAGAGAGAGAGAGAGAGAGAGAGAGAGAGAGAGAGAGAGAGAGAGAGAGAGAGAGAGAGAGAGAGAGAGCTTGTGTTACAATTATGTAAGTTTACATCTGAGATATGTTTTCTGAGAGAGAGAGAGAGAGAGAGAGAGAGAGAGAGAGAGAGAGAGAGAGAGAGAGAGAGGGGGGGGGGGAGAAGAATACGTTTAGAGTCTGTATGCATAGTCTTGGCTTGAGAGCGTAATGGACACCTACTGTTTTTAATTCCTATACACGTCATTTATTATCGCCGAGTCTCTTCCTGACTCAGGCGGCTAATTGGTTCAGTTTGTTACGTATTACAAGCCAGATGTGCTCGTGATACGGATGTGTCTCGCAATCACCTCTTCGTCCTCGCGTCGCTCGCATATTAACAGTGTACTAAGATACTCGTAATTAACAGTGTACTAAGATATATCCACGGTGCGACGGTGTACGGATATCGCAGAACTAACTTTTTGTGTAGTGTTTATCACAGCAACATTATCGAGTGAACGTACGGGGAACTGAAAGCAGATTGTGACTACAGCTCGGTAAGCACACACACACATACAACTTTAATATATGCATGAAAGAAACTTTAGGCATATACAAATTCTTCATTATGGAAATGCCTTAAGACACACCAGTGATTCTTTTTTTTCTTTATCAATAGACATGGCAAGGGTTATTCTGCCATGTTCAGAAATAATCACAGAAAGATCACAAGTTCGGCCTTACGTGGCGCCTCTCCGTGATTCTCTTGACACCTGTTGCGAGTCGTGAAGCAAATGGTGCTGAAAAATTATGCAGGGCACAGCCATCAGCATAAAGAGAGACAGGGCGGTGTGTTTACTAAGGCCAGTGGTAAGCAGTGCAGAGTGGGTGGTAAGACAACACTGCGGAACACTGCTGTGCATAGCTTTATAAGAACAGTGACAGCAATAACAGAACGACAAATAAAAGAGGGAAATTTCTGGTTAAGCTGCAAAGAGAGCCACACAACGATAAGAGGGTAGCTCGAAACCTAGATTTACACAAGACTATGTCGAAGACAACAGCAACAACTTCACCAATACTCGTACCCTTTGAGAAACACTAAAGCAATAAGGAAAGTCGTCAGTGAACTTTCTGCAGAATTTGTTTCCCTTCTTCTTAACTTCTGTACAAGTTTTCACACATATCTTTCTAACTCACGGATTTCTTCGTTAGTTTTTTTTTTTTTTTCCCCTCCGTCTGACGCAAATCTTTTCATTAAAACGAAGAAGAAGAGGAGCGGATAGGGCATTGTAAGAAGCAACGGAAGCAATAAGAATCATGACTGGGTGGGCGGGACACTGTTGGCCCCTTCACTCCTTGGCTGCCTCGTCCCCATCTACGTTATATTTTATCTCATGAAAATCAGTGCCACTCGAGTTGGTTTTCCTCGAATAAACACTCATTAAACCCACACTGAGTCTTGTTAACAGGATGAGGACTCATGAATCACTAGCTCCGTCGCAGAAAATAGCATGGGGTTAGGAATGTAGACGTAGGGAGCCGCTCAGAGAGAGAGAGAGAGAGAGAGAGAGAGAACAGTAGTGCAAAGGGTAAGACGTTATGCTGACCTGTTAAACTCGAGCCAGCCTGTGTTAATGGAGGAAGCGTGGGGCATCCAAGGCGTCTTCATGAGAAACATCTGTACGGCAAGGAGACACTCGGGCTGAGCCTTTGATACGAGTACAGTATTGTTTGTGAGCACTGAGCAATTACAGTATTGTTTGTGAGCACTGAGCAGAGGTCTCGAGTTCTGAGTAGATCACGCCCCCTGAATGTTTGAGATTTCGCCAACACGTGAGTTTCTAAGTACTAAATGTGCAATGTAAAGATGTGAATGCTCTATATTTGTCTTATATTTCCTTTAGAGCGATCGAACGTGCAAGTGACAGGATATTTATAATGCAGCACTGATGTTGTTATCTACTAAGTGCTGATATGCTATACTTATAAGTAAATCCCTGTACAATTGTTACTGCTTTGTCTCTAAACTTCTATTTTTCTTGATATTTATTTCATTCATTTCGTCATTCCGCAGGGCGTCGCACTGGAGTGAGAGCAAGATGGCTGGATTCGGTACCTTCGGAGCCTACACTCCTTCGTAAGTAACCAAATGCGTGATATTGCAAAAGACGCACGTGAGTAGAGTCTTTCATCTGTCAGTGTAACTTGTTTTCCTTCACAGAGTCATTCGTTCTATTTAAGCGCATCTTTCCATCTACTCGTCAAACTTATCATTCACCACCATGACGTTTGACTGCCTGACGCTCATCACTCATTATTATGTCACTATTATATATATGTATATATTTTTTTTATCAATGCCATCATTATTAGTCACCCTGTCCTTCCTCCTGTTCCTTTACATCCTCTTCACCATCACCATCTGCACTACTATTGTACATTTACCTTCTCAACCTGCAATCTGCCGTAACTTTTCTCTTAGAACGGCAGCAAGAATTTTCATCAATTTCAGGACTAAAGGAAGAAAGGCGCTGCTAACCTATTTTCCCTTGATACTGTCTGGGTGTGTAGCTTTGTGGCCCCGTTGATAGGAAGATGACGGTGGCTCAGGCAGAGATGAAGAACATTGCAGCGGTGGAAGGAGAAGCTTTCTTTAATGTCCAAAAGGTGATGATTCGCAGGTTGTTTTCACCCAAGAGGAACCAAGAGGAGCAGGAGGAAAAGGACATTGTGAGTGGTGAGTACGCTTTGTGTGTGTGTGTGTGTGTGTGTGTGTGTGTGTGTGTGTGTGTGTTCATGGTATGCAAATTCCAAGGCATTTTTCCTTTTCCATAATTTAGGTGGTAATGGTCACGCTGTCTTGATTAACACACCATTAGTGTAATCATTTTCTTTAATACGTGATATATAATGCACATAATGCGTGTGATGTCTCCTCAGCTCATATATCTCACAAGCTTAATCTTATTTTTTACCCCAACAAAAGGGTTTTTTCCCTATACTGCTTTTATAAGATATCCCTAAACTTGTTCACATGTAAATTACATGTTAATATGAATATGCTACAAGCAAGGCTTCCCCAAGGGTGATTTATCTTCCGTCAAGTCAGCTACGTTTTCTCAGAATATGTATACTGCAGTAGCGTGCGCGTTGCTCATAATCCTTTTCTTAGTACGCGGTCCTGTGTGCTAAATTTACATTAGTTTGCGTACGCAGAGCATCGTTCCGACCTTTAGGAAAACTCTGCTTTCATAACTCCATTCACATAATGCCCATTTAAATTATATCACGTGTGATCTTCAGCCAGGTGGGCGAGGAAGATGACCAGAAAAGTGTTGCCAACTCATCCGAAATCTTTTAAGATTTGTGTTTGATAGTGCTTCCATCTTGGCGGTCTGGGAGGTGATGCAGAATCAATGTAATCACGAGTAGAAGCTCGCATGTTGCTGATTTCTTGTTGCAGAATGTATAAGACAGTGATGGAAATAGTGGTACTTGACAACTCGGCGCATCCCTTGTTCCACTGGAGGAGAGGAGCCGCGTCGTGGTGTCCCTGATGGTGGGCAGTGATGTCAGTGCATCCTTCACCACCGAGGGAAGAGGGAGTGAGTGTTTGTTTGTTTGTTTTCCAGAGAACAACACATACTGCTACTTGTCCTCTTCGTAAACTGTTTAAAGACCCAAATATTTACGTGTGGTTGATGCAGTGAGCGAAGAACGTGTACAGGAAAAGGTGTTTCCGTGGGAACACAATATTACCAACGCACTAAAACAGGTTTGCGTGCTACCTTCCCAGCACAGTGATCCCTCCTAAAGGATTTCAGCGGTGTGAGTGATGTGTAGTAACGTGACGCCGTCTCGAACTCCTGGCCAAGAAGCGCAATAGTCTACTCGAGTATAAGGAGAACGTGTTTCCAGACAGACAACACTAGCATCAAAAATTGCGTGCGCAGGTAGACTCGAAAACACCGCCATGTGTAAATGTTTTTTATTTGTTCCATGTTGACAGCAGGTTTAGCTGGCGTCCACGTGAGTAATTGCAAGCTGATGTGCAGACTTAATCAAGACTTCAGGACAGTGCTGGGTGCGGATGGACTTGTTTGTGAAGCTGCTTAACAAAATCCGTCAGTATTTTTTTTTTTAATGGAAAAGTTGTATTACTTCTAAATACATCGAAATATGTACTAAATGTTGCAATTAGCGAGGCTTGGCTCACTCAAGTTATCATTTTTCTTTTTACATTTTACGTTATTTATTGTTAAGATAAAAACAACAAAGGTGGCATGCATAGAATGTTTCTTTTCTTGACTCATTAGTTCATATCTCCATTTAATAATACATGAAATACTAAAGCTTAATATCTTAGTTTCATTTCTGAACTGATGCTTGCCGTCTTGATAAAATAAGTTTTTTTTTTTAAATGACGCCGGAAACGCAACATTCCACAAAACTTCACTGTAATACCTCTCACCCGTCATACCTGTTTCTGTTTTCGTTTTCCACCCTTGAGCATAACAATAGGATCAGACGAATTGTATGACTCGACGGTTTTAAGTAGAGTGATGAACGCTTCTGTCAAAAGGAATGAAGTGATATGATAGCACACGGTGACTTGGCACCCCACTCTGTTCTTGGCACACTCCTTCTTGTCTAGCACTGACGGCTGGTCACTCACACTACCAGCACTCTCTGATACAAGCTAACAGGTGTTCATGAATCTTGAATGAAACCGCTTAGTTCTCTCTCTCTCTCTCTCTCTCTCTCTCTCTCTCTCTCTCTCTCTCTCTCTCTCTCTCTCTCTCTCTCTCTCTCTTTGAAGCAGGCTCGTAAAGTCCTGTGTTTCAATGGCAAATTATGATACTTTTCTTTTAATATTTGTAAGGACTTTGCACACGCCACTTATTCTGGCTATGCATTCTTTTGGTTTGTTTCTCTATTGGAAAATTGTATTTCTGCTCATTCTTAACATTTTTTGTATATATATGTGTGTGTGTGTGTGTGTGTGTGTGTGTGTGTGTGTGTGTGTGTGTGTGTGTGTGTGTGTGTGTGTTCTAATGAGCGGTGATATCAGTTACATTAGTAGTAAAGTCAGGCCTCAAAGCGTAAGGCAGCCGATTCATAAATAAACTTGGTTGTCATCTCAATAAATAGAACACGAGAACCCTTGTGGGCTCATCAGCATTCAGTTTCGCTTTCTGTCTGCCCTAAAATTATTAACCGGATTTTGGCCAACACCACGATTAACCTCGGAATTCCTGCAATGTACTACCGGGAAAACTATAACCTGATTAAAAAAAAAAAATCACAAATAAAAAAAAAAAAAGAAAGCTGGTGGACTATTTTGACAGCATAGAAAAGTGTTCAGGTAAAAACTCTGACACACACACACACACACACACACACACACACACACACACACACACACAGTTTAGCGTTTTCATCACTTAGGCTTATACCATGTCAGACTTTTCTCAATATTACTAGAGTCATACCACGTCATAAGTTTAGTATTCCTCCATCCTTCCGGCACGTGTATAGTAATTCATCATGTATTTGATAGTCATTAAGGAGCTCTTTGTTTAGATTTCAATGCGTGGAAAATTATAAATATATGTGATCCATGCACACTAAGGATTGATATTTAACCCATTTCCGGTACTGTTTTCTATAAGCCGGAAATTCTTCCTAACGTAAACAGTTAAAAATAATTCAAACACGAACATTAAAGGGCATCGTTGCACCTCCCACCATTAGTTCTCTCAGTCCACCAGCAAGTTGAAACATAGCAAGGCAAGCTCTGCACTGCACCACCTCAAAAGACGTCTCGCAAGTCGGTGTCTGGGAGCGAGACGCAGCCCTGTGAGGCGTGTGTAGCCTACCTGGTCCAGGTGAATGAGGCTCCTCGCTGATCTCATGGCTGTACCATGTTATTTATTCCCTCGACGTGTTATGGTGCATTGGATTGTTAGTCTCTCTCTCTCTCTCTCTCTCTCTCTCTCTCTCTCTCTCTCTCTCTCTCTCTCTCTCTCTCTCTCTCTCTCTCTCTCTCTCTCTCTCTCTGTGTGTGTGTGTGTGTGTGTGTGTGTGTGAATTAACACGGAAAGACTTCCTCTCGGTGGTAATTACCTTGAATACACTAAAGTATGATTAAAATTACTGCACTCAAGTTTCAGCAGCATTGCTTGTTATGGGGTTCGAGTCGAGGAAGACGTGTGGGTGAGTCACGGCAATAGCGTGTCACATTTCATTAGTTTAGCCATCCACACCCTGGATACTCGTGCACCGAGGTCTTGATGCATAGCTAAGTGGCTGATGTAAAATTCTGGGAAATATAATTTTAGCGGTGCAGGTAGATGGCTAGATACTTTTCGTGTCGATAGAAATACAAAAGTATGAAGTCATATGTATTTTAAGAATTTCTTAGCACTCCATCCTTCCTCACTGGGCCTCCTCTTGACCTTCACGAGTCCTGAGTCCTGGGTGCCTGCACGCTGGCAGGGGCACGTGGGAGGGGAGGGTGTGGAGAGAGGTGGGTGGGGCGGCAGGGTTTGGTAGGATTCTCATATCGTCAGACAGAAGGTATTGAATCTCTTGTCCTGCACTGGCAGCTTGACATTTGGTTATTTCATCACTGACAACATTATGGTGTTTGTGTGACCTTTTGCCACCTGAGTTTTCGAGTAATACTGTATTTCATAGTTGACAACAGAGTATAAGGGATAGTCCTCATGTAACATATCAAGCTTCATTAGTGCGACACAGGAGCCAGAGCGATAACTATTGTTGTAAGGGTGTAATCAAGTAATGATCTGTCTGCAGAAATCCAGCTTCGTAGACAGCTTCACCTCAGGCCGCGCCCGCCCAGACAGCTGCAGCTTTGCCACAAGATGCTGCATTTTCCGATAGAAGGGAATTGTCATGTTGATATCATGTGTTAAATCCGGCGAAGTATTTAATATATCAAAGTAATTATTCAATTTTTTCATGAGGAATTCATACGAAAACTATGGATGGCAGGGCCCGAATTATCCGCCGAGGTGTGAGCGCGGCTCTGGTAACACTGCATGACGTCACCCCTCAAGTCAGTCTGGTAGCCACAGCCAAGGTAGTTGCACAGACGACCGTCCAGTCTCTTGGCGTCATTCCCCACACCTCAACTAATCAACCCAGGGTAAAAGGAGTGCAGATACACTCTACATTTGTGTGCAGAAGTGTTGGTGTAGGAAGCGTGGCATGACAGTGGTGGGAAGACGAGTATAATAGAAATCGAATCCGTCCTGGAGCCAAGCCAGCGTGTCGGTGTTCTCGTACGGGCGGGCCGCGGAGTCCCAGTCATTGCGGGAGCCTTGTATGATAAAACAAGAGGCACGCTGCAACATAGTGTCAGTGAGCGAGAAGTGAGGCTGTGCACTGTGAGGCTGTGTGACAAATCGCGAGGGGGACGTGGATAGTGTCTGGATAGATTTAGAATAATGGTGTTGATGTGGAAACTGTTGCTTAGTAAAATTGATGATTTGCCGGGACGAGAGAGAGAGAGAGAGAGAGAGAGAGAGAGAGAGAGAGAGAGAGAGTGTGTGTGTGTGTGTGTGTGTGTGTGTGTGTGTGTGTGTGTGTGTAACGTCGACAGTTAATATTATAATAACACAAGTCTGACCGGTAGATCTATAGATACACACTACTACAGGCTGTCAATTAGAATTTAATCGGTAGAGACATGCGTGACATTCATCAGATATAATTGTAATAAAACGTTTTCATTCAAATCATTACCGCTTAGCAAGAAGGTTATGCCACAAAAGAAATATTGTCCCACACGTGAATCATCAAGTATTGATCGACCTCGTACACATCGCCGACAGGAAGCGAAGTAGGACAGGCTTCACTGCGACAAGATGAATAATTTGAAACTAGTCATTTTCCTCAGTGAATAATACGATAGGTGCTTGTCCCTCACGTACATAAAGCACCAAGCATCGATCGTTCCCCGTAGTCTGGTAGGTCAAGAGTTTACTGTGGCAGAAGAAATATCGTGAAGCTACCTGGTCTTTTTTTTAACGGACGATACGGTAATTCGAGCGCTGTAATCTTCAAATCCTTCACGCACATAAGGCATCGATCGTCACGGTTAATTTCTCTAGTAGTGTGGTAGGACAGGAGTTCACTGCCGGAGGAGAAATACATCTAGCTTAGTCATTTTCTTCAACAAATAACGGAAGAGGTCGAGTGCTTACCTGTCACGCACATAAAGCATCTTCTATTGATCGCTTTCGTACAAATGTCTAGTTGTGTAGCAGGACAGAGTCCACTACGGCAGGAGAGATATCGTGAGCCTGGTCATTTTCCTCCTGCATGTCTGGCCATATTTGCGAGACACTGCAGTAATCCCTATAGCCGCCACCCCGCCGATCGATACTCCTGACCCAATACGAATCACCGGCCGCCGTCTCTTGCTCTCCTTCAGACTCCCTCGAAAATACTAGACGGTCACATGACGATAAGTTTTAGTTCAAGACGATGTATTACTTTATTATGATATTGATGTTGACTAAACGTAAAATACATTGATTTTCCTCAGACAAAACGCTGCTGAAATAATATTAAAAAAAATAATGACATTTTTTTTATTATTTCATTATTATTTATCATTATTTCGTTATCATTTCTGGAGAGAGCGAAAAGACCCGCTCGCCTTCCTACGAGGACAGAACGCTACATTTTTTTCTTAACAGTATCGACACGAGTAATTAACTCCCTTACGTCAGCCTGTGAAGAACTTGACACAGTAATGTTCTTATTCATGTTCTTGCCACTCGCCAGACGAAAGAGATGATAAACAAAATTGCTAGTTATTACAGTACATGCTTTATCTTTTATCTAACGTTGACTGAAATTTAAAAGGAGTTGCGTTGTATGCATCGTGTCCTTGCCACGTTTAGTCGTAAACAAGGACGAAAGGTAGTAATAATAAACAGGTTCTTCTGATAGCCTTCCAGATCCGCTTTCTTCTTTTGCGTGATAAGGACAACTACGTGAAGGCGTCTTAAGCGTACGTGTTACTGAGTTCGTAAAGTAGCGAGGCTGAATTTTGATACTGCTTATGTTGGCTTTTAATGTTATCGATTTATGTGTTTATGCGCGTATAATGATATGTTTGTTTTAGTTGCAGTTGCGGTATGTGTGTGTGTAAGGCCTTGCATCTCACGTTGTATACTTGCATCCTATTTGTTTAGGATGCAGTTTTATTTGTTTGCTTATTTACTTGTTTGTGTCTACATTTATTTTTTTTCGTTGCAATTACCTTGTAACGGTAAAGGCTTTTAAGAGAGAGAGAGAGAGAGAGAGAGAGAGAATGTAAAAATGGGTGTCGGCGGCAACGAGGGTTAGGGTGCTGGCAGGTGTGTGTGTGTGTGTGTGTGAATGATGCGTGTCGTAACAGCAGTGAGAGTTGAATGCTTTGGCGTATGTGTGTGGGTGGGTGCGTGGGTGGGTATTGACGTGGAGGGTTGAAGAGCACGTGAGGGTGAATGTTTAAGTGCATCGCATGGCCATAGTGCTCAGGGCAAGGTCAAGGAGGGCCCATGGTGGCGAGAACTTTGGCAGCATTCTACCCAAAAAGTTCATCGCAGCTTGGAGTTCAGCCAACCTTGCCTTGGTAACACTGCCTTCCCCCACCCCCCCCAGCCCCCTCTGCCAGACGTACGAGGTGAAGTTGAGCCTTGTCATTGCTGTCTGGCCCTCGAAACACTCCCTGGAAATCCGGAATCTTTCACTCTTAAATTCGAGTGAGAGACTGTAAAACTATATATCCTTCTCGAATGCAGTGGCGTTTATTTTACTACCTGCAAGTGAATTCCCGGTTTGACAACATTAAGATCTGTCAACAAACGCATATTGCTGTTTATCTTGGCAACAGTTTTGGTAAAAGAAAAAAGCTAGGCGTAGTGAGGCTTGCCGATTTCACATAAGACGTGTTAATAATACTCTTTTCACGTATTTTCCTGTTCATGGACGCAAGATTCACTCGTGGACATCATCTCTATTCATTCTGTTGTTTAGCTCATCGTTGACTGTCTCCCTAAACTTGGCGAGTGACTGTAGAGTCTTCCCGGAACCCGCTAGAAATAGTCCCTTTAAACATGAGCTAGGACCTGCCACGCCCATTTCCCTTAGTCCTTCTCCCTCCTCTCCTTCCCCCTCAACCCGTAGCGTGTTCATTCCCTGCCCTCCTCCCCGTCCTGCCGCCTTCCTGTCATTTCTCTCCTCTCCACTCTAATGCCCTCGTCGCGGCTGCTTTCCTTCCTTCCGCTTCGATCACTCTTCCCTCCCTCTCTGTCCTTACCCTTGTATAACCTCTCCCTCCACTCTCTTTCCTCCAGGTTATCTTTCTCTGTTCCAGTATTTCTTCTCTTGTTTCTCACTACTATCACTTATTCATTAAAACAAATTTTGCATTCTTGTCATTCACTATTCAGTAACTATCCTTATCATGTCTATCTATCTATATACCAACCAGGCTGGCAGTTCCACAAGGGGTGGCCCAGACAAGGCACCACACACACACACACACACACACGCACACACACACACAATCGTTCATACTTTTAGCCCCCTCATTAATTCTAAAACTGTCTTGTTGCAATTGTGGAGAAATTTACTTTGCGTTCATGTTCCGTCCTTTTTAATGTTTGTTCTACCCTTGTTCTTGTGAAATAAATGTTGCCCTCTTGTTAGCAGCACTTATCACGCCTTTCCCTCCCACTGCTTGTCTCTTCACAGTAATTACGTAATTGTTAAAGCTACATGAGGAAAACTAGGTTAAATTAAAGAGTCACTTTAACGGGGCTTCACTCAGAACTCCTTTTCATGTACCCCACGCTCTCTCTCTCTCTCTCTCTCTCTCTCTCTCTCTCTCTCTCTCTCTCTCTCTCTCTCTCTCTCTCTCTCTCTCTCTCTCTCTCTGCTTATCAAATGCATCTTCAGTATATAAACAATGGTATCATTACGCGGTCTCTCTCTCTCTCTCTCTCTCTCTCTCTCTCTCTCTCTCTCTCTCTCTCTCTCTCTCTCTCTCTCTCTCTCTCTCTGTGTGTGTGTGTGTGTGTAGCAATGAAGTCACCATCTCAAAATAAACAAGCGAAATATGTAGCGGAGGGTGTGGTGGCAAAGAGAAGGGAAGACGCAAGGGTGTGGGGAATTTTTTTTTTTTTTTTTAGGCTTTATGGGATGGGAAGGAAAGAGGGAAGAGAAGGAAAAAGATTCTCTCTCTCTCTCTCTCTCTCTCTCTCTCTCTCTCTCTCTCTCTCTCTCTCTCTCTCTCTCTCTCTCTCTCTCTCTCTCTCTCTCTCTCTCTCTCTCTCTCCTGCTGATGTACAAGTTTCCTCAGCTACAGTGTGTGTGTGTGTGATTTGCTTGGAAATCTTAGAGAGAGAGAGTACTATCCAGATTGCGTACATTGATAGAAGGAACCAGTGATGAGATTCATAACTACCCTGACAGTTGCCTAATAATCGTTCTGATGGTAAATTTTATTACTTAATGTCAGTGTTCTATCCTGCATGCATTATTATACCATATTTATTTGTGCTAATATTTTGTGTAGGAATTTCGAACACGGAGCAATAATATGCCATGGTACGGGTTTACCTATGAAGTAATGTATGCAAGAAGTCATGTTAATACAAAACTTCGACACAATTTCCATGAGTGTCCACTACATGTGTCGTGTGTGTATTCGTGACAGTTTGACCGTCCAGGAACACCTCAGTAAGCAGTAAGTTTTGCCAGCGAGCGAGGTGCAGCGCGCGGCACCATGTTTGGCTTCCTGAAGAGCGTGGGCCAGGACATTCTGGAGGATGTCGTGGAGAACGCCAGGGACGATAGAAGCAGGTAAGCCACGCTGAAGTGTTCAGAGTACTGTGCGTAGGTGAGCTACATCTTGCGCCCCCGCCATGCATCTGATGGGCCCCAAGCAAACCTCACTAATGCATATGTTGACAGAAGCTTTGCCAATAACTTGCCCCAAACTACACTGCGTTCATGTGCTCCCTTTCATAGTTGCTCCCTACGCCTTCCCAATTGCATGGTTAAATAGCGTGTAATTAGTGCAGTTAAATATGCCTAGTTTCTTGGATTGCAACCACTGAGCGCTTAAACATGAAATGGCAATTTTCAACGCGACCGCGAATGTGGCAGGGCCGCTAGACCCCGACATTGAAAAATCCCGCACTCTGCGCCGCCATTTTTTTTTTTTTTTTTTCGGTATATCCGCAGTTTCGAAATTAATCACATCTAATCCAAACATCCACACGGTACCCGTGCGACCAGATTCCCGTGAGTCAGATTCACCTGCCGCATACACTGTCAAGCCAGTCATGGCCGTGCACTCTTGAATATAGAAGTCAATGGAGCATTTCAGATAGACGGCTTTTCTCTCGTGCGCCAGCCACCGTAGTTCGTCTATGGTTGGGACAGGGTGTTGTTGTCCCTGCTGTCATTTTTCCTTGCACTGCTGCAGCGAACCGTATGAAAGGAGGAAAAAATTGCTCGTGAAGACGCGTCTTCCTTGCACCCTCCTGCATGAGCACCCAACACTATAGGACGCTCAGGTCATCACATAGATCCATATCATAACATCACATACATACCCACATCGACACAAAACTCCTATGCTATCACTATCAAGGGCGAGCGCATTATCACTGTACTAGCCACATAGATCCACCCACGGGGCCGGGCCACGCCCACACAAAACACCCATGGTATCCCATGCCCA
Source organism: Scylla paramamosain (assembly GCF_035594125.1). Lineage (NCBI taxonomy): Eukaryota > Metazoa > Arthropoda > Malacostraca > Decapoda > Portunidae > Scylla > Scylla paramamosain. The sequence continues at coordinate 24,405,939 of NC_087163.1, forward strand.
GTACCTGCAGCTCAGTGGCTGTGGGGCCCCGCAGATTATTTAAAACTCCGCGTCTAGAAAACTTTGCTTAAGATCAAGTAAGGCTAGAGATGTTTTGTTTACCTGTAAAAAGTTATCCTTCTCCTTCCTGGTGTGTTCCCATGTCGGATTTTACCGCCACAGGCCACGCAGCGCACTATGCCAAAGCCTGTTGATGGAGAATACTGGCAGAAATTTGAACCGACTGTGAATCACTTGTTTTCATAGATGGCAAACCGTGAGTGTCGCTGGCCTGGTGGCGGAACAGCGAACTATAATATTAACCACTGTTCCATGTTTTTTAAGCTCAGTGATTACAATGCAGATCAGTTTGCAATTCACTTGGTAAGCGCTAAATTTTCTCTATAGCAATGTTAATAAAATTCTAAAAGACAAATAGGAATCTGAATAAATCTTTAATATATGCATGACAAACATTATCTCTGTGTGTGTGTGTGTGTGTGTGTGTGTGTGTGTGTTTAGGAAGGGGGGGGGGAGGCAGACTAGTTTGCTACTAACCTCCCATACTTGCTGGCTGGCTGTTCCATCATTACTTACTAACCCGCCTTCTAAGACTAGCATGTTGTGTGGCACAGGCAAGGCTCCAGCAGGGATTATCATGGTTCTGGGGGCCGCCAGCAGCCCAGCCATGGCTACAAGGATGTCACTGACCAGATCACTGACGAGCTGGGCACTCTCAGGTCAGTAGCAGTCAGCAGGTGTCAGGTCAAAACTAGAGCAACAGAGAGCAAGGAAACATTACCCAACTCCTGCAATAATTTGGGAGTTCATGGATTTTAAAATTTTCTTATTTCTCGAATTTTCTTTATATTTGAGATTTAATTAAATGATTTGTATATTAAAGTAATACTCATGTTGAGAAGAGCTCAATATATTAATGAATTATATCATAAATGTGTGATTATTTTGACTATTCAAGTATGCATGACAAGCCCTTGTAACATTACATCAGTGGTCTTCAACCTTTTTCTTTTCATCATGATCAGGTTTTATTTCATATATATATTACCTTCACAACCCAGTACATCCATTCTATTGTATCTTTCTCCCTCTGAAATGAAAACCAATACACACACACACACACACACACACACACTATTTCACTTGCTGTTTATATATCTGTTTATGTGGCGACCTAATGAACAAGAGCCCTCATTTCACGGTCCTGACTCATATTTTGAAGAACCCAACATTACACTGATGAGCTTCAGGTGGACTGTGTTCACCTGGCATGCCTGGCCTGGGCTCACCCCAGCCCCTCACCAGCATAGTGACAGGAACAAGAAGCCACACTACTGATGTGCTAGCTGTAGACAAAACATTGATATATAGTGAATTATTAACAAAACTGTATGACTCAAAGGTCCATCATTGCAACAAGACAGTACAAATAATACCTTGTTATTCATTTATCTTTTTTTTTATTTATTCTTTCTTATACCATAAAATGTAGTACTAGGGCTGTAACATATTCTTTGTTCTGTATTTAGTACTGATAGATTTTATCATTCAAATAACTTGTCAGTTATTGTAAGTATTATTTATTTTAATTGATGCATAGTGGTTATCATGTGTTATCTTCCCCCTCCACCAGACCCAACAACCCCCAGCAACCTAGTGGAAACTATGGGTGAGTGAACACATTCCTTGTAGCTTTTCAGTAGAAGGTCATGGTGTTACCTAAGTAGCATAATTAGTCAGGTACTGTTACAATCACCATTGATTTGATAGTTTTTATGGCATAGTAATGACTAGTTTCAACACACACATAAAGAACAAGTGCATCAGATGTATTCATTAAGTTTTAAGAGTTTAAATGCTGTAATTAAGTATGTTAAGTTTCCAGTGTCCTTGTTGATTGGTTGATTGAACTCAACTTTGGGTTAGTTCAGTATTTTAGTTGAATGTGGATGTTAGGCTGAACATTTGGCATAAATGTTCTGCTAAAGTATCAGGGAAATAGGATTAGGTTCCAGCTTGCGTGTGGAGGTGGTGGCATGCAAAGCTATTACATTAAGCAAATATATGTGCTTTTGTTCTCACTCTTGTCCAGTCTATTACATAAGTATCCAGATGAGGTGCAGCAGATTGGGAAGCCCACATTCTAGAACCAAAGTGTATTTTATTGAAAAGATCTTAACCTGTTATTTTGTGATCTTATTTCTTCACTCATTCCAGAGCCAGTAAAAAAAGTTCCCTCAGGAAACCCCCTTACCTTATAGATTTCCACAACTGAATACCATCCATAGGTTGCCATGCAGAGATAGGGTGTGTTGAGAGGATGGCAGAGAGTGACTCAGTGAAGAGAATTAGGTATTCATGCATGCTGTAGTTGGTAGAGTTTTTAGAGGTGTATCCCCAAAAGATTCTTAATGAAGTGGTGCAGAACTTCACATGTCTTTTTCTGTGCAAGTAAGTAGGTCTTTGGAGAGCCATACAGCCTGGTAAGCCACCATCAGGCTTATAATGTTGACATGCAAACATTGTATTTATACAGAGTTTTTCAGGAGAAGGAATATCACTACCTTACTTATATGGTAAGTGAGGTAGTGATATTCATCTTACAGTGGTGCTTTTAACTGTAAATGGATTACTGTAGTCCTTTATATAACTAATTACTAATGTTTCTTCTTCATAGATACATTTGTCACAAAGAGATAAGGAGGAGGAGGATTAGAAGATTCCTACCATTAATCTTTCTAATTTAATTTCTTGATGAATGCAGAGGTGGCGGCCAATACCAGGGTGGAGGACAATACCAGGGTGGGGGACAATACCAAGGTGGAGGCCAGTACCAAGGTGACCAGTACCAGGGAGGTGGACAGTACCAGGGAGGAGGAGGAGGAGGAGGAGGAGGAGGAGGGGATATGCTCTCAGGACTCATTGGTGGTTTTCTTGGTGGGTAAGTACAAATCCTTTGCTTGCTGATGTTTCTTTTTAAAAAATTAGATGTTTTCAAAAGTGAAGTGAAACATATCCTGATTGAAAGAAGTATTCATTAGCCAACAACAAAATGTGTTTACCTGAACCTCAGATGTTTTGTATGTGATGCAGTTATACATTAATGTATCATGACATAAACAATATAGGTGTTGCCAATTATGCCATTATTCAATAGATTCTTTTAAAGATCAGTAAGAGTTTTCAGTTCACAAAATCTTCATTGTGGTCATATATAAGCCTTTTGCTTATAAACAGATATATATCATTTAAAGCTTTAATGGAAAATGTGTTGATATATGACATGAGTTTAGTACTGTTATGCAGCATAATAACTGAGTGTAGTGAAATAGGTATATGTCCACATAGTTATCTTGTGAAGTGAGGCAGTGTGTATTATTGATGTGTGGACTCTGTGTATACCTGTGTGCTTCACTCTGACAGTGGTGGGCAGGGTCAGCCTCAGGGAGGTGGCCAGCCAGGTCCTTATGGGCCACCTCCTGGCCAGTATGGAGGTGGCCCTGGCCCTTATGGCCCTCCTCCTGGCCAGTATGGAGGGGGCTATGGTCCACCTCCTAACCAGTATGGAGGTGGTTATGGCCCACCACCAGGGCAGTATGGAGGGGGTTATGGGCCACCCCAGGGCCAGTACGGACCAGGTGGGCAGGGAGGGTATGGCCCTCCACCTGACCAGTCTCAGGGTGGAGGACTGGCATCACATATCATTGGAGGGATTCTAGGGTGAGCTGGATGGCTGCACACTTCTCCCACCTCACTGGTGGTTCATGCTTCTGGTGATGAAAATAACAACTAAATGATTGTTACTTGTATGCAATCAGCTGAATTGACATTAACATGTGTGCAGTGTGTTATTTTCTACTAACTTCATTATCAATATATATATATATATATATATATATATATATATATATATATATATATATATATATATATATATATATATATATATATATATATATATATATATATATAAGAGGTAGATCCAGCCTTTCAAGCTTATAATCTCCAAAATTTTGAAAAGCTTTAAAATGCATAAAGAATATTTGTAATTTTTCACAAACATTATCTTGTTATAAGTATGTAAAGATATTATCAAGTTATGCAGTATTAACATCATTCAGAGTGAAGGAGATGAAACACAAATAAAGTGGAAAAGTGGACCATATCCCAAGAACATTCCTTCATGTTCTCTGGGGCTTTTAAACATCCTGGGCCTTAACACTATCTCATATTCTATACATTTGCAGAGCGCTGTTCATGAGAACTTACTGGTGAAAATAGTTGCCTTTCATATATACCTATTCTTGAGGGAGAATATGGTGTTTATAAATTTAGGTCTCAGATGGCTTGGTTCAATATCTGCCTTGCCTAGGAAGCAACAGTAGTGCAAAGCCTATAATAATTTCCTCATGGATGAAGATGAATTGCTCTATTATCTTTTGCATGAATCTGAAAAAAAAGTATTTGTGTGTGTGTGTGTGTGTGTGTGTGTGTGTGTGTGTGTGTGTGTGTGTGTGTGTGTGTGTGTGTGTGTGTGTGTGTGTGTGTTTGGGGATGATGTAGGCATAGGTGTGGGTTTGAGGTGTTAAAAACCCTATAGATAGCTTTCTGCAGCATCTTTAGTGTGGGCAGTCCCTTATAAGGACCAGCCATTATCTGCTGGGGATGACTTTGCAGGGGTGGTGGTGGTGGTGGTGGTCAGGACCAAGGCCAGCGCAGGAATGATGGCATGAATGACTTGATATCGGGTATGGCTGCCAACTATATTGGTGGAATGATCAGGTAAGTTGGTTTCCCTTGATAGTAGATTACTGTTATAGAGTTCTATCATGTTAGTGACCCATTGCTGGTGTTTTATTTATTTATTTGACTTATTCATTTATTTTTTTCTTCTTTTTATGAAAAATCTTGCTCCTCTTAGTGTGTATACTTCATCCATTCTTTGCTGTACTGAAATTTGGGCAAAGGAGGAGGATGTACTGTGTTAAATAGTACACTAAGATAATGGTTCCCTTTATAGATGTTTGATGTAACTTTGAATGATAGACATGGTGGGAACAAGACTGCAAAGGATGAACTGAGAAGTAGATTGGGACTTGATTACTGCATTATTGATGTGTTAAAAAGTGGCTGATTGAGGTGGTTCAGGTGTATGGAAAGGATTCAGGTGGATGATTAGGTGGAGAGGGTGAGGAGATATTAATACAGATGATAAAGCTACAAGGGGCTAGTCAAGAGCTTGGGACACTGTCATATAGAGTGTTCATGGAGGACTGGGGTAAATAAGACTGATACTTGTGATCATGTTTAGTCTTTCAAAGTGAAGGAAAGTTATGTGAAAGAAAGATGTGCATGGAAAAGAAAAAATAAGTAACATTTTGGCATTCACTTATTTATCTGCCTATATTTCAGTATCCTGTTGGAGTGATCATGAAGATAAGTGTGTCCCTGCTCTATTAAATGTACATGATGTTCTCACTTTTATTTCCACTTGCAGGGCTTTTGGAGTTTGACGCAAAATGCCATCAGATCATTTTCATTTTTCATGTTTGTTATTTTTATGTTATAAGTGTCTACATTGAGTTTAAATCTTACCTTTCCCTATTGACAGGGTTAACTCACTTTCTTCTTTCAGACATCTGTAACCTAATACTCAACCTTTTATTTTTTTCATGTGTATCTAGTTTACATTATTTGAACCTCCCAATCCTAAATGTTACATGTAATTGTATATTCATCTGTATGTGGCCCAGTCAGTGAGCTAGTTTTATTATGATAGTTGTTCTGTATTTGCAAGGAGGAAATCATGCAAAAGCTGTTTATTGACCAGGTTGTTAGTAAGGCTGGATTTCCTTTGATACTTTTTATTTCAAAATTCTTACCCTATTATTGCTTTTATAATAATGGTGGTGATGCTCTTTAATCAACTTACACATATGCATTCTCTCACAATGTAAGTGGGAATCAGCCGACCCCATCAAAGAACCAGCAAGTCAACTCAAACGATGACCTGCTCTCAAGCCTCATGTGTGGCCTAGCTAAGGGCTTTGTCAGGTAAAACTGTAGGCTCACTGATGAATCTGAGAACATATCATATACATGCATAAGAAAAGCCAGATTAAGGATTCATAAAGCATTGTTTGATATACAATATCCTTCCAAGTAAAGCAGTCAGATAGTGAGGGATACTGATTTATTTTTCTTGTCTGTCTCTGTTGTGGCCGTTCCTTTGCAGTGGAAATCAGGGAGGAACAGCAGCCAACATGGGGTCTCAGGGCCAGGGTCAGGTGTCTAGCATTGCTTCTAACATCATGCAAGGCTTGTTCAGGTGCATATGAAAGCCAGCCTTCTCATGATAAAGTTACCAGAGATCCAAAGGAGTTTTGTATTCCAGCTCTCTCAGCTCATTTTTTTCTGTGAAATAATGGATTACTTTGCCAAAAATTCTGAAGTTGTTAGTGAGTACATTGTTGAATACAGCATCAATTAGTATTTGGAAGAATAGTAATCTAAGTCTGTTTTGGAATGTTGCCTGACCTGTAGCGGTGAAGGTCAAGGCCAGCAGGGTGGGGGCATCACCTCATCCCTGCAAAAGATGGGGATGAACCAGGGCATGTTGGCTTCCATAGCCTCAGGCATCTTCTCAACTTTTATGAGGTAGCTGTCGGTACAGAAGCTTGTTGTCATCTATATTGTTATAAAGATACTGAACAAATTTGCAATTAGAGTAAAAAATTCACATGGAATATCACATTCAGTGCAAGAAGTTCATATGAAATATAGCATATAGTATATTATTCTACTTGCTAAATGGATAAATACCTTGTTTGCATCCATTGGGAATCATGCAGCAATAAGGCAGCCAATGAGAATGTGCCCAATGCTCCGCCTCCAGCCTCCAACAATATCATAGGCAACGTGGTCACCAATGTTATAAAGGGTCTGCTCAGGTCAGAAAGGCATGAAGACTTGCATATTTATACTCTCTTAGTATATTTTGTTATGATATCTAATATGAGAGTTCACATATACACTATAAAGATTATCACATAAGTCTGATATATTCTTATACAGTACATATAACTGAAATACACATAGGATATACCTTCAGCAACATATATTTCTAACTTTTGTTTACAAGTGGTGGCAACAAGTCCAATATGAATCAGCTGCAAACAACAGGGGTAAATGAGCAAATGGTTGGCTCCATCGCCTCAAATGTTGCCAAGGGACTCTTCAGGTACTTTGCCTCTTTGTCACCTAAAACATAATTGTGATGAGACAGACCCTAGACTTCTAAATGCTACTGAACTGTCTTGTAATGAATATCATTGAAATATTTTGAAAGAATATTGGTAAAGACTTAAAAAGGGCATAGCAAAGTTGGTGTAACCCTACATTTTGATCTGGGAACACTCACGCAGCACTGAGGAGAGTGCTGCTGGCTACCGCAATGCATCCCAGTCAGCCACTGAGCAGCTGGTGTCTGGAGTGACTGGCAGTGTAGTCAAGGGCTTGATGAGGTACCTTCATGCTATCACTTATAAGTCTGTTATTTAAAATGTTATAAATTTCAGTACTACACACTTTTTTCTATTCAGCATAGCCTATTTCAATGATAATTTCCAAAAATGTTTTGTTATTTGTTGCATTATAAATATGAATATCGCTTGTCATTATTGCCTGTAAGTAAAGTTAATGAATCAAGTCCAAATAATACTGTATGGGCTTCAGAGGGTCTTTTAATAGTCAAGTAAACTTCTCTGTGATAGCAATGTGGATACATCGGGTGACGGTAAAGCAGAGGTGCCAGACTCTGTCATCTCCAATGCAGCGTCCTCTGCAATCCGTGAATACATGAGGTACTAGATAGCAGCTAGTCTTGATCTATGCCTGTATTTTTTTTTATTTATGGGGTCAGTGTTTAGCAACTCTACATCCAGAAATGCAAAATATGGAATGCGCACTCAATTTCTTGCTTGTCTTTCTGTAGTGCGAAGCTCCTTTGAAAGGGTGAATCCTTAGATTTTAGTCTTGTCTGACTAATACATACTATTAATATATATATGTGTGGTGTTGCTGCTTGCTGGCTGGCCCAAACATTTACAGTGTAATGATCTTTGTTTATATGTGTCTTTCTTTTTAGTTTTTTAAATTTATTTGTGTATATTTTTTAATGAAGCATTTGTTTTCTGTGCTGTCCTGGTCTTATGGTCACCACTTTCATTCACTTATGAGTGGCAGCCATTAGCTGTGCAGCACCTTTATTTGTTTATTGCATTTTATTTCATAAGATTCAAGCACAGCTTATTTCTGCTGGGCTACATTTTTTCCTTGCAGAGAAATGCTTATTTGTCACTGCATCAGCATTACCATGAAGAAATCTTGGCATTGACTTTTCAATAATGAAACCTGTAATTATTATAATTTCTTCTTCACTTTAAGGTTTTCCAAAATCTGGCTTGCAGGATAATTTATTTCTGCTGAAGAGTACAATCATGCAGCACTTATACATATTATCATGATTCCTGAATGTCAGAAAATCCTCTGCTTTTTGTACCACATGGAAAATGCAAACATGTTAAGCACGTCAGTCATTCTTTCCAGTTTTCTACTTTTAACTGAACTCTTTCATCTGTGCAGTGGTAACAGGGGCGGCCAGTCTGATGGCAGTGGTGGTGGTGGCATGTCCAGCATGGCAGCTGCCGTCATTGGTGATCTCTTCAGGTAGATTTAAATGACAGAATGATGTAGCTTTTTTTAAGTTACCATTTTCTTATTGGTATTATTGTATATATTAGTTATATCAAGATGTAAATGTTTATAGAAAACTGTAGAATTGACAATACTGATCAAGTGCAACATAACACTTGCCTTCCTGGTGTAGTGGAGACAAGGGGCAAAATACGGCAGAAAGGACTGGGCTGGACTCCAGCATGGTGTCTGGCATGGTGTCCAACATTGTGCGTGGCCTCAGGTACTGATAATGCACTCTGTTGTTTATGGTTTGTGAAGATTGCTTTTTCACAATAAATGGTGAAATATTTTGACAAGTAATAAGAAAATTATATGTGATCAATGATGTTAGATAGAGGTAGAGATATTTTATCTTTATATTGACATAACATATTGTAAACCTGCCTTGGTTGTATGGTTGAAGGGGTCGCCCCCAGGCACCAGGAGTACAGCAACAAGGTGTCAGCGATGATTTAGTTGCAGCAGTGACATCATCTGTTATCAAGGAGATTGTCAGGTACAGAGCTTTCAGGCATTTCCTCTTTTTCTTATCTCATGAAATAAATGCACGTAGACCTTAATGGTTAGAGTATAATGCATTATTTGTGGCAGATCTTTTTAAAGATCAAGAGAATTTTGAAAAAAACTGCAAAAGATTATATTCATATCTTAAACTAATAATAGGTGAGCTCTGTTAGAGGGAATTTAAATAGGTAATGTTTCTGTTTCACTGTAGTCAGGACACTGAGGGGAAAATCCTTCCGTCAAGAGATGCAAATGCCAACAATCCCATCGTGACCAATATTGCATCTCAGATTGTCCAGAAAATCATGAGGTAAAGATGACTGGACTATTTTTAACATATGAGTGAATCCAATACTAATATATATTGTTTGTCTTAGATATTAATATAAACTGAAATCACTGAATAATAAATCCTAATATGCATGTACCAGTTTGAAGCATAACCAGATGTTTCGTGTAGCACTGCCGCTGTGGTGATTGCCTAGACCATTCACATGTGGCTAAAAGCATTAATGGCTCTTAATTCCAAGTTCACACTTGTCTGAATTCTAAAGCACTAACCTAACACCTTAGTGAGGAGACAGAGGATGACCGGGTGAAGGCAGTGCAGCGTGGGGAAGTGGACAGCAGCTTCCTGAGTGGTGTCATCTCTGATGTGATTGGAGGAATGATTGGGTAGTCTGATGCTCTCTTTGTCTTCCTCTCATGATGCAATATGTGGATCTCGTACTTATCTTCCCTCCCTTTATGATGTAAACTGTGGACTTACATATTGATTTCTTTGTCCCCCATGATGATTGCAATACTAATATATGGATATCTTTATAATATTTTAATGCAATTTGTTGAGCGTGATATTAATTTGTGTGATGAATGCTATGGTAAGTAATCCTCTTATATGATGACACTAACATATAATTTTTCCCTTAATGCTGCCATTTAACTTGAGCAGGTAAATGCTGATTACCTTGCATCTGTTTTGTCTGTTGTGTTGCATGAGTGTTTCTTGTTGTTTCTTTTTATTTTGCATGCATTTGCAGATTGGATGAAAACAAGAAGACAACCTCTATTGTGTTATTTTCTTTTATAAGCATTGTGTTTTACATTGTTGTTGTTGTTGTTGTTGTTGTTGTTGTTATATAATTATTATTATTATTATTATTATTATTATTATTATTATTATTATTATTACTTATTGTTAGTATTGTTGTTGTAATTGTTAATTGATGCTATGCACATTAGCATTGCACTTTTGAACACTTATTCTTTTAATGCTCAGTATCACCTGCATTTTTCCTCCATGGCTTGAAAAAAAATCAATGTGGTTTGCTTGACTATCCCCACCACCAGCGGGGGAGGAGCCAGTGGTGGTGGAGGAGGAGGAGGAGGAATACGTGACCAGATGATAGCAGGCATGGCTTCCCAGTACATAGGCAACCTCATCAGGTAAATAGTGACACCGACTTTTAACATTATAAGAAAGCACATATGCTTTACCAATCTTTTTTGCATGATCACACTCTGTAAGCACAAAGTAAAATGAGAAAGTGTGTAGGAAGTAAATGTAGCACACCCAAATTAAAGAAGTAATACTCTGTAAAATGTCCTCAGAAAAAAAAATGAAGTATGTAGTTGCTACTGTTATGTATCACATCATCAGTATGTCAGTTTGTAGCTACCGCAGATTTCATGTGTATAAGAATTAAAAGATAAATATCTCAAGTTAGTCCGATTTGCTTTCTTATATGTATTCATGAACTGCTATGCTTAACATCTATTTCTCTTGTAGTGGTGGTAGTGGTGGAGGCCAGAAGCCACAGCAGTCCCAGGATGATGTCTTGTCTGGCATTGCATCCAGTGTGATTGGTGGGCTTGTTGGGTGAGTGTGAGGGAGTTTAGTGTACATAGCATATTTTCAAGGCAAGCTAGATTTGTAGTTTGTGTTCAGTCATGATCAAAAGGGTACATTTTCAACACAAATTTTCTCTAGTGCATTGGCCTTCCTGTTTTGAAAATTACATGTGAAAAGACTTACTGCCATAGTCTGCTCATTACTGGATTTCAGTAAGCTAAGCTGCTTTTATATCCTTATCACTGATTTTAACCTTGTTGCTGATTGGTCCATGCGTCAATCAGTGACTCATCGGGTCTCTTGCTTAGCGCAGGTGGTGTCCTCTCCACACATTAAATTTTACTTCTCCTTCCTCTTTCTACTTATTTTGTGCCACACTTTCTTTATTAATGAACAAAAGAGTAATAGATTACAAATGTGTTTAAGTTAAAATTGACGAAGAACAATAAAGATATGTAGTATGAATTGAAGTCATGGACAGAGTTAAAAATATTTATTCACTTTTCTGTGCTAGTATTTTTATGGAATTATCTGGATATCACAATCATAATATACAGTACAGTACGTAGTGGTATGTGGTAGAGGCTGCTTGAACCATGTAATCAATCAACAATTGAGATCTAGTATCTAACAACGATTTGATGATGACAGTGGTGGCGATGGTGGTGGTCGGCAGCCCAGGCATGCAGGAGGAGCCATCGCCTCAAACATTATTGGAAAGATTGTCAGGTAAGTCATTTCTTGTGCTATTGGAATGGCAACAGTTCATTATTTAACATGCTTGTGTATTTGTTTTCAGAAATTTAAGTCATTTCAGCTCATTGTGAAATATACCAGATAGCAAAGCTGTACATGGCTTGCAACACTTTGGTAGGCATATCTATTATATATTTATTGATTTATGTACTTGATCAATACATGGGTATGATAATGATATGTAACTTAGGCATTAAAGACATTCATTTATCTATGCACGTGGAAGCTCAAACAAAAGAATCCCACTCTTCTTTTCAGGGATGTGTAATATTTTATTTATCAGCCATAAGTCTCATTTGTAGGAATACTGAAGCATTGTATCAACGTAGCTATAATTCATGCAAATCAGCAAATTTCCTGTGGATTTCAGAAGTATATGTTTGCTGATTATTGTGTATGTTCTTGACTAGTATATGATGCAGAATGTGTGTTCCATTAATATTCTTACAATATTGTACTTTTTATTTAACTCATGGTTTTGAAGATGGTTTGTGTAAGTCAGTGGACTTCCATTTTGCAAGAGTGAATATTGTCTCTCATTTTCCCTACATACTGACAGCTTGAGGATTTAAAGGCACATATTAATTAGATTACTGGAGCAGGTTCTGTGTCTGCTACCTTGCCTCTAACTCTGTTGCATCTTCCTTACATGCTGACAAAAGTGATGGTGGTGGTGGAGCCTCAGATGATCTCATTAACCAAATTAAAATCCATGGGTAATTTTTGCCTCTGTTCCTGGGAAATATTCATGATAGGAACTTGAAGCTTGGAGGGGGTCTCATTCTCATAAGTGCTTTCAGTGTGCACACATACTAAAATGTACCTGCTATTGAGCTTACATATTATAATGATATAATGGATATTATATTTGAAACTTGCAATAAGCTTCACACAGAATATATTTCTTGAAATATTTCCAGTACATCCTCAGGTTATACGTACTTAATTCAATTGCACTGCTGCATTGATACATATTTGAAGTATTTAGTGCTATACAGTATTAGATTAGTTTTAGATGATTGCTAATATGGTAAGAGTAATATAAGAACTCCAGCTTAACTAAGAAGGTGCAAGCCAGCCACTTGGAGACTTGTAATATATTGGCACGTCTGCACCAAGGCCAGGACCAGTGCCCCCTGGACCTGCAGTGCCAGGGGGGCCCTCAGGTATTCCTGGAGGAATGCCTGGGGGTCAGCCTGGAGTGCCAGGGGGCCAGGGAGGCCCAGAAGCATCTCTTTACCGAAAAATTGCTGCCTCAGCTGTAGAAGCTGTAATAGGGTAAGATCTGAGCCACGGCTCTGTCGCTGTTTACACAGAATCACAACCCGTAAATGTTTCAATTATTTGAAAATTATTTAATTCTCAAATTAGAAATTTTCTTTCTTGCTGTTACTTTTTAGTATTGTAGGGGAATCCCTCACCTGCACGACCCTACCTGCACCAGATTATCCTTTTCTTTCATTTATCATCTGATTTTTTCCTCTGTGTAGGTGTATTGAAATTATGACAACTCTGTAGTAGTCACAGATCTATAAGAAGCCAGTGTATTTTGTTGGATATGAACAAAATGATGTTGAGAACTGATTGATCAGGTGTGCCTTTAAGCAATAACCTGCCTAATAGATATTTCTCAGCTGTAGCATATCAATATGCAGGTCACTTTAAATCACATAAGAAAACAACATTAGAAAACAGTGAGAGACAGATGGCTGTCTCGTGAATCTTGTGAAGCTCATCTTATAGGCTGGCTATTGCTGTTGTATGGATAATGATCATGGTACCTATTAATTTATTGCTGAGATACTATTTTTCCCAAAGTTTTCCTTTACAAGTATTGTACAGGAGAACCTCAATATTTTGAAAGGTATTTCCTGTAAACCATATAGATTACAAAAGTTACCTGTAGTGAATATGCAGTTCTTGAGATTTTGGTTTGGTCAGAGTAGAGTTTTGACAGTATTTTTTGACCCAAATGAGAATTTATAATATTAAAAAAAGAAATATGCAAGACATGATCTACCTGTACAGGAGCCACACATATTGAGGGCCTCCTGTACTCCCTTCACACTGGAGGTCAAGCATGTTGTTTCTGAACAAGTACTTGCTCCAAAGATATTCACAGTGAGTGTGTTGGATAATTAATATTGTACCTAAAGGTTTAATGTCCAATTTTATTATACATCATATTTCTGGTTCTGTTCACTTGAAACACCAAAATATTATCACTCATGAAATAATGGTGTTATTGAGAATACTCTGCACACTATATCTCCTTGAGCAGTTTGCTGTATGCTTCCTTCCTAGTACTTTAATAAAGCAACTAATGAAAAGGAAATAAGTTTTATGGTGTTTCCTAAACAAGCACCGTAAGCTTACTGGATGAAACAGAAGGATGTCAGCATAGGCATGCTGAATGTATAGTACAGTGCTTGACTTTATATAAAGAAAAACAGATAAAAAAGAAAACTGTCATACCTTACACTGACATTGGTGAGATGATGCTTTTTACGAACCTCCATTGCAGTACTAAATTATGTAACGATCTTCATACTAATCAAATGTAACTATAACTTGCTAGTTACTTGGATGAAGTACAAATCTCATAAAAGCTGGATTGAAAAAAAATTATTTACATCCATCAGCCACTTTCACACTTACAAAATAAAATGTTTTTTTCTCAAAATGGTACAACCTGATGGGTTTCAATCAGCTGTCTGCTGCCTCAGCTCATCACAACAGTGCCTTGCGATATTCTTTGCTTCACTCTCTCGTGGGTTACATTCCTCCTAAGGTTACTTTTCTTCCTGATTGAACCATTCCCTGGGCAGCAACAAGCTTGGCGAGGGAGTTGTGGGAGATGTGGTGAAGGCGACCTCCACTGATGTTCTGGCTGAGGTTATGGAGGGGGCAGTGTGAGTCATGAGCATGATGTGGTGTTTTAAAGAGTTTGATGTGTGTGTTTGTGGCTGTAGTACCATGCGGCACTCTCAGCATTGCCTGTTATCTGGTGTTGATCCTTGATCATTGCACATCAGCAGATTTGGATCACAGTGATGGTGATGTATGGAATGCACAAGTTAATAATTAGAGTTCACTGGCAATGCTGGTTTCATGGCCCACATGGTATCCACATGCACATATGATACATAATTATGCATTAAGTGTGTTTAGGAAAAGCAATAATACAAAGTATAGTTTACAAAAGAAACCTTAGCAATACTTACTCGAATGTTATGCATCAAATTAGTATAAATGACATCAGAAATTAAGCATTTAATTTAAAGAATTTTCATAAATTATTTATAATTTTTTCTTTTTTCATAGACACATGGAAAATGTAGAGGCACTTTTATAGACATATTGCAGCGTTGCAGCTGATGTTTTGATAATGATTCCAAAAGAAATTTTATAGAAGTGTGACCTTCCTCATTGTGGACAAATACTGAAGTCCCTACATAAATTAAAAGGCAATTGAGGGAAAGGAAAGGGCAGCTGTAGGGGAGGTGGAGGCTGCAGAAAACTAATGAATTTTTGTATTTAGTAGGTGTCATTAGCTTGATCCTTATGTGATTGTTGGAATGTTTTTGGGAATATTATTAAATCACCAGTTGCATAAGTGACCAAAAGAGATACATAACCAATACTAGGTGTGTATGAAGTGTGTGGCATGAAATAGCAATTTGATAATGTAGTTTCTTCCATTCTTCATTTATAGAATAGTGTATTGTTTGCACGTACAATGATACTGGGGGTGACAGGAATGCATATTTGACCACTGAAGCAAGTTTTATTTTGTATAATGACATCAAGAACATTCTGTATTATAACATTGCTGTTTAAAGATTATTGAGTTCCTGTATTTTTTGTGGATTTCTTAGGAAGAGTTTTGCAGCAAGCCAAGGAAAATGATACTTCTCAACAAAACAGAGATGAATGCTTGTTATAATAGATATTTTCTCATTCTTGTATAATTTGTATTTTTTTTATTTATCTTTTTAACCAATCATGTATGTGCATGTTTTTGTAGTTCATTGGTGTTCACTAATCACAGAACAAGAACACCATTAGTCACCAAGTCCTCAGCAGCAGAGGAATGCCAATGGTGAAGTACCCAGTCAGCACGAGAACCCAAAAGGGGAATTATTTTTTTCTTGTTTTTTTTTTTTCAGCAAAGTTTATTTTATTTCATTTTATTATTATTTTCATTGACTTTTGACAGACGAGAGACATATCACAGACTAAAATGACTGACTCGTGACCTTTATTATACTTCATCTGATCATTCATTCATCTGCTTATGGTGTATATGACCAGATGCATTTAGCTTTAATGAATCTTATTTATTCTTTGATTAGTTTTTTTTTTTTGCTGTGTTAGTTCTGCATTTAAGGGATTTTCAAGAACAGCATGAAAAAAGTAAATCATTGTTATCACCTTTGCTGAGAAAAAAAAGTGTAGTAGTTTGATTTAGAATAGAAAAGTTTAATTTCACATGTGAGTCAAGTTTTGATCACATGAAGTTAACTAAGCTTAGATGTTTGTGTGCATTTCAGGGGAGCACAGTTCACCACAAAGGACGATGGTGAAGTGGTGGAGAACCTGACCCAGACCCAGCTGGACCCGTCAAAGCACCGCATCTTCCCTGGAGGCGGTAAGTTTCTCCTCCATATTGATTGCCAAGTAAGGAGAGAGTGCCACCATAAGAATATTGTTAAATCTCCAATAAAAATTTAAGGGTAATTGCATGATTATGTGCCATTAAATTGACAGGATACCATTATGTGTTTTCATGATGTAATAGTGTTTACAGTTCATTTCTGTAGGGAAAATGAAAGTGGGTAATGGTGGCCTCTTCCTTACATTAATTTGATTTGGTTTAGCTCACTATGCCATGTACCTGCTCCTGATATGGTGGTCTTAGTGACAAACCTAACCACTGTTGTGTCAGTATTCATGCTGTCTTTGATTCTGTTCTTCAAAGTGTATTCATCATTTCAATAACTATCACTTTTTTTTTTTTTATACCAGTGTTTATTGTATTAGACATGATTGTTTAAGATATCTGAATATGACAGCTGCTAGCCCCATCAGTGCCAAACTTTAAGTCTGGCCAATACCAATCACTATTTGAAGGGCAGCATGCTGCTGGATACATACTTGTACTGGGCTTCTTCCATTCTCAAAATTATGTTCATATAGTATTTGTATATACATATGTTGGTATATTTTCTCATTCAGTGGAGTAACAGTTCTTTTCATCAGGATCATGGATGACATTCTGTCCATATACCTACCTCATTTTATTTTCTACTGCCCACTAATCCATTACGACACTCATACTTCAGAAACAGTGGCAAATTAAATGGATACAAATAAGTTCAGATTTTCAGTTATAATATCTCAGAGACAGAATCTTGGGCATTATAGATGCTTAGCAGAAGAATAACTGCTGGCCAAAAGATAACAGTGAAAGGATGGCTTGGCATTTATATGTACTACTACAACCAAGTTACTACAAGTTGTGATACATCCAATTAACTCTGTTTAGAACAACTTTGTGGTTTTCATGTAGAAATTAGTCAGTTTTTGCCTTTCTGTGTGTTTTGTGTTCACTTCATGTCATTTTATTAAGGCTTGAATAACGTGCCATGTTGGGAATGGGAAGAGTCTATTAAGGTGTCACCCTCAACATGTCCCTCCCTCTCCAGGTGTTTCTTTGGGGTCATTTTGGAGCCATTCTGGATCAAAGCACCGTTTGTAACTCATGTTGGTGTATTGTGTGTCACTAATTCCAAAATGCATGTGACACTGAGCTGACAGTGTTGGATTTTTGTTGTTTACTAATTGTGGATGTTCTTTTTTCATAGGCATGTCTCAGAAAAAATTTACTTCTGAATTTTTAGTATTTGCTATTTCTCAAAGTTTTCATAGGTTATAATGATCCTTAAAACATTCATTGAACTGATTATTGTTATTAGATTGTCAGTGAATGAATATTTACTAACTACAGTAGCTATGTCATGTATTGTTAGGTGTATTGCACCACCTACATAACCACACCATTACAAGCAGTTAGGCACATTACTACCAGTAGTTATTCTGTATCATTCGTCAACCAGAGCACCAAATGTTGGGTTGATGTGAGGTGTAATGATTAACAGTCTTGCAGACCTCACCACCCATATCATTGGATGGTCTGTCACCAAAATACAGAAAAGTTCAAGAATGTGATGTTCAAAAATCACCCCAAAGAATGTACTGTAGCACTAAAAGCTTGTTGTTGCCGAAATTGTGCAGTGGTTATGAATTGGTCTCCATAAACCACAGTGTTGGAGGCAGCTTCAGTAGTAGTATTCATTGTGCATGGGAAAGAATACTTGTAAGGTGAAATTTACCATTCGGTGGTAAAACAAAAGAGAATATTGCTATACATACTAAATTAAATTTTATAATCTTAATAAGGTCACACACAAATTCCAGAAACATTACTCATTCTGTGAAGCATCATTATTTTTTTTTATTTTTCTTACATTTCCTTGTATTGTGCGCTTCCTGTCAAGTGAGACACAACAAAGCATTTCATGAACCTTTTTCATGGAGTATGGTGAATTTTTAACATCAACATATAATTCAAATCACGTGTTTCCTGTGGACTGATTCATGTGCTCTTTGCCTCCCACGCACCACGCATGCCACCACCCACCCTCGACCTCCAACAGGCTCCCTCATCTCCTCCATCATGAGCAAAGGCGCATACCACCTCCGCAACCGGCTGTTCCGCGGGGGTGCCCACAAGGCGGCGCGCATCAGCCCTGCCCACGCTGTCTTCAGGGTGAGTACAAAGCTTCCCTTGTGCTCTCCCAACCCAAGGAAAGACGTGCCACGAGTGTTAAAAGTTTATATTCGTGATTTGTAATATAATGATGGTGGGAGAGCGCGGTGGATGGCTCGAAGGAAGTTTGGTTTCTGTACGTGTTTGTTTGCATTGCACGCCGCACGGAATGAAGAAATGCTTGTCTGCCGGTTCTCCGTGGAGTATGGATGATTTCAGCGCGATTTCAGCATATATATATATATATATTACCTGATACGTTAATAGAGGAAAGCTCTCTCTCTCTCTCTCTCTCTCTCTCTCTCTCTCTCTCTCTCTCTCTCTCTCTGTGTGTGTGTGTGTGTGTGTGAGAGAGAGAGAGAGAGAGAGAGAGAGAGAGAGAGAGAGTGTGTTCAAAGCAAAACAGCTTCCCCCCTTAGAGCTGAAGATAAGTGTAAAGGGCAAAGGGAAAGAAAATATACACATTCATACATTTTCTTTTAATTTTGTGCCCGAATTCAAAAGAGAAGTAATGAACAGCAAGGAAAGGCTGGAGTTGTATTAAGACTCTTCCTGGTGGAGGTATTTATGAGGGAGGGAGGGAGGGAGGATTTCGTGACCTTGAGACTCCAGCCTCCTATTGTTATTCCCCTCTAACCCTCCACCTTTTCATCATCTCTCTCTCTCTCTCTCTCTCTCTCTCTCTCTCTCTCTCTCTCTCTCTCTCTCCTTTTGTCAAATTCGTTCCCGTTCTCATCCTCTTATTCTCCTCTTCTTCCTTCGTTCTGTCCTTTGTACTTTTTTGTGTCTGTCCTTCGTCATCCCTTCCCTTGTCTCCTCCCGCTTACCTTCGCCCTTCCAAGTGTTTTTTTTTTTTTTTTTTTTTTGCATAATATTCATGACAGGATGTTGGTCGTTTTTTACTTAGCGCCCTGAAATGAGTTAGGGGTGACGTAAGATATTCCCCCGTGCTGAAGGGAATAATTACGTAGTAGTATAAGAGAGATGTTGATTTTACTTCCTCACTCGTATATTTACATTGGTGTCGTGTGTATCTGTGTGTGTGTGTGTGTGTGTGTGTGTAAGTTTAATGCATTTCGTTATTGGTTTTAAAGAAAGGATTCATTTACAGTCGATCGTCTCTCTCTCTCTCTCTCTCTCTCTCTCTCTCTCTCTCTCTCTCTCTCTCTCTCTCTCTCTCTCTCTCTCTCTCTCTCTCTCTCTCTCTCTCTCTCTCAACAGTTTACATATGAATATCGAAAAGTGAATACGGGATACATGAAAGACGCATTGCCAAGAACCATCATATTATGCTCTCTTGGCAGAAATTGTGTTGAAGCAAAATAACAGACTGCGCTGCTCTCAGATAAGTTGTTCCCAAGCAACACAGCACGAAAACTTAATCTCTTCACCAGACGCGCGTTGCCCCTTGAAATGCACAGTCTGGCTTGCAAATATTGATACAGTTAACGTTCTTTTTAATTCCTTTAATTTTCAAACAGGTGATTGGCCATTGCCTGTTGAATTTTGTTGGTTTTATTTGCAAAGTCGGTATCATTGTTGTGGAAACGTTGAGCTAGACAAATAGATACAGACAGACATGCTGGCATATTTAGCACTCCCAGTATTCTAAGTTGTGGTGTAAGCTGTATTGTTTCCCATTTTTCACCTTATTGAAATAAAATAGGAACTGCCGAAAAGGAAGTCAGAAAAGTTGAGATAGAAAGATGTGCTGAATTTACTTGTAGTTTTCCATTTTCACCTTAGTTGCGAATTATCGAAGAAACTAATAAAAAAAATTTCAATACCAAAAACATGATATACGTATACAGAAAGGAAAAGTGACGTTTGCTATAAGCTACAATAGCATAAATAATAATCCTACCGGTGATATTATTCACAAAGCGTTCTGGAGTAAGTGTATTGAATTTTAATTTTTGTCTGATGTCATTCAGTCTGATCCCCGTGAGCGTGAATACCGACACGTCCGGCGTTTGTTTGTCACTTTCTCCGGTCATTTTGCATCGATCTGGCGTGACCTCGGCGCCTCACGCGCGTTTATTGATAAGGTCATAACTGATACATTGTAGTGATGCTTACCCTCTTATTTTAGCAATGACATCATACTCTCTGTCTGCTGTGACCTTCAGCATACCACGTGCGAAGGATTTGAAGGCCCTCAGCTTGCTCCGTATCATCTCTTGTATGATTCCACTGTAAACCAAAGCCACCCTCAGTAGAATGGAGAGGTGACTTAAGGTCACCCCGATTCAACCCCGCACTGGCTTAGGGTTCTCATTTGATAGGGATTTTTAAGGCCTTCAGTTAGCTTCATAATTATCATCATATACAATTCCACTGTAAATCAAAGCCTCCCCAGTGATCATCAAGGGAAGGAGTTAAGCCATACACCACGCTGGGTTAGGCCTCACGTGTCAGGGAGTTGAAGGCCTATGTGGGCGTCGTGACATCATAACTTCTGAGTAACATGATGGAGCGCTGAGGCAACAGGATTACTCATGACGTCAGATCCATGCGTCGCCCAATGAGAGACAGCCACCAGAATACGTCATAACACTGGCAGGAGGTGACTGGCCAATGTCTGAGCGTTGCGTCACGGAGGAGCCAGCCAGTGAGAAACAGGCTGAGCGATCCATCCTTGATACCCTGCCCGCCTCTCGCCCCTCGTGCTTCACCCCTCGCGACTCAGTTCCTCCACAGCTACTGCGTCTTCACCAGGAATAAACTGCGGAAACCGAACACCAGAGACCCCTCGTTAATAAGCTAAGTGCCTCGTGTTTTTTTTTTTTTTTTTGCCCCGAGTGTGAAGGCAACGCCCCAATAGTGAGTGCCTCGCGTCTCCTGTCTAAACAGCGCCAGTAATTCACTCCTCTCTATACAAATACCAGGCACTAAAATTTTAAGATCAACAGCAGGTGGGAGCAAAAACAAAGGCAAATCCAGAGGCAAACCTCAACTGCCATAACTGGACTGGTCAGGCCTTGAAAACCAAACCCGGAGAAGTGTAAACATTAAAAAAAAAAAGATGGACGAAGAGGAGACCCAGTATAACGAGGAAGAGCAGGAGGAGAACGAGGAACAAGAGGAGGAAGATCAAGAAGAAGAAGAAGAAGAAGGGGAAATAGATGACACATTTGAACGTTTCGATAACCCCACGGGAGAGCAAGTCATTGAGAAGACACTGTACGATGATGAAGGGAACGAGGTATCCTTCACGTTCGACAAGCTGTATATGGTGAGTACAGTGAGAGGGGAGCGAGGGAATGCATTAAGTAACCCAGGTAGCTTGACAAGGTACGACCAGGGGGTGGTTTACTGCCGTGGGTGGGGGAAGGGTCCAAAAGTTACAGCCGGGCAGACCACCGCGTCAGAAAAAAGAACAAGAAGGAAGGCTGAAAGGAGGATTGCGAAAGTGTAACAAGGGGAAGGATAAGGAAGGGTGGTGTGAAAGAATGTGAAAGGAAGGGAAGAAGGAATGGTGGTATGGTGAGGTGGTGAGAAAGGAAGGGATCGATCGTGGAGGGTAAGAGATACCACGAGAGAGAGAGAGAGAGAGAGAGAGAGAGAGAGAGAGAGAGAGAGAGCCTACACGCCCTAAGCCTTATGAGATGCCCGCACCCTAAATGCGAAACCATTATCGTGTGTGTGCTGTCATGTTGTATGTGGAGAGAGAGAGAGAGAGAGAGAGAGAGAGAGAGAGAGAGAGAAATACTGCATGAACGGCAAACGGGACGCAGTGAAAACGTGACAGGTCTTTAAGAGAACACACACACACACACACACACACACACACACACACACACACACACACACACACACACACACACACACACTAGACAGAGCGAAATATTTGACACAGACAACGGGGAACGGGAGCGGAGGGTGGGATGGAGGACGGTAGCATTATGTTGAGAACGCAGAGGTATGAAGAGTGGGGGAGGTAAGGGAGAGGGGAGAGGAAGTGGGAGGAACACTGAGCCTAACGAAAGAGAGAGAGAGAGAGAGAGAGACAGCGTTTGTGGTCATTGCTTCGCCCTCCGTGACCTTGACTTCCGCCGGATGAAGGAAAAGGAAAACTTCAGAAGCGGCGTCGACTTGGCTCCTCAGCCTTGCAATGCGGGAGAAAGTTTTCTTTGTCTTATTCGTTCTCTCTCTCTCTCTCTCTCTCTCTCTCTCTCTCTCTCTCTCTCTCTCTCTCTCTCTCTCTCTCTCTCTCTCTCTCTCTCTCTCTTGGATTTTGGTTTTGCATGTCTAGAGCACGCTGGACACACACACACACACACACACACACACACACACACACACACACACACACACACACACACACACACACACACACACACACACACACACACACACACACACACACACACACACTTCACCGGCATCACGTAACTAATCAATAGGTGAGACATAAGGAACATGCAGCCTTATTACTTGACTTGAAGCATTAGACCACCACACTTCATATCCTTCCTTCATAAATCAGCTCCCTCTGACAGTTAACTTACGAAAAAGAAAAATGTGGACTGAACTATTAGCATCTGCGATAACCTTACGAATCTAAAGAAGACAGCGAAAACAAGAATAGAAGACATATAAGTGAGAGGAACGGAGAAACACGGATAAGAAAGAGAATAGAGAAAAATTGAAAAACCTGATACTAACTCAGCTTTTGTTTTGAGACAAGATCGGGCGAGAGGCCAAGCTGACATGACCCACACGGAAAAGCCTATAAAGACTTAGGATATGTGACCTTGACCTAGGTGACCCTGACAAATATGAAAAGGTCGGCTGATGGAGGCAGAAAGCGGATACCAAACAGAAAAGGGGAAGCACTGAGGGGAAACTGCAAACGAGGGGAGAGAAAGGCGACCCTATGCATCTGTACCCTCACCTACATCACCCTCGCCTCTCACTCCGCCCCTATACCCCAAACTCCTCCCTGGCACCCTGATTGGAGAGTTGCACATAATGCCACGCCTATGGCCCGGTGTACATGACTTGTAGTACTGAATGGGTAGAATGAGAAATGTATAGGAATTTCGACCTTAACATTACTTCTTTGAGAGGAAAATTATAGACTAGGGGATATTAGAGGATGAAGCCTGGTAGAATTAGCAGAGGGCAGAGGTAGAGAGGGTCCAGAGGCTGCAGACCTGAGAGGAGGCTGAGGCGAGATGGACAAACACGCCATGGTTCTCGTAAGTGGAGCGTAAAAGTTTGTGTGATGCAGTGTTTGTGTCAGTAGTTATTACTTCATACAGGTTTATTCTTCAGTTTCTTACTACTGCTTTGGATTCTATTCGGGGACTGGCATCTCAGTGGGCCTTTTGGATTTTTGTTGTCCTTGGGTGGTGTCCCTCGTACATTAAAAAAAAAAAAAAAAGAGGAATAATTTGTAGTGTTTAGTGTTTTGAGGATAGGATTTTGTGTTTGATATTTCTGTGTACTTGTAGTTTCTTGACATGAATGACAACTATTGAATTACTCTTAAGATAAAATACGGGCACCATTGTGAATTGATATGATGGAAAGTTATTTGTGAGTTGGCGAAGGTGAATACCCAGAGATTATTACCATGCTTGATTTTATGGTAAGTAAATGTGGAAAATCTATCACTGTATAATGCGTGTACTCCCTCGTGGCCACTGCTTCTATCGTAGAATTAAAACAAGCATGACATTGGTGCTTATTAATTGCAAGGATCATAATTGTCGTGCTTGCAACTTTGTACGCTTGTTTCATTTGTATTATCGAAGTAATGGCCACGATGGAGTATATTATGCACTGCTAGATTTTTCACCTTCACTTCATTTCAATTAAGAGGTACAGTCTCTGGATATTCACCTTCATCAAGCCGCAAATAACTTTCCAACACACCTCACTCTCTTAACAACCTTATAGAGTTTAATTCACTTGCAGTCTCTTTACGACCTTCATAACTTTACTCCAAGATTTACTGTCTATTATGCTTCCCTTTGGCGGTTAGTATAAAAAACTGGTCTTACGACTTCCTAGCCTTGAAAAAGCTGAAGGTAGACCCGTGTGCTTTAACGTTACATAACTGCCTCGGGTGTCTTTGGGTCCGGACTGAGCCTCGTTTGGAATCCCGAGCGGAACTGGAGTGGTGGTGTTGAGTAACTGGCCAATTATGATAATGAAGTAACGCCCCTTTTCTTCCTATTCGACCTTTATTTCCGTCCAGCCATTCACACGCCCTCCCGGTAATGAAGCGCAGTTGTTTTTCTTTTTATTTGGTACATATTTTTGTTTAACATTCGTACCTTCCTTCGATAATGAAATGCCTCCCCTTTCTTTTTCATAGTTGACCTTTATTTTTATCCAAGCAGTCACATCCTGTCTCCTCTGCCGCACTGGTTAACATTTCAACTGGCAGTGACAGTATGGCACTTCTTACTCCATTTCACTAACCCTAGACGATATTACTGACTAAAAAGTAAAGCTCCTGTACTAAAACATATAACCTATTCAGTCGCTCTACATGCGGTCATTGGTGCATTTCAGAATTATACTCGAAATGCTCACCAGACTGTTTATCAAGCGTGAGACAAACTGTTTTTCAGTCAGAGTATTAACGTGCTCTTTCATGAATTTCTCCCGGCTCTCCCTTAGTCTCCTTGCATGCGTAGTTACAATGAAGGGTCTCCGGGCAAGCACTGAGCACACCTGCGTGAGTAATTCAGCGACAGACGAGCTCTTGTGAATGGGAACGTGAGTCAGGTGTTGTGACGTCACCGGTTTTATCTCTTACTCCTTCCTCCTCCTTTCCTCCCTCTCACTCTTCTTCACTTATGTGCTTCTTTCTTCTCTTGCTCCCTCTTGTACTCCCTCCCTTACTGTCTTACTTATCTCGCCTCTTCCTGTCCTCCCTCCTTTTTACTCCTCTCTTTCTCTCTCTCTCTCTCTCTCTCTCCTTACGTTTCTTCTCCCTCGCTTCCTTCCCTTACTCTTTTCTCACGTCCCTTCCTCCTCTCTTCCTTTCCTCCCTCCCTCCCTCCTTACCTCTTATCCCATCCTCTCCCTGACTGGCTATCGTTCTTGCCTGCCTTTCCTCTTCACCTCGCTTTCATTTCTTGTTATCGCCCCTTCTCTCCTGCCGTCCTCCTTATCAGTTTCCACCTCTTCCACTTCGTTTCTCGTTTTCTTTACGGTTTATCCTTCATCCTCTCCTCTCGCAAGATTTCGTGTTTTTCTGTTATTCCTCTTTTTCCTCCTATTTTTCTCTTTTTCCTCCTTCTATACGTGTGTAATTTTTTCTTTCTTCTTATACATTTCTTGTTTATCCTACGTTCCTTAGTTTTATTTTTCCCTTTTCTCCATTTTTTCGTCCTTTCTTGCCTCTATTTTTTTTTATTTATCTTACATTAACTTATCTTTTTTTTCCAGTTTGCTTAACTTTCACACTAAATTCTTGTTTCTCCTTTAATCCTTACCATCTATTTTCCTCGACCTTCTCTCCTCCATTTTTCGTTCTTCCATGCCTCTCAGACGTCTTCCTTATCTTCCATCTCTTACCTTCTGTGTTTTGCAACCTTCTGCTTATTTTTGTCTTCCTTTCCCTTCACTTGAATTTCTTGTTTTCCCTTCAACCCTTACCTTCCATTTTTCCTTCATCCACAACAATGTAATTTTCCTTCCCTTTCTAAATCCCTAACCTATTTTCCGTGACCTTATCTACTTCTACCTTCATTTTACACTCCCCCTCTATTCCTTCCCCCTTCCTCCATCCCCACGTCCCGTACTCCCCTTCCTCTCACTCACAGGGGCTTGCAATAAGGCAATCATGCACACCACTATCAGGAGGAAGTGTGGATTAGAGATCGGGTTCAGAGATGTAGCGAAGTATGAGTAACGAGTGTAATGGAGCCGCGTTGTTTGAGGGACGGGGCTGCGTTGTGGGAGGGCAAACAGTAAGATTGATACGGGCCTATGGGTGGGTTGGTGTTTTAGCTGGGTCAGTGTGTCACCTTGCTGTGGCCCGCGAGTGTGTTTGTAGGGCTGATAGGTGAGTGTGTTTAAGATTTGTGTTATTAGTGCTGTGTGTGTGTGTGTGTGTGTGTGTGGAAATTAGGTTATGGTTTGGTGTTGAAGCATATGGGAATTATTACAGTTATTTGTTTGACTATAAGTACTAAGGAGACTGCCAACTAGCTACAAAAAAAATAGATAAATAAATAGGTAAATAAAAAATGAGATGGATAAACACTTTCACTTCTCGGAAAAATAAAATAAAATCAGTAGAAAAGATTCCACTCGGGTTAGCCACTTCAGTTCTCAGTCACAGGAAAGTGAAAGCACAGAAAGAGGCAAAGATTTCCAAACTATGCCAACGTTTACTTGTTTTCCTTGCATTAAGATCTTATATTCTTGGGGGGGACTTACATACTTAAATGAATAGTTTTTTTATAGGATTGAAAAGCTTTATATGATCCAATAGTTTTTTTTTTTTTTTTAAGGAATTCAGTACATTTTTATAGGATCAAAACTTTTTTTATATGATTTAGCAAGTTTTTATGACATTCCTCAGCTTTTTGTGGAATTCAGTAGTGCTTCATGGGATTCAACGGCTTTTATAATCAATTCAATCAATTTTTATCGTACCAAATAATTCTTTCATAGATCAAATATTTCCTTGTGACACATAAGACTGAATAGCTTCTTGCAACTCGAAAACTTTCACCTGTAACAAAAAGGATTCAATAGCTTATACACTGAACATCGCCCTGGACATCTTTTAAAAGGTCAGAACGCGAGAATGACGAAAGCTATGCGGTTATTTTCCTTGTTTTCACCTTTTCCAACATCATCGTGCTTCCTATCAGCGACACGTCTCACATTCACCCTCTCTTCCTATGCCATTATCACCAGCTATTATCATCATTTCCTCTCTTACTGCTACCTTCCCAGCGGCGATGTTTCCCTCCCTCCCCTCCACCCACCTAACCAGTAACACCCCGTCAACGCCCTTTAGAATCTTCCCACCATTCCTCCTTCAATGCTGGATGTGCTGTACTTAAAATACCACACATCGCCTCTTGCTTGGGTGAAAATTTGATATCTAGTGAAATTTGGATGATTCGTGTAAGCGGGGATTAAATTTATGCATTCCAGCTTAAGGTTTGAGTCTGTGGTTGATGTTAATAGCAAACAAAATGTGGTGGTGGTGGTGGTGGTGGTAATAAAAGGGAAATTCTACGAACGTGAAGTGAAAGCCACGTATTCTCTTAAGCTTCAGGGGACTAAGTGCTACATGAAGGCTACTTTCTCTCTCTCTCTCTCTCTCTCTCTCTCTCTCTCTCTCTCTCTCTCTCTCTCTCTCTCTCTCTCTCTCTCTCTCTCTCTCTCTCTCTCTCTGTGACAAATGGTCAGCTTTTTCGCGTGGTACATGAAACTCGTACTGTTAAATCTCTCTCTCTCTCTCTCTCTCTCTCTCTCTCTCTCTCTCTCTCTCTCTCTCTCTCTCTCTCTCTCTCTCTCTCTCTCTCTCTCTCTCTCTCTCTCTCTCTACGAGAAAACATGGCCAGTAGTTGAAAAGGAGAAGGAGAACGAAGAGGAGGAGGAGGAGGAGGAGGAGGAGGAGTAGAAGGAAAAGAGAAACTGAAGGCAAAAAAAGAAAACAGTGGAAGGGGGTGGGGGGAGCATGAAGGTTCCCGACCACCACCACCACCACCACCACCAAGGTCGTCAGAAGCAAGAGACCATAACGTGACGGCACCAGATTCTGCGCAGCGTAGGTAGCCCTGGTGTAGGAGACCGTGTGTCTGGCGCCGTGCCTGGATACCTAACTGCAGCGGCGGCGACACGTAAACTGGAGCCTTAGTTATGTTTTGTCTTTACTGTCTTGACCTAAAGGATGAGAAAGAGGAAGAGGAGGAGGAGATTCTTGGTGGTGGGAAAAGGGAAGGAAGGGAAAGGGAGAGGAATGACTAGAGGAGGAGGAGGATGGGAAGGAAAAGGAGACGAGGAATGGTTAAGTTGAACTGAGTTAAAGATATGTGCTTGTAGATTTGCTATTGTGTGTGTGTATGTATGTGTGTGTGTGTGTGTGTGTGTGTGTGTGTGTGTGTGTGTGTGTGTGTGAGAGAAAGATTACCTACCTATATTTATTCAAGATTATTTGAAGTTCGAGATATCAAATCTTTCCATACCAAATAATCAAGATTTCTAGATTTACACACACACACACACACACACACACACACACACACACACACACACACACACACACACACACACACACACACACACACACACACACACACACACAAACACATTATCTAGCGTACATACCGCTTGTGCGTGAAGCGAAACAGATCAGAGGAGTAGATAAAGGAAGTAGACGGATCATTACGTAGGCACAAGTGAGGGAGGAGTACCATTGGCAGGTGGAATTAAGGAATAAAGAAGAGAGGAGGACCAGGGAGAGACAGTGAGAGAGTGAGTGAGGCAGACAGGTAGCGGATGTTGATGGTAATTATTGGTTAAGGGCTCTGGAGATAAGGAACGAGGACTGGGGGGAGAAATAGGGGATGGGGAAGAAGGGGAAAGGAACGAGGACTGGGGGAGAAATAGGGGATGGGGAAGAAGGGGAATGGAGTGATTTGGACAAAGAGAGAGAGGGACATGGGGAGGGGTTGGTGTGAGTAGGGAAGGAGGGATGGATGGGGTAGGGGGAGGTTAAAAGTGCGTGGATGGTGAGTCAGATGTGAAGGCGAAAGGTCAGGGAGGGAGGGAGAGAGAGAGAGAGAGAGAGAGAGAGAGAGAGAGAGAGAGAGAGAGAGAGAGAGAGAGAGAGAGAGAGAGAACAAAGTGAATAAACTTGAAGCGTTAAGTCAAAAATGAAATACTGAACACACACACACACACACACACACACACACACACACACACACACACACACACACACACACACACACACACACACACACACACACACACACACACTAATAACACAGAGAGAGAGAGAGAGAGAGAGAGAGAGAGAGAGAGAGAGAGAGAGAGAGAGAGAGAGAGAGAGAGAGATGAACAAACTGAATGAACTTGAAGCGTCAAACCAAAAATAAAATACTGAAATGTACACACACACACACACACACACACACACACACACACACACACACACAGAGAGAGAGAGAGAGAGAGAGAGAGAGAGAGAGAGAGAGAGAGAGAGAGAGAGAGAGAGAGAGAGAGAGAGAGAGAGAGCAATAACAGCATCACGTGTCTTACCTGTCCACTTACCTTGAGAATCTTTTGGCGGTCACTCGTGCGCTCAGTCCATTAAGAAAGACCAGCAAGAAACAAGGAAAAACAATTAGAAAAAAAAAAGAGAAATATCAAGGTTACGTTAAATTTTCCACTAAAAAAAAAAAAAGTTCAATAGTAAGTATTTGAAGAAACCTATGGTCTTTTATCTGTTAGAGGCTCTTTGTTTATTTTGTTGTTCGGGGACTTGTGCTTTTTTCTTTTTCTTTTTTTTTATTTTATGTTCTCGTGTTTTTTTCTTTATCTATTCACGAGAAGCCCTTTGTTTATTTATTATTTTTTTTCGTGTCTTTGTTCTTTTCGTGATCTTTTCTTCTTGTTCTTGTTCTGATTATTATTATTATTATTATTATTATTATTATTATTATTATTATTATTATTATTATTATTATTATTGTTATTATCATCATCATCATCATCATTACTATTATTGTTGTTATCCTTCCATGTACAGAAAGTTTATATCAATCAGTAAAGTGTTATTTCTTACTTTATAAATTTTGTTTAAAAGTGAAATATGGTTGAAGTTAATTAAGGTAATGCAGCATTCTCTCTCTCTCTCTCTCTCTCTCTCTCTCTCTCTCTCTCTCTCTCTCTCTCTCTCTCTCTCTCTCTCTCTCTCTCTCTCTCTCTCTCTCTCTCTCTCTCTCTCTCTCTCTCTCTCTCTCGCTAAACTCCCGGATCATGATTGAAAGACGAAAGCTGAGTCACGCCTTAGGAATATATATGTAGGTCAATTTCACCGCTTTTCTCATGTGGTTTTATTTAGTAGTAAAATATTTGAATGCATTTGTGTGTGTGTGTGTGTGTGTGTGTGTGTGTGTGTGTGTGTGTGTGTGTGTGTGTGTGTGTGTGTGTGTGTGTGTGTGTACATGCACGTGCACGCGCGATTACCACACCTGACGTCCACTGAAGGTTAGGTTGAGGTGTGAAAAAGAAAAGGTAAACGGAGAGAGAGAGAGAGAGAGAGAGAGAGAGAGAGAGAGAGAGAGAGAGAGAGAGAGAGAGAGAGAGAGAATCCCTTCCGGTCCCTGTATTGCTTTCCAGACGGGGACAAATTTGTTTCACTTCGAAGCTTCATGAATTCCACTTCCAAATACATCTATCCGTCTCTCTCTCTCTCTCTCTCTCTCTCTCTCTCTCTCTCTCTCTCTCTCTCTCTCTCTCTCTCTCTCTCTCTCTCTCTCTCTCTCTCTCTCTCTCTCTCTCTCTCGACCAGTAATACGCCTGATTTAAATTTCTCACGTTGGATGAATGAATGTTTTACTCAAGAACGCTGAGGTAATGGCGGTGAGAGCGAGGATAGCGGTGACAGTGTCCAGGCGGGGCTGAAGGAGAGGAGAGGACGCTGCTGTAGTAGGCAGGAGTGGCGGTTGTTCATTTGGGACTTGTAGGTGGTGGACGGGAGGCAGCCGTGGTGGTGGTCGAGTAAAGCCTTTAATACCTCATGACAGTGGTCCCTACTTTGAAATGCTTTTGTCCTCTCGTGAAAAAGGTTTATTTTCAAAAGGCGCAGAGATGAGTTATCGGGTTTTCAAGCGTGTTTTTTTATTTGTATTATTTTTTTCCTCTTTTATGTTGTAGACTGGGCTAAGAGTGTAAGAATGATGTGTGTATGAGTGTGTGGTGCTTTGTCTGGGTCACCCCGTGTGAGATTGCCTGCCTTGTGTATAGATAGATAGATAGATGATGTAAAATCCTTCGCAAAACATCACTAGAATCATTAAAACTCCCTAAAACCTCAATAACATCCACTGAACTAGAGCTTGGTGGAAGTACTCTAGACAAGATCCTGAAACATTTGAGAAGACTGAAAGATATGACACTTGTTACTCGATTTATTATGGGAAGAACCTTTAACAGTCGAAGTGGTGACGGTGGAAGGAGTAAAGGAAGGTAAAGGGTAAGTGGAGGACCGAAATTCTGGTATTGAAGGTGGATGATGTGGCAGAATTGATACCTGTGATGGTAGAAGTGGAGAAAAGTGTGGAGGCTGATAGAATTCTCTGGTGGTGTGAGTGGATGTCTTGGGAGTTGATATCAGTGATGGAAGCAGAGAGTAAATTGTGCTTGATAACAGGGAATTGAGAGATAGTACAAGACATAGCGATACTGACGGAGATAATGACAGAGTACTGGAGATTACGATAGTGACGGAGGCAATGATAGGGTACAGTGTATAGGTGAAGGACGTGATGCAGGGCTGAGCGAGATGGCAGGACAACACGAGACATGGCTGCAGCTCCTCCGCGTGGTTGTTTTTCCATCGTCATGTGACTTGCACAGTTTCAAGACGAGTATTAAGACACGTCCGGGATTAAATTGATCAACTCGATCGAACAGTTTTCCCACTCGGCTTTTTGCAGTTTGACTTTTTTTCGGGGACGGGGGGGAGTGAAGAAGTGGTGGCCAGTCTCCTTCATACGTAAAAAGAAAAAAAAAAAGAGGGGAAAATAAAAGGGTTCTCTCACCACGGACAAAATCTTCAGTCAGTATTGTAATTTTATCCTGTTCAGAATAACATGGCAATTAAGGTCCTCCTCCTCCTCCTCCTCCTCCTCCTCCTCCTCCTCCTCCTCCTCCTCCTCCTCCTCCTCCTCCTCCTCCTCCTCCTCCTGCTGACTAGTTTTAATAAGCTCTTTAATGGAAGTTACTGGGATTTTCAAGGATGTCCTCGTGATTCTACTAATAGTTCACCCAAAAAAATCTGCAGCATCAATGGGAAAGAAACATCGATGAGAACACCCATTAATCATTTGTGTGGGGATTCAAAATAGTCCTTCTGAGAGCCTGGAGCGTTTTATAATAGGGGACACGAGTATTGGATGCACCCACGAAGGGACGCCTGGACAGTGACTCTTTATGTTGCTAAAGATAACCACCCTCGGATTATCAACTCAAATAACAAGTTTGCCTTGGTGTGTTGACTAGCCTGTATTACGTGTGAATTATAGATAGGACGTACTAAGCTGCCTCAAGGACTTTCATTTACTTATTTTTTTCTACTTACTTTTTTTTTTTAAAGTGTCACAATTAACTTTGCTGATAGTGTAGTTTGTGAAGTGAGTCATGGGCGTTGCGTATTGATTATTCAAAGCCGTGTGGCATAATTAGTTTACCCCAGCCTTCACATATTAACCTGGATTAAATATTTGCGGAGATAAAATTGATTTCTCGTGCGTCTTTTCATAAAACACGTATTTGTTGCTGGAAATATTGGAATCACGTACCACCAGAGATTCGGTTTTGAGAAGAGGGGGAGTGTGTCAGCTCCTCTCATACGCCACTGTCGCCTTGGCCTTCATTCACGCTCCTCGCGGGAGTCCCTCAGGCAAAACATCGGGAGGAAGGTGGGACGGCATAGGCGGTGTTGCGTGTCGGGTGGGCGGAAGGGAAGAGGAAGATCGCTCTCCCAGGCATTCAGTCTGTCGTTCGACGCGCGGTGGAGTAGCACCTCGCCGCTCTGCTTTCCCTCTCACCCTCCACGCACTCTTTCCCTCACACTGTACGATCCTCCGGGGAATTACAGGAGAAAATAATAAATGTGTGAATGTACATCATACTTCCTCCATGTGTCTTGTTGTGTCTCAGTAATACAATACAATACAATATTCATAAGTGACCTTTTTAACGCTGGAAAGACTCTGTGTGTGTGTGTGGAGGACACGCGTAGTGGTGTCATGACGAGAAGTACTTGTGCCGCTGAGGGGAAGTACCTTGTTATCAGGAAAAGAGCGGCAGTACTTGGTCCTTAGGGAATTTATAGACACGCGTTTGAGTAGCACCGATGGCCTAGTACATGAAGTTACCGTGATACATATTTATCCTCACTCTTTAAACCTTGTCCGTGTTGAGAGGCACAGTGGTTAGCTTGAGTGAATGCAAGTTAATCTAGAAAGTGAAAATTAAAAAAGAAACAAATAAGGTGTTGAAATATTACCTGTAAATTCTTTCTACCGCCTCCCTTAACGTGACTGTGTCGAGAAAGGCAATAGTGGTCAGCCTGAATGACTTTGACTCAACAGGTGGCGATGGAAAGAGACAGTGACAGTGCAAGAGGTGACGCTTTTCCATGTGACGTTATGTTTAAATGGCTCGCACGATTAAGTCAGTGGTGTAGTGAAATCAGATGCAGTACGAAGAGGAAGAGAACGAGGACATGGATACGTTCTAATAAGAGAACAGTAAGCTTGCTCACTGCTGTTTCTGATTGAGGCTGCACACCACTTGTATCGAGAGTTACGACGGACGTGACGATGCTTCATTGTCTCTCTCAAAACTGACTCTGTCTCTGATCTGAACTCTCTGATGGACTGAACTGAACTGATGTGCGCTCTCTCTGGAACCGACTGGAACTAACTCTAGCTACCTGTACAGGCTTTATTTATGTGAAAGAAATGGATCAGGATTCAGAATCAGAGATGAAGAGACGACCAATCAACTGTCTCTCTAAATAGGGTGAAAGGACCAGTGGTAGAGGGTCTTTATTCTAGCCAATGACCAGGGCGGAAGACAGGAAGGCATTGCAGGAGTTTTCCCTAAGGACTGATAGGAATGTAGAGAGAGGGAGATAGGAAGAAGGTTAAAAATAGGTGAGACTGGCCACGTGAGGACAGTGCACGTGGAATGAAATATATGAATAATGAATATATATAATAATAATATAATAATAATTGTTATGACTCATGCGACTGATACAGATGGATGGAAGTGGTAAAGGCAACTGGTGCTCGTTCTCGCCTGCTGCTTGTAAGAGAGAGAGAGAGAGAGATCCCAGTATTGATGCTAGACAGATTAATAGTAGATGAATCATACGTAGGCAAACAGAACAGAATTAATATACTGCCAGTCTTCATAGCTATAGTGACGATGACTTGCAACTATAACAGTAACAATGACGATAATCAAAACAACGGTGATAAAACTCTTAGGAACGGACATACCAGAGTAACAGTTTCATAATTAAGCACTCTCTTCGAATGCGGGTTATATGAGGCATGAATAACAGTGAATGATGAATATTAGCATGATTCCCTTTGACTTGCCTTACGCACAACTAACACCACCACTACCACCACCACCACCACCACTACACCACAGTTTCATCCCATTACCATCGCAATAACTATTTACTCCCTCAGCAAACACTGGTGGCTGTGGATTACAACTTATCTCACCCTTTTTTGGTACTGTAGTGTATATATATCGTTTTCGTTAGTGGTATTATTATTGTTATTATTGTTATTATTACAAGGGAAAGTCAGAATTGATAGATCGAAGCAAAGTTCAACCTCGACTATAATTAAACAAACGTGGATATGAAAAATTGGCAAAACTAGGTAAAAATTGGTAACATGAATAAATAGAGGAAGTTTTAATGATTAAGGAGGAAGCTGTTCATTTTTTCTTCTTTCTTCTTTCTAGATTATTTTTGGCAACTCTTGTAAAGTCAAATCAAACAGGCTGATGAGAACTTAACTGTCATTACTGTTTGAGAATTCTTGTTTTCCCCTTATAAAAATTACCACCACCACCACCACTAATACCACCACCACCACCACCACCACCACTTCGTTCTCGTACTCCACCTTTACCTGAGTCTCATTATGCTGGGATTTATGGGTCACTCGGCCACGAGGAAAGAGAAATGCGAGCAGTAGGAAATAGATGCAAATTACCAAGGGTGTGAATTATGCCAAAAATAAGAGATTCAGATTTTAATATTTTCTTTCCTCATTTTTTTTACAAGACTCCCCTCTTGCAGTGTGGAATCTGTTAGTGTGCCTCGCTGCTAAGGGATCGTTTATAAGTCGGATGTGTGAATTATAATAAAAATAGGTTTAGATTTTCGTTCTTCCCTTCCCTTCCCTCCTACTGTATGAAATCTACTAATGCCTCTCGCTGTAAAGTTCAGTAATAAATCCTACGAAGACCAGGATTTAAAACAGTGC
The DNA here is from genome assembly GCF_035594125.1 of Scylla paramamosain. Taxonomy (NCBI): domain Eukaryota; kingdom Metazoa; phylum Arthropoda; class Malacostraca; order Decapoda; family Portunidae; genus Scylla; species Scylla paramamosain. Next base: position 24,441,877 of record NC_087163.1, read on the forward strand.
ATGCCTAGTGGCAAGTTGCACATTATGGCAATGGAAGTATACATCGAGACTCCGTAGAGTTTTTATCGAGATAGATATTTATAGTACTCCGTTTTCTGTTGCTTCCCCGCGTGGTACTAGAGGCAGGGGTAACTTGTGTAGCCTTACTCGTGACCGCGACCTCCTGCAGCAGAACTATATAGACTGAGGTAGACCATTAGATAAGACAGGCAGACATAGATAGATAAACATATACATAAGACAAATAGGTAATAGGTAATTAGAAAGATAGACAGCTACATTATACAGATACAGATTATAAACAGATAAGTATGTAGATAGATATATAGATAAATAGAGAGAATTTATGAATAGATGCGATTCCAAAGATAAGTAATGTTGAGAGAGAGAGAGAGAGAGAGAGAGAGAGAGAGAGAGAGAGAGAGAGACTACTATATATAATTAATACCGAGCCGCTTGATATTTAATACTCACGGACAAGATAAACGAATAAACCATGTAATTACGTGTGTGTGTGTGTGTGTGTGTGTGGAGGTACTGTTAACACTTCTTCCTCTTTCTCGCCCTTCTCCTTTGTCTTCATTTTCCTTGATTATGTTCTTATTCTTTCCTGTCTCGTATATTCTGCTCTCTTCTTCCTAATCATAATTATTCATCTTCTTTCTCTTCTCGCTTTCCTTCATCTCCTCATCTTTCTCTTTATTCATCTCATTTTTTTCTGCTTCATCTTTCTCTTTCTCCATTATAATCCTCGTAAGTATTTGTCCTCTCCTCCATCTCTCTCTTCTGTCTCCTCCTCCTCGTCCTCCACTTTCTCTTTCCCACAGATCACATCAAAACTAAGCCCTTGTGTATATTTCCTCTAACATGACAGAAAGCGGCTATAATTTTCCTTAATCCGCATCCTTAATAGTCTTTATTACTTATTACTTGGCATACGTAGGCTGTCCTGACCGGCTGTGCGTGTGTTACGAACATTTACGAACAGTTACGAATTGAAAACGAACGTCTGTGTTGCTCCGGTGAATGATAAATGTTCCACCGGTGACAACTTGGACATAAGAACACAAGAAAATAAGGGAAGCTGCAAGAAGTCACCTGTGTTCTGTTCATTTACCTTTAATAGTGAACTAGTGAACTTGCAGAAGATCTGATCCCTTTAAAGAGCATTGGATACCCTTAAGGAGTATCTGATTCCCTTAAGAAGTATCTAATCCCGTTATTAATCAAGAGGATGCCGTACGACTTCAAGAATCACAAGGTCTTTTGGGTAAGTTTTGCCGCAGTGTGTGTTATTCTTGTGTCTTGTGTTGTTTTTCCATGTCGACTTTGATGTTCATGTTGTCAGTTTGATGTCTGTGCTGAGGGAAGGGGAGAAAATTGCTGTGTTTATTTAAGATTGCCGGGAAGTGCCGCTGATGTGATGTGTGGCCTGGGAGACGTCGGTTTTTTTGTTCAAGTATTTGTAAACTGACTCCCTCTTCACCACGCCCTGCTCCCTTTTTTTTTTTTTTTTTTTTTCTGACTCGACGCCTACTCGACTTAACCGACTCACCAAATTGACTCTCTAGACTGACTCCCTGAGCTCTGTATCCTTCTCAAGCACTAGTGGGCGTGACCATATGTACAGTCAGCCCTTAATGTGTCGTTGCGTAAGGGTGTTTCTAGAGTGCCAGCGTCTGAATGTGGTGAAGTATTTCTGTAAATTCCACCTAAGTAATTTTCATGCGCGAAGATATTGTTGCATTTTTTTCTTCTTCTTCTTCTTCTTCTTTATCTTCCTTCGTTATTTTCATTTTTATCTCTTTTATCAGTTTCACGTATCAAGATATCACTTTTTTTTCTTTTCCTTCTTTATCTTCATCTCTATAACCTTCCTCTCCATTATTATCAGCCGTTCTTTAGTGTTTTCAAAAGTCTTAATCCCTCTAAATTACAGTGAATCCTTTCCAGTCTCCCTTAATTCCTTCTGGTGTGTGAAATTTCCTAATCCCGCCAGAATGGAGTGTAAGTTTTTCCTCCTCCTCGCTTTCCCTCTTTCCTCTCCCATTAAAAATATCTTGAATATCAACGAAAACTAATTGAGAGGTTTTCCCTCTTTTAATCCACTGATCTTCGTTTACCTCTTCATTATTCAAAACGTTTTTTTCATTTTTCTGTATTTGCAACTCTTCTTTTTCCCTCTTTTCTGTTAAAAGCACCTTAAATATCAAGGAAAATTAATTAAGAGAGGTTTCCCTTCTGTTCCACTAATCTTTCTTTTCCCTATCATTGTTCAAAACGTTTTTCATTCTTCTTTATCTCCATGTATTTTCTTATTTTCCCTCTTTCCTATTAAAAATATCTTAAATCCCAACAAAAACTAATCAAAAGAGATTTTCCCCCTCTTCTTTTCCACTAATCTTTCTTTTCCTCGTCACTGTTCAAAACGTTTCTCCTTCCTCCTCCTTACTTTTCCTCTTTCCTCGTCTATTAAACCTCTTAAATCTCAACAAAAACTAATCAGTAGCGATCTCCCCTCACTTCCTACGTACTAATCCCCCTTTCCCTCGTCACTGTTCAGAACGTCGTTACCAAGTACAAAAAATGGGTGCAAAAAAATTCCACAGCCTTTCCGGAGCCGTACCTTGTAAACACCTGCCGTTCCCAGTACATTGTTTACTCGGGCGAGGAGGCGGAGGAGGAGGAAAAGTTATATATAACCTGCCCTGGAGTACAAGTGAAGGAAGAGGTCGGCCTTTAGTGAGCGGCGAGGCTTCGGTGGTGTGAGTAGGTCGGAGAGCGAGGCGAGAGCAAACACTGGGTAGCTTCCTTGATAATACTCGGGTCCTTTTGGGTAGTCTCGCCTGTACTCCCTCTGGCGGTGACCTCGTGAATGAAGCGTGCGAAATGGATTAGTTGGAACCGCGCTCTGAAATGCTTCTACGCCTCACCCCGATTACTTTCAGTTGGCTCTAGTTGAAGCTATACGGGTTTTTAAGGGTGTTTCTACGGTTCTAGTGACAGAATAACAAGTTTTCTACATTATCAGCAGGAGAAACACGCTTGAGAACCCGTCTAAGCATCTTTATGGTCTTTGAAAATAGTGGTGATGTGAGAGCAAAGCGTTTTAGAGTAAGGGCTCTCTCTCTCTCTCTCTCTCTCTCTCTCTCTCTCTCTCTCTCTCTCTCTCTCTCTCTCTCTCTCTCTCTCTCTCTCTCTCTCTCTCTCTCTCTCTCTCTCTCTCTCTCTCTCTCTCTCTCTCTCTCTCTCTCTCTCTCTCTCTCGTGACTCACACACACCTGTGCTCCCGGGCGTCCATCAGGGTCTGTACAGGTGTGTCTTCAGGTGTTCCGCCACTGTTACCTCGTGACTAAGAAAAACACGATCCTTACCCTCCTGCTGCTCATCCTCCTTCCTTATGAAAGTGAATTCTTTAAATCACTGCCTAAAGATACAAAACAACTTATCTCCCGTGATAGTGCATACACATAACACTCCTGATAAATGAACTGATAAGGTATACCAATATTATACGTGATTATATTGGAGATTGACGGATACTGGCAGCGGATTATGAGATGGATGGAGATAAAGTGTGATGATAAGAGGAAGGTGTGGCCATGAGGTAGCAGGGACGACGAGGTGCTAGTGGAAATATACCATAGACGTGACATGCGGGCGGGGAGGTGCCGATGAAGTTTGCAGCGGACCCAAGAATGCGAGTCCACGTTGAGAGAAGTGCCTGGCTGCGCTCCCTCGTCAGCTCGGAGGAGGAGGGTGCACGGGAGAGTATTGGGCGTGAGCAACGGCGTTTCGAGTGCAAAATATGGGTAGATATCAGTGTTGGGTGCGAGCGGTGAAATATTATCGAAGGAAGCGCTCTGAAACTGGAAATTGAATCTTAAAGTTTATAGTGTCTTCATTCCAGTGATGCTTATTCGTGCTGGAAATTCTGATTCTGATTTTATGTTAATTCTGAGCTGCTGCAGAGAAAGCAAGATCTGTACGGATAGTATAACGTACAGCTAGAAGTAAATGCATTGAAATCTTAATACCAAAACGAAAGGGAACCAATATTTTAAGAGTGGAGATATTTCTAGGTAGGCAAGTTTGTAAAAGAGTTACGGGCTGTTTCAAAAAGAGGTTGTGATCTCCGTAGAGACATTGCCATGAATTTGAAAGATGTAGCGGGCTTTTACTGGGAAGACGTATGGGATGCGTGATTTAATCCTGATGAGAAAGATTGAGGAAACGTATTTTGACCACCGCACGAAAAATACAGCAAAGATTTGGGCACACATCACACCTCTAACTGAACGAGCAGGGTTTCACCACAGTAAGCATCACGAGGAATGGAAAACACTTCGTAACTGGTGATATAGAAAACGGTAAATGGAATATCATGTTGAAGGTATTGTTTCCGTTGTGGTGAGGCTGCATTGAGATGGTTAGGAAGTGATAGGCGGTGAGAGGAGAGGAGTTTGGTGCGCGGTCAATAGTATAGCGAGAGGCTGATCTTGCTTCGTGGTGTGTGCTGGCAGACGCCCGCCCTTCTTCACTGCGACGGAGCTACATACCCGCACCCGCCGCCCACAATGGTGCGTCACGGTCTGGAGAAAGTCTTTAAGGTAAGAGTGTTAGTTACCGTGCAATGCTTTCCGGGGATGGGAGGGTAACAGTGCCATGAAGTTATGCTCAAATTGTATAAGTATTCTATATTTCTTAGAGTTTCTTTCGATACGTTGTTTACGACGTCCTGTTTTACTAAGTGCATTACATAAGGTGTGTTTTGTAATTCGAGGAAGCTTTAAAAACTTACTCTGTTGATGTTCGTGTGAGTTTCTTTCTATTTACTGTGTCTAATTGCGTTTTATTTTAGCATATACATATAGGCGTCTTCTCAAGCTCCTCCCGGGAACCGTAAAGCTAAACCCATGCCTGAATACGAAGATTAAAGTATATATTGTTTCTTTGCAGTAGTTATCTCTGTGAGGAGTTAGATGGAAACACATGCAGTCTTAAAAGTATACGCCCTTGTACCGCTACAAAGGGTGCCCTGTTTGTATTCCAATCACCTGGGCATGCCGACTGGGCCGTGGCGGTGTCCCTTTAACACGGTTGTTCATCTTGGCTCGACCTCACACCGCTGAAAGGAGAAAATTAAGAGAAGACCCAATAACTACTTCATATTGCAGATTCAAAAGTCAAGCGCTCGGAAAGCTTCACGTAGATCCCCAGTGTAGCGAAAAGATTTGAGGAACTAAAGCCACATTTCACTGTCATTTCCTGGAGATCCCCCTTTTTTTTTTTTTTTTTTCGCACACGCTCGCCTGATAGTGTCCCGCGCAACGCCCCTCGGTGAAGTGAAGGCGAGATAAGAGCATCAAGCGCCTCCCGGTGTTATCGTGACTCTGGCAGGCGAAAGTGGAAACTATTTCCTTGCCGACGGCGCTCCCACTTTCTGGGGAAATTTTACCAGTTTGGAATAGTGGAGGGATTTTGGTGACGAGTTTAGGGAAAACAGAAAAACAGGGATGTCTTGGAAGTCGTGAATCAGTACAGGAAAAGACATAGTTTCTGAAAATCGTTGGAGCTCTCGTATGGAACACTCGGTATCCAATCATCAAATTAGTAACTTCTTTCCATTTTTCCCCAAACCTCGACAGTGTTGATTCCTTATAGATATGTCAATTTGCGTTTTGACATGCTCACAGGTAGCAGGAAGACTGATGTGAATAAACGAGAGATAAACATTAGCTCAGCACAATAGAACGTGACTTTGCGAGATGGGATGCCTCGTGCCAGACGATATATCACCTTGCGGGTGGTCGTGATAACACCACCACCACCACCACCACCATCACCAGGGAAAACAATACCTTGTAACTGGTTCAGATAAAACAGTGGTCAATTGTACCCACGATGTTGTATATATGTGTTGACCTTTTTTTTTTTTTTTTTTGTGTGTGTGTGTGTGTGTAATTACAGCTTGGTCGGTGATTGGGTTTTTGGTGGGGATGATCATAGACGGGTTAGAGTGACGGAATGATAGCACGGGGTTCTTTTTTACCTTGACTACTGGTAGTTTTGTTGCAGATCTTAGTGTTGAACCTAGAGAAGCAGAGGACAGTTTATAAGCGACCTACACCATTTATTAAAACGGTGACCGGCAAATTATTTCTAAAAATTTCCCAGTAATATAAACAAAACTATCTCTGGACTTAAAGGCAATGTTGCCTAATTCTAGGAAAAATGTGGCCGATCTAGGGAAAATTTCACCTATTTGGGGAAATCCTGGATTGGCAACTTGGGCCCTGCGCGGCGGAGCACACTCCAGTAGGGGCGCGGGAGAGGAGCAGGGCCAGAGCCAGAGTAGAGCGAGAGTAGCGCCTTCCGTGCAGCATCACAACTTGTGGGGGTTACAGTGCTGCCCGCGCCAAGTCATGCATCGCCGAAGAACTGACGCGGAGGGTGTCGGCCGATCTTAATAATACAAGATACCAGCGAGTGGGTCTTAAAGGGGACGCCGTGTGGCAGGAGAGGAGGCCCGAACACCATGCCCTACCGCCTGCCTGTGGTCGGCAGCCTCGTGTGGGCCGTGAGTAGTAATAGTAGTAACGAGGGGATTGTAGTAACTCGTAGTAGCGCCCGGCAGCGGGGGGCCCACGTCTGCTGCTGGTACTCCTACTACTACTACTACTACTGTTGTCATCGTTCTTATTGTAGAAGCAGTAACAGCGTTAGTAATGGTAGGGTACTACCCAAACACAGCAGTAGTAAAAGTACGTAGTGATAGTAAAAACATCAACAGTCCATAGTCTGGATTACAAGCATTGCTACTCAAATCACTGCCAATAAAACGTGTGCCATCAGTGTAGCATGGGTGATGAAAAGCGTGCAGTTAAAACATGGCGCGATTATCTTATCTCTCTCTCTCTCTCTCTCTCTCTCTCTCTCTCTCCTCTCTCTCTCTCTCCTCTCTCTCTCTCTCTCTCTCTCTCTCTCTCTCTCTCTCTCTTCCTGTGCCGTAATACGTAAACTACACATCTACGGCCCGTCTGTTTAACACGTTCGACTGGTAATTGCAAGTTGTCAGGTGTGAATATGACTCCGCTGGATGACAGGCTGGCAGACAGGCGTGGCAGTGTGGCTGATGACTGTAATGCATATTCAGTACCCGCCGCACCAAACAACATATTGTGGCCCTCACCTTACAGCACATTATGTATAAATAACCCAAATAAAGAACAGAGAGAGAAAGAGAGAGAGAGAGAGAGAGAGAGAGAGAGAGAGAGAGAGAGAGAGAGAGAGAGAGAGAGAGAGAGAGAGAGACCAAGGAAATATTCAGTAAAGGGAGTTAATCATCTGGATAACACATATTTTAAAAACCGTCGGCTCTGGTGTACGAGTCCTATAACCGTCCCAAGACAGTAGAAGGCCGAGTTTCCGCAAAGAGTGTGAATCAGCTCCATGTGTGTAACTGATAAGATATGCACTGGTAGGGGAGATACATACACCAGATAAGATACATACACCATTTCCTGTGCAGTTTAGTTCGTCCAAGTCACGAATACAACAGACTGCTGGAAACGTTAAATTGAAAATACATGATCCATTGTTTTCGTTTGTCGTGTCATGTTATATAACTCTTTAAGGAGACATGATGTATTGTGTGGGTGACTCAGCTTGAAGTTTGTTGTCATTATACGGTATGCCTGTTTTATTATTGTTGTTGTTATTGTTGTGTTAGTTTTAGGTGAATGTTTCTTTTAATGAGTCCTAACATTATTATTTTCATATATTTTCATTTGTTTCCTTCTGTTTATCGGTGTTTATCAAGACATTAATGTCACTCGAGGATATACATTATTATTATCATTATTATTATTTTTATATACTTATCAAATATATAAGCTTCAGTATCACAAAGTAAACCAGGAAGCAGATCGTATGATACAAGTGATTGACGTCATCTTAGTCACAAAACACTACCTGACTTTAACATACAGTCTCACCTTTCAAAACATGACGCGTTACCTGGATCGCGTGTCGTATAAACAACGGTGGAAGCGTATTGACAGCAGAGGTGAATGGCAACTCGTTTATCTCAAATTTCATTAATCGATATGAAGCGTTTGCTGAGGAATACAGGAGGACTTGTTGGGGCCATCGTGGTATCGATCGTAGAGGGAGAATACAAGCTGTGAGGGGCGCGCCGGGAGGCTGAGGGAACACATGTGTACGAGAGAGAGAGAGAGAGAGAGAGAGAGAGAGAGAGAGAGAGAGAGAGAGAGAGAGAGAGAGAGAGAGAGATCATGGATAGAAATAGATCACATCATGCTTAGGATAGGTTGCTTTACTTAAAACTGCCTGTCCTAACCTAATCTAACCCATCCTAAATGTATGTAGCTAGGATGACTAATCTTCATATGAATCCCAAAACAGTCACTAGAGCGAGAATCATTCGGTGCGATCTTTACTTGACTGTATAAATGAATGACCGAGGGAGGAGGGCGGCGCCTCGCTCAAGTTGCGGCAGCCCTGGACACATTACAAGGGAGTGGCAATGTGGACTGGATGCCCCCTTTACCACTGGGGTAGGGACGGTTGTGGCGAGGAGGAGACTGGGAAGTGCTGGAGGCTGTTGACCGCTAAGAGATACACGGTGCCAAAGGTTAATGTATTTTTCAGCGTGTGTTGAAAGGGTCAGGAAAAATATCGGAGGCTGAACCTTTTAGCACAGCAAGTCTCCCCTTCCCTTCCTTCCCCCCTCGCTCCCTGGCGCCAATGTTCCCCGTTCCCCTTCCTGCACCGCCACTCCCCTTTCTCCATCTCCGCCTGTTGACTTGTGATCGCTGGCTGCGGGGGGCAGACAGAAAATGGGAAATAAGTGTGTGTGTGTGTGTGTGTGTGTGTGTGTGTGTGTGTGTGTGTGTGTGTGTGTGTGTGTGTGTGTGTGTGTGTGTGTGTGTGTGTGTGTGTCAGATTGTGTTACTGATGGATGGCAGATGAAATGAAAGATCCGTGACCTCTTCCATAAGTTATTCTTGTCACTGATTGACACACCATTTCTCGCTGCTCTGTAGCTGCGTATATTGATGTGAGTGCTTGATAATGTTATTGATTTTTGTTTGATGGTGGACCTGCAAGATAATTAGTATATGTACAGTACATGAATTTCTCTCTCTCTCTCTCTCTCTCTCTCTCTCTCTCTCTCTCTCTCTCTCTCTCTCTCCTCTCTCTCTCTCTCTCTCTCTCTCTCTCTCTCTCTCTCTCTCTCTCTCTCTCTCTCTCTCTCTCTCTCTCAAATAAACAAAACACTGCTAACATAATACGCCACACGCCAAGCCCTTCTCACAGCCTTGGGTGTTGCCACGCCCTCACCACCACACTGTAATGACAGCGTGCACTGCAGTACATTGTGATCAGACACCTGGCGCTGACGGGCGGCACGCGTCAAACAAATAAAACTTTAGACTCTTATCAGACTCCTAAAAGTGTGAAGGTTACGTCCGATCATTAAATAATCAGATAACCTTGTGGCTTGAGAAGGATGACCACTGATGTATTTTGCACATACACATGTCTCCACCACCTGTACAGAACATGTTGGTTACTAGTATTATTCGTATTAGTATTTCATTCCTGTCTACACACTAGACTTTACTTTCTCACTCAGATAACTCGTAATTAGTATTGCACGGAGTCTTTCGTTACGTATGTCTAATTACCCCCCTTTTCTTGAAACTATTGTAAAAAAGAACGAAAGAATATTGGCAGTGGACCTGGTGACACAGATAGAGAATGTGACCGCTGGACTAGGCCTAGAGGGGGGCGGCGGAGTGTTATTGATAGGTGGCGGGTGGTCACGCACGTCCCCGAGAGAAAGGAGAGGCGGGGCTCGGGGTAGGGCTGAACGAAGCCGGGAAACGAGCAGCGCAATTTGTGTAGAACCCCTCACCTGTGAAATAAGTCTGTGATTCACTCTGCCGTGTTGCTGTCTTGTTGCAGGACCAGGAAATGTGGCCTCAAAAAGGAAGTACTTTAATATTTCTAAAAATAAAATCACTTTGGGAAATAAATGACTAGTAGATTAATTTTAAGGTGTCTCAGCAATGAGCTATAATTATTGGCTTTGTGGAATAATCTATTAAGCATTTTGTCATCCCGAAGAACCCATTAGGAGTGTGTGCTGACAGAAAATCACGTGACCTTCTGTGATCTATCGGCAGCAGACGTAGCGTGGATTCGTGACCACTTAAGGAGATGACCGTGTAATCTTCAGACCTCACGCAGCATGACTGTACCCCGGGAAGTATAATGTCACAGTAGCATTAAACCACACATTAAGGATGCCGTGGTGAACACTAAATTAAAAACGAACTGTGTTATCTGCAATACATCCTGTGTTGATAGAAGGGTTCCCAGCGGTGTATTAAAGAGTATGTACCGGCCTCGAGATGCGGTCTTGTTCGAGGCTTTAAGATCGACCAAGCGTGCCAAGAAGCTGAACAAATTAGCGACTCTGAACATATAAAGTCATAGTTCTTAACCTTCTCCCTCACCCCCCCCCCTCCTTTTTTTTATTATTATTATAATTTTAATTAAGACGCAACCGTGGCGGGATCGTACGGGGGTAAGTAGCAGGGATGCGTCAGATGATAGGACATGTGTATCCTGTGGTTCAGTAGTGGTGATGCGTCACTTGCTGCTACTTGGCCCGCTGTGTGTTCATGTGTGTGTGCAGTGCCGTGCTAACAGGAATAGTGCAACATAATAGCTTGTGTTATTTTCTTTACTGTTTCTTTTTTTTTTATGAGCGAGAAGCGTTAGATTGGTCGAAGCTTTATCTTTAAATCGTGGTGCACGTGCTTTACATGCACTGTACTCGTGCTAATTTGTGTTGTCGAGGTATATCAGTGTGTCAGTGCACGGCTGTAAAGAAAATGTGTGGTAATTTGCATTTGCAAGGAAATTTTAGCCGTTTTCAGAATGTTTATTGAAGAGTGAACCGTTAAGGAAATAGAATGAACTCGTTAAGTTCATCACCCAGCTCTCTGGGTGGGATGCGGGGAGCTGATGTGATGATAGAATGTCAGTTATTAGTCAAGCCCCCCAACACACATACACTTATCATCATAATCACCATCATCATCGCCATTACTATTTTGATCGTTTTCTTTTGTAGAGATTAGAGATGGATAATAATGACCTTTACAGTATTTTTTTATGCAGACGTTGAGGCACCAAGCGTATCCTGTCAGTCACACACACACACACACACACACACACACACTTGCGGCTGCTGGTTTCTTCTTCATTTTAATTGGTCGTGAAAGTCTGCGACAAAAGTAATACGTTCATGAATTTGGCAAGGCAGTTCTCATGATTCTCCTCGAGGTTCAAGAAAATTTCGTGCAGTACACAGTGGCCCGGATAGATATCAATGTTCCAGTAGGCTTGGTGTCGTTTCAGTACTTTCGTGTGTGCCGCGAGAAGTTGTTTTCCACCAAGTTAAGTGTGTTTATGTTTACCCTCCTGATTAAATCAACCCTTAGGCAGACAAGGCTAAATGTAGCTGTTTCTTAATCATTCAGCTTTTGCAAACAGTAATCTATCTTTTGGGAAGGTCCTCGTGGCCCTCGCCTCTCCAAAAAAGTGTGTTACCTAGACAAATAGAGGAAATCCAGCAAAAGGTGGATAATCCAGTAATAACTGCAGTATTTACCCTCTTCTGCTTTAAAGATAATTCACTTCCTGGTTACACCAACGTAAAGGCTCCTGATTAATGTACAGCATCGAACATCCCCGGTGCAGTAACAGATAAACTTAGAAACTCAACTTCACACTATTGTCAACCACCCGCCGTCCCTGGGGCTATTGAATACTTCTTGAACTCACAACGAAAGGAACATTGAACTTATCCTTGCAACTTGACAGTTACCACCACACGCACGAGAAGATGGGTTCTATGCGTACTGGGATTAAGATATTCGTGTCGACCAAGAAAACAGTGGTTCCTGGTGACAAATCCATCACCACCACATTTCGGCGCGTGACTCCTGTACCGACCAGCCCGCCGAAGACCACCCCGCCCACCCCCGCCGCTGCTGGAACCAAGCGTCACCGCCTCAGCTCTGTGTTCAGTCGTCAAGATAGTGAGGAAGTCTTCAAGGTAGTAAAGAGAAAGAATCTATTTAGACAGTCGGCGTTTTTTTGGTCTGGTTCTTATTTTTTTTATTATCATCTTTTTTTCTTTACTTCTTTTCCTATCATTTGGATCGTGAAAACACATTTGAAAATCCGTATTACTTCCAGCTACACCTCTTCAAATTAGTTAAGACAAGTCTTTGAAATGTTTTATGCAATCTGCTGTCCACGTCATGCAGTTCGTGTTCTGAAAAGATGGTTGAAAGGGGAAGGGTGAGGTTTGGGGTCCCTATTCCACGGGTATCTTGTACTATATGAAAAATATGGAACATAATGTTGGGAAGGGTATGTATTATGGAGCTTGAATGTGTAGATGCAAAGTGTAAAAAATCTAAGCTGTTCAAATGTGTAAAATATGGATTTGAAAAACTTAGATAATAACATTCCTTTCTGATGCAGAGATGAAAAGCTCACCTGAAATTAATGGAAATAGTAGAAACGTGCATTAAAATGAAGGTAAAGAGCAGCATAAAGTGTGTAAGTCTTGTCATGTTTTATTCCCCTACAGTTTTGTCTCATGATATATTCCTCTGCAGTTTGGGGAGCGTGGGTCTGGCCTGCGTCCCCGTGGCCAAGTGCAGGACTTCTATGAGCTCCGGCAGCAATGTATGGACAGTGGCACTCTCTTTGAGGACCCAGACTTCCCAGCTGAAGACTCCTCCATCTTCTTCTCCCGCTCCCCACCCAAGCCTTTTGAGTGGAAGAGGCCTCATGTGAGTTATTTGTTCAGTTTGTAGAATACTCATGAGGATTATTCACTTATAAGTAGTGTTGAATGATAAAGAATGGTGTATGATTGTAGTTTTGAATGTGTTAGATCTTGCACTATGGATGATGCAGTAGCCAGATTCAAAACAGATTCTATGATAGAATACAAATGGAGATTTCATTAGTGGATGTATTACCAAGAAATTTATTTATGCTACACACATGCACTTGATTGATAATACTTTCCTTATTTATTGTTTTCACTATAAGCCTAAACTTTTATTTCAGTAGGATAGTGGCACATTAGTGATATACTATGGTTCATGTAGGTTTCATTTTTTATATATACATGTACATAAATTTGAAATATTATCAAGCGTGCATCATCCAGTAATGTTTATCATTCATCTGTGGGATGAAAGGGAGTTATGTTTTGATAATGCAAAATATATACAAAGCTCATTCGGGTATCTTTAGATGTAAAACATTCATAGTATGTGTTGAAAACTTAAAGCTTGATGATTTTGAAATTAACTGAATTGAACCCTGCATCTACATAGAGACAGCTCACATTCTGAAATATTACAGGAGCATTCAATGTGACTTTTTTTTATTTTGTATGTAGTATTTCTTAATATTTTTTAAAGAGAACAGAAAGGATGACATTGCTTAAGTATTTTTTGGATTGAATCATGTGTTTATACATGTCTAAGAACTTCAGCTACACAATTATTATACATATACTGTAAGAACATGAAAGAGCTGATGCAAAGAGCTGGAAAATGCTGGTGTGAGGAGCAAGGAAGTGGGAGGGGCTGAAAATTACTGATAAGTGGGAATGGAAAGGGAGAGCCAAATGGGCCACACCCACCATCAGCCAGCACCTTAATTTGATGGCCTGCCCCACCCTAGTGCTGTGCTGCAGGGACACAGCATCCACACCATACCTGCACCATTGCCACAGGTGCTCAGCCACTGTCTGATATTTTTTAAACAAGTGATTTTAAAGTTCAAGCATATCAGGTTGAAAAGATAAATACAAAAGTAACACCATAGAGTGAATCTCATAACAAATGATTAACCTGCTGAATATTAAACTGTGCCTGCACTAGATTTATTGCTTAGATACAAATAGTCTCCACTCAGTCAGTTAATATATTGATTCACCTTTAAACTGTCACATGGAGGATGAGGAAAGATGAGAAACAGTACTCACATGTGCACACACTTCACAATTCCCTGTATTGCTCTGTGCACTAAGTTAGCAGGCACATGTATCAGTGACTGTACATACATCAAAGGTCTAGTGAGTTGTAAGTTATTCATCACCACCTCACACCTGTTGTTTACTCATCTCCCACTGGAAGCTTAGGTAAATTATAACTCAATCACCTCAGCCCCACCTTTCCACATGTCAGTGACCTACACCTTCTCTGTCCTTTTTCATTAGTGATGTGACGTTCCAAGTGTGTGTGTATGTGTGTGTGTGTGTGTGTGTGTGTGTCTGTGTCTGTGTCTGTGTCTGTGTAATTGTGTGTTCTTGTGTTTGTGTATTTAATGGTTCCTTTATTAGCCATCAAAACTAGTAGTATGATTACTACTTATTTCATTACTTGAAATAGACCGAGTTTTATATATACTTACAACTGCTGTGTTTAGACAGTTACTGGTTACTAATGATTCATGTGCCATTTTGTTTGTAGACTAGAAAGATTTCTCCATTAACAGTTTGTTTTGTATGTTACAGATTAGTTAATTTGGTAATTAACCTTTAGTTACAACTGAAATTATTAAAGACTTATTTTTAACCTGTATGTTTGAGGTTTTGAAATTTGTCTAATATGTTATTTCTCTTCATAGGAGATCATGGCTTTAAAGGTACTGACACAGTGCACTCAGGTTTGAGTAGTAAAAGCAGACTGCTTGTTGCACTCCAACACCTGTGTATATAATATAGTATTTAGTCACCTGCTTGCCATCAGACAAGGGCACATATAAACTCAAGTAGATAATTTGTGTAACTGTCCATCATCTTAAGGGGATGAACTCCCCCACATAAATTTTTAAATCTGTCCAACAAGACAGGTAAACAAGGCTGGCTGGGTGTAACTAGAGGAGACTCCATGCATGTTAGGCCAGCACACCCTGTACATAAAAGATTATTGTATCCAGAAAAGCAGAGACTTGGATCTCTCTCACAATACATATATCATATTCTTGTAATCATTTTGTTGATGTATTATTATCTGATATCATTATCTCTTCACCATTATCATCTTTATTACCATGCTAAGTGTGTTTCCCATGCCAAGCATGACTGGCATGTAAAAACCAAAAGTAGCTTCTGATTACTTTATATCTTTAAACAGAAGTTGGTAATAATGAGTGGCAGTATCTCTTAATTGTTAGGAATTTAGTATTCATTAGCTTTCCATCCTTTCATCATAGACTCGTATTATGCTTTTGTTGACTGTTAAACCCTGTCATTGAAATCTTATCAGGTCTGTTTCCTGTGCCAGTATTCTTGCTACACTTACACCTGCCCTTATGTTTGAAAGCAGCAGTGGGCTACCCCAGTTCATGGGAGACAGGATGTTTTTTTCATGGATATGCTAGGTGACCTTTCAGATGATCTAAATATTAGACTGGAGGATGATCTCTGAACTTCATGGAGTTGTTTTCCATGCTTTTGTTGGAGTTTCATCCTTTTAATGAGATATAGTTTAATTAAAAGCACTTCTAATGAAGAGGTCAGTCCTCTGCTTTATTAAATGGGGAGTTTGAAAACATATTCTTGTTTTGGGAAACATTTATTTTAATATTTGATACAAAAAATACATGTACATATATATATTCTCTGAAGGCATCTTGTGTTGAGAGTGGCATACCATAAGTTGGTATTATTTTTTTCACATTTGGCTTGCATGCACAGAGCTGTTTATGTTGTATTAATGTTCACAGTGACATCACTTAAGCTTTCTTCACATGAACCTCATAATGCTTATATGACTTATCTAGGCACAACAGGTTAATAAATCAAATAAATGGGCAAGTAGAATATGGGAGTAAATCATCTGATGTGTGCAGGGGAGCAGACCATTGGTAGGACACAAACACTGGCCACATTCCCACACCTTTGTCTTTCCATGTCCATACAAGCTGTGAATGGCTTGAACATCTGTATCTTACTTTGTTGTCCTGGTCACATCACACCAAGGACCATTTAAAACACATGTAGGCACTGTAGGCAGGGTGATTATCTTTTTATCTTTTTATTTTCAATAATTTCAGATGTTCTTAATTGCATGTTTGTGTTTAGCACCTTTTTTATCATATTGCATTTTATTTAATGGACAGTTATTTGTCTTCTTGTCTTTGTGGTGTTCCTGCCATCATCAGGTACTATGCTAGAGAATAGCTGCTATTATAATAGAAAATGAATATATGCTGTAAATTGCAGTTCAATAGATGTTAGTTTTTATGTACATGTATACATGCACATGTATATTTCATTTAGAATATTTACCTGCTGGATGGACTGTCAAGTAAGTAGCAGTGTGTTAGAGAAAAGAATACTGTAGTCTCCCATAACTTATGAATAAACAGTGTACATGTAACTGCTTCATATGTATATCAGTAAGCTGAATGCATACATTTGAAATTGTCACAGCTTATCCTTCCTTTTGACAAATATTAAGATTGCTAATTTTTTTACAGAATAAATTATATTGAAGTATATATATCTGGATGAGATTAAGTACACTTCATATAATATGAATAATCTAGACAGCAGCTCTTGCTTTTAGCTATAGTACTTTATTAGTATTGCCATTTGAAATTAAAATCTTGCTTAATCAGGGATATTTCTTATTCAAAGTGGTTTGTGTTTTTAACATTATCTTCCATAATTTTCAGGAAATTACAGATGAACCACAACTGTTCATTGATGGAGCAACACGCTTTGATGTCAAACAAGGAGAACTTGGTAGGTGTTCAGTGGAATGACACAGCTGAGAAATAACAGTGTGGGTATGTGATTGTTTGGCTAATGTAATTTGCTGTAACATGCACAAGCAGATAATGCAAACAATTATTTTGAGGAAAAATTATGATTGTCATATAACCACATGATGTTTTCAAAGTATTGCCTGTCATTTATAGACAGTGCAATTAACTGAAGACAACTTTTAATGTACTTTTTTAATTATATCATTAGAAATACACTCATACCTTGGTACTGCAGACCTTGCTTTAACAGATTTTGGAAGCAGCAGACAAAATCTAGAGCAGCCAACTCAGTTTGAAAGTCCCATGTATTACAGATGGAGTTGTGGTAACACTGGACACTTGATGCAGGTGGTCAGTTTATTTACATCAATGTAACAACACATGTAGCTCATTGCTCCATGGTTTTTGCCCCTATTATTGTTGTGTTCGAATTATCATAATTTTCTATAACCATGCCATCTCTCTCTCTCTCTCTCTCTCTCTCTCTCTCTCTCTCTCTCTCTCTCTCTCTCTCTCTCTCTCTCTCTCTCTCTCTCTCTCTCTCTCTCTCTCTCTCTCTCTCTCTCTCTCTCTCTCTCTCTCTCTCTCTCTCTCTCTCTCTGTGTGTGTGTGTGTGTTAACTTATCTTAGAGAGAGAGCACTGCGCCACCGGTCACTGTCAAGGGGTTACCCACTGGCTGTGACACAGCCACAATTCATCTCCCTCCCCCCCTCTCTCTCTCTCTCTCTCTCTCTCTCTCTCTCTCTCTCTCTCTCTCTCTCTCTCTCTCTCTCTCTCTCTCTCTCTCTCTCTCTCTCTCTCTCTCTCTCTCTCTCTCTCTCTCTCTCTCTCTCTCTCTCTCTCTCTCTCTCTCTCTCTCTCTCTCTCTCTCTCTCTCTGTTAACTTATCGAAGAGAGAGAGCACTGCGCCACCGGTCACTGACAAGGTCACCCACTGGCTGTTACACAGCCACAATTTCTCTCTCTCTCTCTCTCTCTCTCTCTCTCTCTCTCTCTCTCTCTCTCTCTCTCTCTCTCTCTCTCTCTCTCTCTCTCTCTCTCTCTCTCTCTCTCTCTCTCTCTCTCTCTCTCTCTCTCTCTCCATAGGTGCCTTTGGAACATAACCTCATGAAATACTGGGGGTTCACTGTACTGTATTTGGAACATAACCTCATGAAATACTGTGGGTTCACCGTACTGTATTTGTTCCCCTGTCTTTCATTATGTCATTGTTACATTAGCCACTCCTAACATAACTTAACGCTTAGTGTCGGTACCTACAGACAATTGGCTTCATCAGAGCAACATTTGCCCCTTTTAGCCAGTCATACCAAGGTATAAGTATACATATAGAAACTGTCATGAGAATGACAGAAGTGTCACTGATGAACAGGATCACTGTAAGGAATAGCTATATACATAAGGAAGTAAGAATTAAAGAATGATAAGGAAATGCTCAATAAAAAGTGAAGAAGGTTTCCCTGTGGAATAAAAAAAAGTTTCTGTTCATCACCAACATTGTGACCGGCAGGTGATTGCTGGCTGTTGGCTGCCGTGGCAAACCTCACCCTCAACCGTCGCCTCTTCTACCAAATTGTACCAAGTGATCAAAGCTTTGGGGACAACTATGCTGGCATCTTCCACTTCAGGTATGATCTGTGAAAGTTGCAGGAATTGTCCTCTTTGATGATAACAGAATCACTGGTAAGAAACATTGGCTATTTCAGGTTTTGCTGCTGTGCATTCCTTACAGTCTATCTTTGTAGTAGAAATTCAGTATATTTCTTAAATTAGCTGATTCTTCCACTGTGTGCTATTTTAAATATAATTCATAGTTGCTTTCACCAATAAAGAGCTTAAACATAAAAGAAAATTGTGGAAGAAGCATCTTTCAGTACCCCTTCATATAAAAACTGCAGCTAGCTTATAAACAATCAAAGCTAACATAATATTTATAACTTAGTTGAGATGATGATACTTCCCCCAATTTCTGGTAAAAGTATATCATGTAGGAAATAAACTCCTGCAGTGATTTTCATCACTATGTTGCCCTCAGGTTTTGGCAGTATGGTCGCTGGGTGGATGTTGTGGTGGATGACCGGCTGCCCACTTTCTATGGCCGGCTGGTCTTCATGCACTCAGAGGAGAAGAACGAATTTTGGTCTGCCTTGGTGGAGAAGGCCTATGCAAAGTGAGTTCATCCCTGGTGAACCTCCATAATCATAATTTCTCTATCCACGTATTAGGGAGATGGTCTGTAGTATCAAAGAAATATGATATTCACATCATACTTTGCATGCATTCAGTTTTATACAAATTGTTTTATTCTCCCAGACTCAAAAAGAAATACAGATCACTTACCTTAATTTATCCCTACACAGGCTGCATGGCTCATATGAGGCTCTGAAGGGAGGCACCACCTGCGAGGCAATGGAGGACTTCACTGGTGGTGTGTCTGAGATCTACGACCTGACAAAGGCTCCACCAAACCTCTTCAACATCATGCTGAAGGCCTATCAGAGGGGCTCCCTTATGGGTTGCTCTATTGATGTATGTGTTACTAGTTGTTTATTGATCCCATATGATATTTTCTGACATTTTCAGGTGTTTTTGAGGGATTCATTCACACTGATGCAGAGAAGGCTTTTCTTGGTGTCCTAATTTAATTAAACTAACATAAGCTGTAATTATACTGCAGTTATAGAAATATGTGTCCTCAAATATCTCTCAATAAAATATATTTCCCCCTTTTTCTCCTACAGCCTGACCCCAATGTGGTGGAGGCACGCTGTGACAATGGTCTGGTGCGTGGTCATGCTTACTCCATCACTCGCATCAAGTATTGTGACATCCAGACTCCAAGGGTGTCAGGCAAGATCCCTCTGGTGCGCATCCGTAACCCTTGGGGCAATGAAGCAGAGTGGGTTGGCCCCTGGAGTGACAAGAGTCAAGAATGGCAGTTCATTCCTCCTGAGGAGAAAGAAGAGATGGGTCTCACCTTTGAGCATGATGGGGAGTTTTGGATGTCTTTCAAGGTTAGTGATAATACTCTGCCTCTTGGAAACTAATAATTTTTTTATTGTTACAGTATTTAGAACCTTCTTTATTGTACAGTATTTGTTTGATGTCTTCACGAAACTCCATACATATTTTGATCTTTTTTTTTATGTAGGAAGGATACTGGCCAAGGGCAACAAAAATCTAATAAAAAAAATGCCCACTGAAATGCCAGTCCCATAAAAGGGTCAAAGCAGTGGTCAAAAATTGGTGGATATTATGTAAATGTGAACACTTGTTCCATTAGAAATTAATAATGCTTTTAAATTGACAACATAGATTCAAAATGTATTTGTAGTGTAAGGTGAAGAATAAGTTCAAGGAAAAAGTAAGAAGGATTTTTTAAATTAGGCAAACAGAATTGATATGTACTGATTAAGAGTTTCAACAAGCATATTTTCATGTGATAGAAATATTTCTTCAGTAGCTTTCTTGACCATGCAGAAAAGTTTAGGCTGTGCTGTTAATAAAGGTTTTACCAAGGATTTTATTCATACTAGCAGAATGACCTGGTGTTGCCAAGGTAAAATTGAATAACCTAACGGTTTTGGGTTGAAAGTAGTTAAGACATAACCTATGTCACTCCCCGGATCAAGTATCAATCCAAATTTCATCACAGTCAGTTCAATGGTTTTTCTGTGAAAAGCAGACACATCTACACACAAACAGATAGATAGTGTGTTTTACTATGTAAGATGGCAAGAGAAAGATTCCCATATTGTTTCTAATTCATGACTTACTCAGGACTTCTTGACCAACTTCACCATGCTGGAGATGACCAACCTCAACCCAGACTCCCTGGAGGACGAGGACATCATCGGCTCTGTGCAGCACAAGTGGGAGATGAGTGTGTTTGAGGGAGCCTGGATCAGGGGCTCCTCATCTGGCGGATGTAGGAATTTCCTTGGTGAGTCTAACGGCCATTGGTTTGTGTTGTTTTATTAGTTATTGTGCCCATTTTCACTGAAGAAATACTTGATAGTGTACATATCTGAGAATGTTAGTTTCTTGTTGTCCCATAGATCTTACCACAACCTCACCCACTATGTATCTACATATCTGAGACCTGTTAGTACTTGTGTCAAGGAACCTCTTGCATGATTCATAATCCGTGGCGTAACGGGTAGCGCTCCTGACTGGGAGGCGGAAGGTCCCATGTTCGATCCCCCAGTAGGTGTTTGTTATTCTGTGGCGAAGCTCCTGCCAAAGATGTATATCGTATGCAATTCAATCATGTCCACACTATGAAAGTGGTGAAGCTATGTAAATGGTGCAGCTTCTGCCAAAAAAAAAAAAAAAAAAAAAGTATATCGTATGCAGTTCAATCATGTCCACACTGTAAAAGCGGTGAAGCTGCTGCCATGTAAATATATATATACCATATATCTATGTAAATATGTATACCATGTAAATCAAGACCCCTTCAGCGACTATCACTGTATTGTCTGCTGCCTCTTGATAATTAAACCTGATATTATTATTATTATTATTATGATTAAACTTTTGGATTTACTTGTGTGACTTGTTTGTCAACAGATACATTCTGGCACAATCCTCAGTACAGAATCACTTTGACTGAGGTTGATGATGATGATGATGACAACAAGTGTACAGTGATTGTGGCACTGATGCAGAAGAATCGCCGTTCACAGAGGAAGCTTGGCTTAGAGTGCCTTACTATTGGCTTTGCAATTTATCATGTAAGTCAAGACTTCTGTAGTTGTGGAAAAAATTCACATGTGTAATGTATAACTTCATTCTCTCTCTCTCTCTCTCTCTCTCTCTCTCTCTCTCTCTCTCTCTCTCTCTCTCTCTCTCTCTCTCTCTCTCTCTCTCTCTCTCTCTCTCTCTCTCTCTCTCTCTCTCTCTCTCTCTCTCTCTCTCTCTCTCTCTCTCTCTCCTTCTTATTCTTCTTCCTGTGGATCAGACCTTGTCTTTTTGTCATATCCCCCAGCTTTGTATTCATACTTAAAATGCTTAGCACTCACCTCATTATTTTCATCATTTCTTTCCTCATGACCACATCATTATGATTTGTTATACATGGAAATATGATGATAGTCAGACATAGCCTTAAATGCTGCTGGTGTGAAAAATATCTTCCTGTGAAATGGAAGGCCATATCATTAGAATATCATAGAGAGAGAGGACTGCAATGTGCAAAGACAACAAAGTGGAGATTCTTCCAACATGCTGACGCCTTTGAAGGAGTGATAAGTAGCAGGCATCAGTAACTAGCTAAACTTACATATATTCACATTTTCACTCTACAGTTGCGAGACCCAGATGGTGTTCCTCGGCCTTTAGATCTGAGCTTCTTCAAGTATTCTGCCTCAGTGGCTCGTTCCCCATCCTTCATCAACATGAGGGAGGTGTCTTGTCGCTTCAAGCTGCCCCCTGGCACTTACTGCATTGTGCCATCCACCTTTGAGCCTAATGAAGAAGGAGAGTTCATTTTGAGAGTCTTCTCTGAAAAAGCCAATGAAATGGAGTAAGTGTTTATTGAAGATCAGATTATCTTGTTGTTTAGCATGATTTCCCACAACCAACATATTGTTTTCACGATCTCTGTGATGAATTTGTTTTTGACATGATACATATTCAGTAAACAGTAAAATAGATCAGTATATAAAAAGAAGAGACTATTTATGTTTATTTTGTAAAAATTTAATACCTGAACAGTTGACCTATTCCCTAATCAGTTCTTTACTATCACCATATTTTATTTGCAGATCTTGTTAATTTTGGCTTGCTAACTTTGTCTCTGTCTTTCTCTCTCTCTCTCTCTCTCAGGGAAAATGATGAAGAAGTGGGCTTTGGCCAAGTGGATGAGAGGGTGAGTGGCTCAAGAGAGGGAGGTTGAGAATACTTTGCTGCTTTAATTGTAATTGCCTGCACTGTCCAGCACTGAAGAACACATGTCAATGGCTTAGCTTAAAGGTTAAAGGGTGCCATACTCAGGGAGCATAGGCAATGGGAAATTTTTTTAATAATCAAGTCATGCTAGAGTGCTGTTTAACTTTGTAAAGGTGTGTTGTACCCAGGGTGAAATTTAGAAGATCAAAAATAATTGCATGTAGATGGAATGTTTTGTTGTTATCCAAAGTTATAAGATGTTTATGGTCGTAATGATGAGTATGAGCTTTGGAATCACTCGTTCATGAGAATTTATAGCTGTTATAATAATGCAATGGATTATCAGTAGTAGTTGAGACTGTTGAGTTTTACTGATCATACTGAAAATGAGATTAGTATAAGTAATCCTTAGTTTCATCATTAAAGCTTTTACAGATTTGTGTGTAAATCTTAAAGCAGTGCTAGAAAAGTCCTGGTAGTACTTTTAAGTATATTTGCTAGACTTGTCCTTGTATTAGTGTAAAGGGGACACTGAATTGTCTGTCTGTTGAGGTTGTGTCATTGATGTGTTAGCACTGGATGGATCAGAGGTACTTACCATCAACTTAGTGACTAGAAAATTATTTTTACTTTACATTTTATATTAAATTTCTGATCAACTTCCTATAAAATTAGAGTTGTGGAAATTAGAATTTTAGAATTTATTATTACTACAATGAAAATGACTTCCAAAAATAAAGTACCAATTGCATAAGTGAAGTACAATATAGATAGTTCATTATAACTAAGTTGTATATGAGTGTTTTCATTATTGTTCCAGGCATGCAAAAGTAGATCCCACACAGACTTAATTATCCACTTGTGTGCATGTTCTTAACATTTACCATGAACTAAATGTGTCTTTGTTACATGTTCCCTGCATAGTACCTGCGTTTCACCTTAATTTCACAGATTTCTTTTCATTTTATTTTCTTACTTATATTATGATTTTGAAATGTCTTTTAAGATACTTTGTTTGCCTAAATGATGAATATCAGTGTACATTTTCAGTCTAATTAGGCACTACAAGTACAGTATACTTAATAAACCACAGTTTGTTTTTTTTGTTTTGTTTTTACAGGATCAGTCTAATTAGGCACTACAAGTACAGTATACTTAATAAACCAGTTTGTTTTTTTTTTTTTTTTTTTTTTTTTTTCAGGAGAGGGGAAAGTATTTGATTATGAACTGCTATTATCATATCATTATACTTATTTTTCTGCATTGATAGTTAATACTTAACACTCTGTAGAAAGGGAATAGTCTAATTTCACATTCCATAGCCAGATTGGAAGAACATTGCAAAGTATTCCCTGTATCATGAAAGTTTAGGGATAGTGGCAGGTGATTAGGGATCCTCTCCTCTGTGTTTAGATAACCACTTTAAAGCAAGGTGTGATGTTTTTTTTGACCTTCATGATTAAGGAGTATTTCAGCCTGATGTATAGATAGTGGATAGACTCTGTTATTATCCACTTGTAATAGTGGTTTTTTATATCATTTAAACATGTCCACTATTTTTATGCAGCACAGCAGAGTGCATATTCAGCATGTAAATACTGATAGAACTAGTAAAAGTGCTAGACTGTTTCCTTAATGTATTTGTAGTAGGAGGTTATATAAACTTAAATTTAGGAATCTAAAAGGACTAACCATGTATCAGTATTTGGTGGTAGCTTTTCTGATCTACATTGAATCTCTTGAAGCAGGAAAATGGCATGTTCAGTCTTCTCTGTCACAAACAGAGATGGGAAAAAAAAGGCAGTGCCATGAATGTGCACATGAAAGTTGTTTAGATCTTTTGAGAAATGTAACTTACAAATGTTGGATGTAGTTTCTCAAAATAGGAATTTAGATAATGAATGTTTCCTCTGAGACTTTTCCTCTATAACAAATATTCTTATTTAGTATTTCTCTGCTTTTGAATTAACTTCAATGTTCTTGGGCTTTGCTTTCCTCAGGGCACAGAAGTAATCTTTTTTTCACCCTGTGCACTAACCCTCACATTGCTTGTTTGTTACTCACCCACTTCACTCTCAACTTTCCCACATATACAGGATGAGGATGGTGGAGGAAAATTCCGAAGCTCACAAGTGCGGAGAGTAAGTGTTAGCAGCACCAGAATATACTGGCAGCTTTACCAGCAAGAAAAAAATTAAAAAGAGCATGAATTCTGATTACCTTATGATTTACAATCTGTAGTAATTTAAAGTTTTTTTTTTTTTGTGCCCCACTGGAATGATTCAGTTTGTTTCCTGCCTAAAGCAGTTTGTGGTTCAAGGATGCTTTGGGCAGTAGTTTGGCATATGATTTGAAATCCATTGATTTTCAGATTTACAGGATACTCCCTCACAAACAAACAAACAAAAAAAAAAAATTAAAAGGAATGAGGACAGTTGAAATAATCATTTTGATCCCTTAGTCTGCTGTGATAATGTCTCACCCAAATTGGCAATGGTTTGATTAATATGTGTTACCAACAAAATCACTCTCATGATTCCCATATTCATATCTAAAACAACATCCATGCTGAAACAAAAGCTTCTCATTGCAAAAGCCTTTTAGCATGTTATTTCCATGGATGCCTTGATTTATGTTGTCTTGTATCTTCTTGAGCTGTCCCTTCTCTAGCATGCATATTATCAAAACAAGTGATTGTGTCCCTTCATAATGAGGTTCTTCACATATAATGCAGTAACAGATGATATTCTTTTCTCTTCAGATTTAGTTAGGCTTCTTTTGCTTTCATATTCAGAGGATAATACTTTCAGTAAGATAGTTGTTACTTGCTGGTTTGGTTTATTTCACTTTACAGAGTACATGTGCCGCTTTTGATTGTCTAGATATTTCCATATATAAATATATATATATATATATATATATATA
Organism: Scylla paramamosain; assembly: GCF_035594125.1. NCBI lineage: Eukaryota > Metazoa > Arthropoda > Malacostraca > Decapoda > Portunidae > Scylla > Scylla paramamosain. The sequence continues at coordinate 24,467,603 of NC_087163.1, forward strand.
TATATATATATATATATATATATATATATATATATATATATATATATATATATATATATATATATATATATATATATATATATATATATATATATATATATATATATATATATATATATATATATAGATCAAACTATTATTTTCTGCATAATTTTCTGTAAAATCATTTTCTTCTAAGTGCAACATGTTCATTTAAAAGTGATCTAGGAACTGCAGAAGAAGCAACACCCATACAGTATAATAACAAATGGCTATATAGAAAGAATAAGAGTGGATGGTAGCATGAAAGATTTTAGTATTGTATAGAAAGACTCCAGGTTCCCAGAAGCTGCTGTGATTCTACCATCTTATACCTTCACTCAATTTAGGAGTAACACAACCATTAAAGCAAAGAAAACTGCCATGTAACACTGATGTATTTCCACAAAGGTTCAGCCCGAAGACAACACCCAGGAGGTGGAGGCCGACGAGCGGATCAATGCCTTCTTCAGGAAAGTTGCTGGTGATGACTTGGAAATCGACTGGAAGGAGCTGCAGGATGTTCTTAACTTTGCCCTCAAGAGAGGTCAGTGATCCACTCTCACCAGCATGGAAGTATTAGAACCTGTAGTACCTGAATATTTTTATAATGTTAATTTGCTGGGTTATTCTTATCTCTTATCTCTCTTTCCATTGCCCACTTATGTATTAAAAAATGGAATTTGTACTTATGAATTACTTTGATACAAGCATATATACGATACACACACACACACACACACACACACACACACACACACACACACACACACACACACACACACACACACACACACACACACACACACACACACACACACACACACACACACACACACACACTTATTTCCCATTTTCTGTCTGCTCCTCTGCAGCCAGCAAACACAAGTTAACAGGCGGATATATATATATATATATATATATATATATATATATATATATATATATATATATATATATATATATATATATATATATATATATATATATATATATATATATATATATATAAAATTCTTCATATTTTCTTTCTTTTGTCCATGTTATTGTTTACCTGTAGGGAGATACGAATCAGCAGAAGATTCAGACTTGGATTTATGATGCTGCTGTTGCTTATCTCACATGAAAATGGGTTCTTTCCTATCTGACATCATAGAGTTTTATACATGGAAGCATTACTCACTGAGGTATTCAGTGTTTAAGTTCTCACATGGATAGAGAACTACCAAGATCCAGAGTTTTCATGTGCTTTCAAGTTTCAGACACATTCTAATATAGATGTTGTGTGTTCCATGTCATATCGTGCCATCCATCAACAGTGTTCGGTAAGAGGCCAGCAAAACACTTCCATCACTGGCTGCTGCATGAGTCACACTTCTTTGGTGGCATTGCAACATATGAACAATACTGAAACTCACATAGGTCCTTTTTTGATGAGTTACTGAAACTGCCAAAGGATATAGAAGCACAACTTTTATAATATCCAGTCATTGTTCTTGTTAATTAGCTTGACTTCATAAGTGACAAAACTGTAAATCTATTTTGTATCTCTCTCTCTCTCTCTCTCTCTCTCTCTCTCTCTCTCTCTCTCTCTCTCTCTCTCTCTCTCTCTCTCTCTCTCTCTCTCTCTCTCTCTCTCTCTCTCTCTCTCTCTCTCTCTCTCTCTCTCTCTCTCTCTCTCTCTCTCTCTCTCTCTCTCTCTCTCTCTCTCTCTCTCTCTCTCACTTGTGACTGTGGCCTAGAAAAGTGTTTCAGTTGTTCTGTGTTGCAAGAAGGTGGAAGTCATACTACAGTCAAAACACTTCTCTCCAGTAGTCTGTTGGTATCACAACTCAGGTCTTTACTACTGTATTAACCTTCACATTATGACACTTAATATATATCATGTAAAAACTATTACAACTAGCAAGCCTTATTTTCCTCATTATTTAACATTCAACCATGTAGAGTCACATAAAACATCAGCAGAATATAGAACTTTATATATATATATATATATATATATATATATATATATATATATATATATATATATATATATATATATATATATATATATATATATATATATATATATATATATATATATATATATATATATATTATAAAGTGATTTATTTACACTATTTGCTGTTCATTTTCCATGCAAAATTTGAGATGAACACCCACTTTTGAGACAGCATCAGTGTACACTATACATAGTTCTAGAATAGTTGTGCACTTGTGTGACATTACTGCTTTTGTATCTGTTGCACAGGCATTGGTTCTGTGCAGTGTTGTTGTTGCCTTAAATTGTTGTGTACATTTGTCTCATACAGCAGCTTAATGAATGTATATCTAGCTCCCCTTCCTATACCAATGTGTATCCATTATTCCCCCAGGTTCCCTAACCCCAGCTCCATGTCTTCCTTTCAAGAAATCTTCATTAAATATCAGCTTTATACTAGAGAGAGATCACAAGCTTTTTGTTGTTTTCTGCAATGTTACTCTTTGTGATATAAAAGATCATTCCCTACCATCTTATAAAATAATCTCAGCTTTTCTTCCCACTTAACCAGGTGAATGGTATACTTCATGTTTAAATTTTATCATAAAGATGAATGAGAAAATTGTTTAAATGATACATAAACATTAACATCATGTAATAATTTGAAACTAGCATATAATGACTAACATTCATTTCACAAAATAGTTTTCAAAGTAGAACTTATTGTGACAGCAAGGTTTAGATATTAGCTATATATTTATATATACAACTATTATTGAAACTATGTTGTCACAACATAAAATTAGAGAAATATTTTCTGAATATGTGCAGTTTTGAATAGACCATTCAATACTCTTGCATCTCCTACCATGTGTATGGATTTTCCCCTGATCTCATGTCCCATTTAGACAGAATCAAGATATTACATGGAAGCTTCCTATATTGAATTATGTGCACACTACCCAATTGTTTTAATTGCTTAAGAATATGCCTCTCAGCATAACTCATAATGGTTATTGTCACCGGCAGAATTCAACTTTGAAGGCTTCACCAAGGATGTGTGTCGCAGCATGATTGCCATGATGGATGTGGACCGCTCAGGGAAACTGGGACTCCAAGAGTTCCTGCAGCTGTGGATGGACATCAGAGTGTGGAAGGTGGGCTTTTTTTCCCTACCTTAATTACCTTGTTATGTTGGGAGATAGCATGGTGCTGTCTTCTGTATTTTAAAACTACACATTTTCTGTCAAATATGCTTGTTGGCTCAGTTTGCTGATGGTGTTTCATACTTATTATGTTTTCATACCTATTATGCTCTGCCCACACAGAATGCCTTCAAGCTGTATGATAAGGACAACTCTGGACAGCTGTGTTCATTTGAGCTGCGCCAGGCTCTCAATTCTGCTGGCTATCGCCTCAATCATCACATTTCTGATGCCCTCATGCTGCGCTATGGAGACAGGGATGGCAAGGTGTCATTTGATGACTTCATCATGTGTTCTGTGAAGCTAAAAACTATGATGGGTAAGTAATAACATGGGTACTTTAGTAAAGGAGTAAGGTTCTTCCATTCTGGACTTTACACCACTGTGACCAACAAGTGTAAAAGAAGGGAGAGATGGGTAGCATGAATCATCCTGTTTTATTTATATTTCTGAGGAAACCAGGTAAGATATGTGGCAGGAAATTTCACATGGTTTTGCTATGATGTTATTTAAGGTTGACTGTAATTCTAACCATATTTACCTATGCATGTAATTCATTTACAGAATCATGCAAACTGAATCAGTTTCTGTGTGTTAAAAGATATTATAATTTATACAACTATACATCAAATATATAAAAAAATTTTTGTTTTTATTTAGTATAAATAATGGCAACTTTAATCCAAGAAGTCCAATAAAGAAAACTTACTTTAGTTTGTAGATAACCCTTACCCTCCATGTTTTAGTAGACTGCACCTTTAAATATCATAGCACCCTCACCTACTTTATATTTAGTTTTAGAGAAATATGTATTTTGTGTAGCTATATAACCCTGTTTGTCACACTGAGCACCACTCATGTGGCTGCCAGCATACACTGACTTGGTGTGACCTTGCCACCCTCCACAGGCCTACAGGATGATCCTGACAAGATGCAGGAATTCTATGATGAACTAATGAGTGAGCAGCAGGAGAACCGTGAAGAGGAAGAAGAGCAGGAGGATGAGGAATAAAGTACAGCAAAGCAAAGCTCTAATAAATAGCCAATCTAAACTACATAAATATACCTTCCAGCATGCAGTGTAGTCATGGGTTAAGAGGCTGCTTCTAAATACTTACTGTAAAACATGTATATATACTCAATGACATTTGGGGGATCCTGATCTAAACATTGATTACCACTGAAGCCTCTGAATCAATGGTCTTGACATTGCTTTCAGTCATTCCTCTGACAATGACAGTAGATGTTATAAGTCACCACTGATGGACGACAACACACTTCACCCAATCTATCTATGCTATGGTTTCTCAATGATAGAGTGAATTTCCTTCAGTGGGGTGATTTAGCACCTTCTTGGAGATAATTAAACCTAAAGTTAATATAGAAAATTTCATGTCATCAGAACTTATCTAGTGTGTACAAAAATAACAGTATATATTATGGTAGCTTTGTTGTATGATTGCAGTCACATATAATTGAGAAGCCGTGATCTGTGTTAATATCTGTAGTAATGACTTTACAGATCTTACAGGGCTTCTACAGGAATGAGGGTTTTCTGTCCATTGCTTGGAGTGCTAACAAGCTTGACCAGTAGTCCTCACAAATGAATGTTACCAGCTTTCTAACACAGTAGATGTTTGTCATATTCACTTACAGATTGATTCTCACATTTTTCAGCAGTTGTGCATCTTTGAGATTAATATACTAATTATTTGATCTTCTAGCATACATACTGTTCTTCAGTTAATGTTTTCCTCAGTATGCATCTTCACAGAAGGCACCAAAAAAGAAATTTTCAACCTAACATCTGATGCATGATGGTACAGACTGATTATCAGATTTCCTTCTCTTCACAGACATTCTGTATTTTACTAGAAAGTTTGGTTCTTTGCATTCTATAATTCAATTTGCATCTGTGCATCTGCTACTACTCATGCAGTTGACTATAGGAAATAACTACATATTTATGGAAATTGTGGAAAATTTAACTACTGTGCTTTGGAAATAGTAAAGTGCACCGTACCATACAATGGTATGAGTAAAACAGATGCAGCTTCATTACACTGATGATATGAACACTGTCTTGTCAAACTATCACTATAATTGGAGTCCTGGGACTGAAGGTTGCAATATTCTACTCTGGCAACTTACCCTTTGACATATCAAAAGCAGTATATGCAGTACACTTTAGGGATACTTATCATTGTTAATAATACTTATTTATATCACCAGCAAACATTATTTCTTATTTGAAACTCAAAATGGACTATATTTAGCATTATTCACCATTGCTGCCTTTATATACTGTTAAGTGACAAGTATTCCTAAAGCATTCCTCATGCACAGTTTTGGACTCAGTATTGGCAGGTAATGCAACCTTCAGTCTCTCTGATCACAACTATTATAGTTTGTATAAATAGCTTTTAGAAGAAATGCTATAGTGAGAGGTTTGTAAATTTGTGTTGTATTTATACATACGTACTATGGGATGATAATTTAAATGACAGAACTTGATAACATTTAAATGCCCCTTAATTAACAATATTACAAGTAAGACTTAGCATTCTTCTGCTATCTTTTTTATGAAGCTTTTGCTGTAGAATAACATTATTGAACTAATGGATACTAAAACCAAGAGCAAGAGATTTATATATTAACAGTTTAAAGCATGAGAAATGTGTGAAATATTTTTATCAAGAAAATGGCATATGTATTGATGCCTTGCAAGTATAGTTACCTTAACTGCATTGTCATGATGTTCACCTTAAAAAGAAAACTATGGAAGGTCTCCAGTAAGAAGTTCTCACTGTAACCCTTTGTTTTTGTGTTTCAGAAATCTTCCATGAGAAGGACCCGGACAAGACCGCCAAGGCAAACTTTACCCTGGAGGAGTGGGTGGAAAACACTATGTACTCTTAGGAACATCACTTTTAATTTATTTTGTAACTGAACTTACTGATCTTTTGATGGAACTGTTTGTGTTTAAAGTTCAAAATTGTAATTTAGAATATCAATATTTTTTTATAAATGCATTTTGCATATGTATTGAAAAATTATTTATTGATACTAATCTTAAGGGTTCCTTCTGAGTTGGTGGTGTTTGAAGTACTACTTTGTTCATATATATTTCTACCCAATATCTGGAATGCAGATTAATTACCATAGTATATGTCTGAAATCAAGAATATATTGTTTTATTATAGCAGTTCCATAATACATCATTTATATGCATTTATATGCACACAAAATCTATATATGATATTATAAAGAGCTTCATTTGTCATAAAGGAAGCACAGGCTCTCCAAAAATGTACAGTTAAGTGTACCACGTCAGAATGCACTGGAGTGAGCCATTCATTATTATGACAAAAAATGGTGACCTGAGATGATGTCCCTGAGTCCCTCCATTCCAGTTTGGGTCATGGTATGATTAGCAGTAGCCTTTCATTACTATCAAAACCTGTCATGGTGCTATGGTGTACTTTAGATGGAAAATTGTTCATAATTCATATTCTCTGTTTGCCTGGAAGTGTTAAAGATACACAAGGGCCTTAAAAGTTAGTAGACTGCGTACTGGTAAGATCAGTGGTAATGAGTTCTCTCATCTACTGTTACAAATTGTCTTTGTACAAGCGGCAGTATTCAAGTCTACGTGAAGAAATATCATTATGGTGTGTATCATTTAACTATTACTTTATTTTCATCATAGTGCCACATATAGCCTTGTATTATCAATGACATGGCTTTTGTTTGGTCCACATATTGTAAGATAAAGTTAATTTCAACTTAATCTTTGCAGTTTAATGCTTATGTCTTTAAATATTTATATAAGACTTCTCCAACTGCCAACCTGTACCGGCCCCAAGGAAACAAGTGTTTTCTGAGACATCCTCTATAAAATAATAAAATTTCACTCTTGCCATTAGTATTCAAGGCAGATTTTGTGGTATCCCCTTTGAAAATGCACTCAGCTGCTGCCTCGTTCAATACTGACTGCTTTGGGAGCCAGTTGATCCTTGTGTTCAGAATACCAAGTAACCAGAATAGATATGCTTATGGGTTCAGTATCACAGAAATTAAAGAGTAGTCTCCATTATTGACAATTCAGGGATCTTTATCCTAGATTAAGGACTACATTCTTGTTTGTAGGACTGAGTTGTCTGTGCTGGGGATGTAGAATGCATCACTGGGAGGATGGTAATTTGCTTTAATATTCTCACTAATTTAAGGTGAAATGGTATCTTTCTACTGGATACATACTTTGTTAATGACAATGTGTCAGTCTTGCCACCATGATTACCTTTGCAGTTCATAGTTTTATATATGTTAGTAACTGTATTTTTATGAAATGCTTATTACAATATCATGTTTGTGCTTTTTTTAGAAAACAATTAGGCAAAATATATTATTTATGATAGAGATATACATCTAAATGTAGTTATGGTATTAATGAAAATAAATGAGTTTTACATTACTATGACTACTAAAACTATCAGTTGTTTAAGTTGAACATCTGTTAAGATATTACACTAAAATAGCTTACTCTTCCTGTGACAAATGAACTAATCCTCTGTTGCTCATACTTTCACAGAGAGAGAGAGAGAGAGAGAGAGAGAGAGAGAGAGAGTTTTCAATAAGCTTATATCACAAAGATTTTTGTAGTATAATACCAGTTATAAGAGAAAGCTAATGGGGTGAGGAAGAATTCACTATCAGAAAGTGAAAATTACAGTGTGATGAAACCAGTCAATTTTTATGTTTAGTACTTGAATTCATTCTAGCTCCAAGTATTTCTCAGTCTTCCACAAGGGTGACACTCAGCTTGGAGACAGTGGTCACTCCTGTGTTCCTTTATTTTACCTCCATCTCATGGCAAGGATCAATACATAGGGTGGTGATTAAGTGATGAAGTTTTTTTCTCTCTTTCTTTCTTTCTTTCTTTCTTTTATTTTTTTCTTATTTCCTGTATATCTTTCTTTTCTTTTTGTTTCATCTTTTATTGCATGACTTGTGACTGGTGGTAAACAAAAATCAAACCAATTTAGCCATTCTGGAGAATGCTATATTGGTTACATCTCTGAACTTCAACCTTTTTCTTATGGTCCTCTAAATTGAAATATGGAGACTGCATTGTTTCCCTGCAATATATCCATGCTAGAAACAGCAGGAAGGCGCAGATGTCTTGTGTGGTAAGTTGAAGAATGATGTTATCCCATGCATTGTTCCACGCTTGTCTGGGAGTGCACCTGCTGGTGAGTATGGGAGGTGTTAGCCTCAATTAGCAATGCTGGCTATACACCATACCAAGGATGAGAGACTATACTGTTTCTAATCCTTGCAATACACACACGACAGTTTTTAATTAATTTTGCCAACTCCATGAAAGATCCTTAGAATGTTTTTGTGTAAGCTTATATTATCCACACTTCGTAATTGAGGCACTTGCATTCTCTTCCTCATGACCAGGCAAGTTAGTGCAGTGTAGTCTTGTGTATTCATTTTCGTTGAAATAGGAACAAACATCAAAGATAGAGATAGATAGATAGAGAGAGAGAGAGAGAGAGAGATAATGTATCTTGTACTATAAAACTAAGAGTGCAAAATATCATCGAAGAAAGAAAACGTGTAAGTCTCTCTTACACCGACCGACATTATCGTCTAATTAATTATTTACTATAAGAAGGATCGAGGGACTTGTTCATTATGATATAGTGTGTGTGTGTGTGTGTGTGTGTGTGTGTGTTTGAAGACAGAATACATCATGAGAGGCCCTCATCAAGTTAAACCTTTACTTTTTTAGCACTTCAACTGTTATACTCGCAGTTATTGCAATAGTGCGTTATCTGACGCGATATTGGACTTGAAAGAACATTCTCTCTCTCTCTCTCTCTCTCTCTCTCTCTCTCTCTCTCTCTCTCTCTCTCTCTCTCTCTCTCTCTCTCTCTCTTAGAAGGGCCTAAGAAGACCAATTCAGTCTATTTTAGTATTATATTCGTATGGCACATTCCTATCGACTACACCAGATGGTACTTAGCAGAGAAAAGTGAAAGAATCGAAGGTGAGGTAGAGAATGCGTTTATGGAGAAGTAAAGGAAGTTTACTATTTTTCTCCCTTTTGAGTAATTTCAACATTGAAAATTATGTCATCGTTATTAAAAGCAATCAATATGAGCTATTGTTAGCTGAAAATGCTGTAGTGGATATTGATGCGGTGGATGTGTAGTGCAGCTATTGATATCCATCCTTATTCCAGTGTGCCAACCCAACAGCGCAACTGACGTAAAAAAAAAAATGCATTTAGTAACATACATTAATTACTATTTGTGTTTCAACCTAAATCGTATTTGTAGTGTTTTCTCTTCACAGTTCTTTCTAGAGTGTTCGCGGCGGGAGTGTGTAGACGGCTGATGATGATGATGCTGTGTCAAGATAAGCCTTTGCAGCGGCTCCTATTCATTTTCCTATATACTTTTTATTGATCTCGTTGTGTCTTTGGCTTTGTTTCCAGGATACACAGTTTTGAGGGTCCTACTTTCTTCAAATCCTCTTTTCTTTTTGCTGTGTTTGCTCAATATATTTGAAATAAACATAGGGTTGTAGAATAGAGCCATCTAGAACTTTTCACGAATACTTATTATTACTGAACTTGTGCCTGTGATTTTTACCTTCAGAATAGGTTATCTTGTATTTCAGCTTTTTTATTGGTTATGTTTCTGCATCTATGACCCATGACCAGTAAATATTTACACGAGTTGGGAAGGGTTAGGGTGCCAGAGGCGGCAACAGTGAGGGCCATTGAGGCAGCAGCAGAGAGAGCGCTGTAGTGTGTGCGTGACCATGGTGGACTACAGCAAGTGGAAAGATATTGAGGTAAGGCGAGTGTTGGGTGTGGCTGTTAAGATGAGGACCACCACTGTCCCTCCCTCACTGTACTGCTAGACAAAGGTGGAGGTTAATACACGCGTTTATACACACTCAAGCACCTTACCCGAGATGTGTTACCTGAGTGACCTTTCAATCAACACAGACAGCATGATTAGATTCTCCAGAAGCCTAAAATTGTCAATGCAATAGTCTGTATATGAATGTTAGTATATAACAAGCAAGGATGAGATCAAGTCTGAGGTTTTTTTTTTTATAATCAATGGGTGTACTGGGCTTGGCTTGGGTGTGTGAGGAAGGCAAGGATCTGCGCTAAACTTTTCTGATAACACTGCAATCCAATATCAATTTTCTTGGGCTTATTTTATGGTGGCTCCCACATATTTTTTCCTCCACAACTATCAAACGAAAAAAAAAAATTAAGGGAACTGACATATTTTAGCCCTAGAAATAAAAGCCAAGAGTCATGATATCTGTAGGAAATGACAAGCACCTACCCACATGTAGCTTTTTCTTCACTGCACGGTACCGTGAGGCATGCTTATATATCAAAATATCAATAGCATTCTAATATATCATTTTTTTTCTAAGAACTGTCAGAGAGAGAGAGAGAGAGAGAGAGAGAGAGCTTTCACTCTTAGGTGGAATGGCAACTGTCAACTGCCCCACCGCCTCTCTCTCTCTCTCTCTCTCTCTCTCTCTCTCTCTCTCTCTCTCTCTCTCTCTCTCTCTCTCTCTCTCTCTCTCTCTCTCTCTCTCTCTCAACATAATGATGAAGGGCATATCTTAATTAAGATTTGATAGACTCCACAGTAAAACCAGTTTTATGCAATATTCCAACTTACCTTTATCTCTATACGACAAACGTGGAGACCTGATGGAGAAACATCTTCCCAGGTGGTATGAAGGAAATATCATCTACCCCTAACAGGGATGCTCATTCCCACTGGACATTCCCATAGTTACAATAACCTTGTCTGTCAATCTCTTGGCCTATTAATAGTGAGGGACTTTACAAAACTGAATCTAACAAATATTATAGATTTATTATCCAAGCTGGGAGGGGCTTTGCCCTTAAGAAACCTCTAGTCATGTTAAGTTCCATGGGTCATTGTCTTAAAGTATACTTAACCTGAACTAACTACCTTGTTTTAGTTTTGACATTTAACAGTAAAAAGCTTTATCAAAACTAACCAGATGTTGTAACCTCCTAACTATAGTATCATAGTTTGAGGTTACAGTGCTTTCAGTACTTTAAAGGTTACAGACTGCATATTGTAACAGCACCCACCACTTACATCACCACCCACAGCTGACCAGCCATTAGTAACCCTCTTACCCAGAGAGGCACCCACTCACGAAGAAGTCAGGACAGCACTGTCTCCGTCACTAGGTGCCATGATGCTGGTGGAAGCAGCTCAGAGGAATCATCGTAGTAGTGGAGTGTGAGGCAAGGACATGCAAAGACTATATGCACAGCACATGTGTTTATATCCTCACAAGAGAACAGGGCACAATTATTTTGTGTCCCATAGGACACTACAGACACAAAATACTCACACCAGACAGAGCACAGAGTTGTAAGTGTGTGGCACACACTGCCCCCACACACCCAGAGCACAAAGTCTCTTGCACATCCATGCAGAACACATATGAAGAAGGCATGATCTGACTCAGAAGGCATGACTCATTACTCACAGTGCTACATGGAAGCTGTGATGTGACGAAGAGTCTCCCTAGCTCCACTTCTCAGCAGCCAGTAATCCTCACAGGTACAGGACATCTTTCTCACACAGTCCTTCCTCAGGTCAGCCCTCAGGTACACAGCAGACATCTCACAGAGGCTCCAACAGCCTCTATTCCTCCAGCAGTAGGGAGGTTCCACAAACAGCTATGACATCTACCCTCTGTGGTCTTCCTCCAGGCTGGACTTCCTTTTGGCCTGCATAGCACTTGTGCAGGTTGCCATATATCCAAGTACTATGTGTGTGTCTACTCTCTCCTTAGGTCTGCTCACCAGAGCGTCCATCTGCTGCCTCAAGACCTGCAGGCACCAGACTCATTTCGCCACTGCTCTGCTTCTCATCTGCTCCACGTCTGCTCTCTCTCATATCTCTTTGCTGACTGTCTTTCACAGCTGCACTCCTGCCTCTCTCTCTGCCTGTGAGACCTGGAAGTTTATCACATTCCCATGCTCTGCCCTTTGCATGTGTCCAGGAAAGCAGGGGGTCAACAGCCATAACCCCACACCTCACAGTAACATCCCACTCAGCAACCTCCTCACCATAACAACATCACATTTTTACAGTATTTTTCCCTGACATGTACTCATATTCTGTTTCAGATATCAGATGATGAGGATGACACTCATCCCAACATTGACACACCATCCTTATTTCGATGGCGGCACCAAGCCAGACTGGAACGTATGGCAGAAAAGCAGAAGGAAATGGAGGAAATGAAGAAACAGAAACGCAAGTTAGTACTACTTGACTTGTTAGCATCTTCTTCAGGACAGCTCAGCTAATTACTGAGGAATGAATTTTAGAAATTAAAAACACTTAATAAACTGAAAGTTAAAGCTACAGATAGGATTACATAAGTGGAGACTTCATCAGAACCATCCCCAAGAAACAGACTTTACTGAGTAGGTAGGATATGTTTCTTGTATCATGATTAAGACATTTGCATATTGACTTTTGATCTGGCATGACATTCATATTGCTTGCAGATGGTCACTGAAACATCAAATAAAATCATCACCTAAGTTTTAAGAGATAAAAGATCTTGATTAGAAAAGAAATAGCATTGAACAATTTTGTGGTATGGGCTGGATTTGAAACAATTATTTAGTTCACTGATTTTTATGAAGACCATTTGATTCTTATTGCTAGGATTAATATTTCAGTCAGGGATAGTTTGTTATACACAGTAAAGGTAACTCATAAGATCCAAGTTAAACTGCATTATTTAAAAAGGGGAAATATTTTATTGAATATGATGTCTAATTAGTGAAAATGTTTCAGATATGATGATGAAGTAAAAACTTTGAAGGAAAAGCTTTCTCAAGCTAAAGAATCTGTTGGAGTAGAAGATATGTCGAAGTTGAAAAGTGCCCTTGCAGAATTGGAGAGGAAGGGAGAAGAATTAGTTAACAAACAAAAGGAGCTGGAAAAAAAAGAAAGGGTAAGTGTAGATTTTTAGTATTGATTGAAGACTCTTTATTGAGTACATAAAATTATGTGATTAGAATGTTGTATTAGCCAGACAGCATTTTCACATTGTTTGATTTTCATGGTACTTTTTTCCAGCTTGAGCCATGGAATGTTGATACCATAAGTTCTGATGGCTTTAGCAAGACAGTGATCAATCGTCCACCTCCTCGAAAGAATGAAGAACTAAGTGAGGAAGAGAAAGAACAGCGTATGAAAGAGTTTGTTAAAAAGCATGAAGCCAACATCAAGAAATATGGCATGTACAGAAGCTTTGATGACTCAAGGAGATATCTGATGGTAAGTAGATTGCAAGGTTCATCATCATGAAATCCATTTTTCCATTCTCTGATTTAGTTCAGCATGTTCTTCCTTTCCTTTCAACAGTGTTGTAAATGTGACATGTTGACTTGTTGGTGTTCAGCCATTTTAGTTATCTAGAGATGTTAGATGTCTAATTTGCATACACAATAAGGTCTAACATGTAGTGAGATTAACTTCCAACAACATCAGGCTGTTATATCTTTGTGAATATTAATGCTGTAGTGTTTGTTTTGATGGATGGATTGTAATGTATGAAAAACATTATTAATCAGTGGAAAGAGGTACTGCAAGCAGAAATTGATTGCATTAAATATTCATTAAAGGGCTTAAAATCAGATTGATTATCACAAGTGATGAGAATTTCTTGAACATCATTTTGTTCATGAAAATAGTTTTGAATATATACCTAAAATTTGAGGTGGATTTATCCATCAATAGAAAGTCTGGAAGATTAAGAAGATTGTGGTGTTACTAAATATTGTAGCTGATCGGTTGAACTTATGTGTAGGTTTTGGGTTTTGGAGGTAAATAGTTGGGTTTCAAAGTGGACACAGAAGGCTAAAGAGAAATTCTTTCACATAAAGAAATTTCCAGGTATGGTGGATTTGTTGCATGCATGGAACTTGATGTACTGTGTATGATATGACTAGTTATGTTATTTTTTTTTCTTTCAGGAACACCCTGAATTAGCTTGTGAAGATACAGCCAATTACTTGGTGGTGTGGTGCATCAATCTGGAGATGGAGGAGAAACATGATCTTATGAACCATGTGGCTCATCAGACCATCTGCATGCAGTTCATTTTAGAACTTGCTAAACAGCTTGAGAGAGACCCACGCTCCTGTGTATCTGCATTTTTCCACAGGTGACACCTCTATTTCTTATCTGTATCTTTGAAAACAAAACTTATCATAAGTTTAGAATTTTAGGAAAGCTTAATGAAGTATTAGGATCTCTTAGCTTTTATTACATGTGTAAGGATAAAGTTTTAATTTTTGTTCTGCACAGAATTCAGCAAGCAGAACCTGAGTATAAGAAGGCCTTTACTGATGAATTAGAGGCCTTTAAAGAACGGATCAGAAAACGTGCAGAACAGAAACTGGAGGAGATGATGAAGGAGGCTGAGGAGGAGGAGCGACAGAAAAGGCTTGGCCCTGGGGGTCTTGATCCCGTTGAAGTCATGGAGACATTACCTGAGGTAATTTTTTTTTTTTTTTTTTTTTTTTTTTTTTTTTTTTTTTTTTTTTTTTTTGAATGATTAGCACATCCAGTTCATAAACAAGATTTCTTCACTTCAAACTCATAACCTGATGGAAACAATTTTGTCCTGCATCCTTTAAATTTTTTGCCTCCTTTTCACATAGTAGATGACATATGAAGCCAAGGTCAGGAATTTTGGTGTTGCTGTGTGGAAGGCCAAAATGAGGAACTGAAATACAAATTATATTATCAGTGTTAGGATGATTATTCATTTATCTTAGCATTTGTTAGTTTTAGTGATAATGAGACATTTTTTTTCTCTCATAGTCCTAGATATTGTAGCTTATGTCATAAGGTATTCAGATATGTCTCTACAAAACAATCAAATGGTGAAAAAATAAATTATAGTATTTTAGTTGTCAAATTCTTTACTGTCATTTCTCTAATATATTTGCAGGAGTTGAAGGAATGCTTCATTACCCAGGATGTGGAAATGTTGCAGAAGACAATTGAGAAAATGGATCCTGAGGACGCAAAGTATCACATGAAAAGATGTGTTGATTCAGGATTGTGGGTACCAAATGCTGCTGATGCAGAGAATGCAAACAAAGACAAGGCTTCTGAATAAAATGCAATTACTTATGACCATATTATTATATCTTAGTGAAACATTTTATCAGATAAGTGTGAATGATATGAAAGATGAATGATTATGTAGTTGTGCTGTACTGAGGAAAGTAAATGACACTTTTTTTTTTTTTTTTACATAAAACTTGTGCAATTATTATTTTGTTTATTTTTTTAATTTTATTTTATTTATTTATTTTTTATTATTATTATTATTATTTATTTTATTTATTTATTTTTTTTCAACAGTCATCATGCTGTTGACATTATATCCAGTAGTAATGTATCATGAGGAACTGTTGCAAGATGATAGAGCTGTGCTGCAGGAAACTTGCATTGTTGACAATAAGTCTCACAAAGCAATGAAAAAAATATTTAGTGTTAAAATTCAGAGATAAAATAAAACATTTAAATTTCTATTTGTTGTTGTATATTTTTATTTAATACACATTTTCGTATACCAAGAGGAATGTCTGTAGACATTTTCACACGTAGAGAATGAAGCATCCAAGAAAACTAAACACAGATCAAACAGGTTTGGGTACTGAAAGATGAAAGTAGTTTGGTGCCTAGATATATCCTCTTTGCCTACATGTAGTGCTTGTGCATGTCAACACACACAGTACTTGCACAGTATTTGTTCATTGTGACTGTCAGCTTTGTTAATCATGATATTAACAGAAATTTTGTTTCACTTTCCTATACATAATGTTGGTAATATTTCACTGTTGAGTCACTGAATGCTAGCAGCATGTCTAAGAAGTAGTGCCCTTATTTCATGTGTTTCCAAGCTTTCAGTTATATTACTTTTTTGTGTTGATAAGAATTGTGGTGCATTCAAGTATGGGAATGGTTTATAGTAATGTAACACTTCCTTTATTCAAATGCCTATTTTATATATTTTTTATCAAACTGGTCAAGTACAGGGAAGTAGGGCATCACTTGCAGGATGGAGTAGCAGCCATTAAACTGTGAAATTAAACTACTGGATGATAAGCTGATACCTATGCATATTAGCTGTTCTGGCTGGTTATTGGATATGATGTAATGCAATTTTATTCATTGTAACCTGTGTTAAATTATTCATATTTTTTTTATAAGCCTTTCAGTTTGTGAGCTGTTGGTTATCCTGTACACTTAACTCAGAACATTTCCTGCTTGATAAATCTGTGGTGGTTTTTCAGAGTCCTTGCTATTCAACTAAGAAAGTTAAGATGAGCTCTTGTAAATTTCAAGCATTAGGTACCATAATTATTTTCTCATCAATTTAAAATGTTCCTGATGATCTTAAGAGGTAGTTGTAGTACCTGATAAGTAATATTTTTAAATTAGATTTTTTTTTCTTTCTCTTGTATAGCTGACCCAGAAGCCAGGCTCCTGCTGTCCCCACCCTCATTTGAATGGGGAGTACTCCTTAAGTGTTTGACACTTCCCCTGCTGATTATTATTACCAAAACTATCAAAAATAATCTCAATCATGTGATCTGTTTGCCTTGCCCTAAGCTGATATCCAAAAATGTCAACAGGAAAACATTAGTGTTATCTGAATATTAATCCTTAGAAGATTAAGAAACCCAATAAACGAATAATCAAATAAATCAAAGGGCAAATCAAAGGGAAAAGTTGCTGGAGATGTGGCATGCATCTTTTTTTTTTTCTTCACTTTTAAGAAAATATAAATAATAGTAATGGTAATAACATAAATATATATGATGATGATAATAATAATAGTAATAATAATAGTAATAGTAATAATGATAATAATAATAATAATAATAATAATAATAATAAAACTTTCTCTACCTATTACCATATTTCGCACAAAGGTAAAAAAAAAAAAAAAACTATTTCACTGTAGTATTTTCTAAATGTTACGTTGAATATGACAAGATATTAATCGATTGTACTGGAAGAAGATGAAGTGGTACAAATCTAGAAAACAAAAATACAAAGATGCTGCAGAAGTTGAGGTCTCAATTTTGACTTGGGGGGGGGGGGGGAATTGAGCTGAAAGTTGGCACGACTCGTTACCGCGGCAGGTTCACAACATAGAATACATACATCTGGGCACTGTGGGTTAGATCTGGCAAGCCCTTTTTTCCACAGTAAAAAAAATACAAATTCATATGGAATAGTTAAATGGAATATTTGGCGTGCATCAAATATATTGAGAGTTGGCAGGCGGTGTGCTCGGTAAAGGAACCTCAATCAGGCATGTTATGCAATGGGGTGCCAATAATAAGAACAAAAATGGTGACAAGCCACTCATTCTAAAATTAGCATGCATCCTTGGATGATGTTACTTGTCGAAAGAATAATCCTAATTTAGACAAAACTATTTTGATAATTTGCGAAGTGGTGGAGGGTGTCGGCGGTACACGGGCCGCGCCGCGCCGAACAGCGCGCGCCGCGCCGCGAGATAAACAAGCAGTTCACACCCCGCTCACACCGGCGGGTGGCTTGGGAGAACGGTGCTGTGCACCCATCAGCACTCATGGCTGAGGAAGAGGAGGTGGATAACACGGTGACCTCTGAGGTGCACCATTTCTCCAAGGAAGAGACTCTGAAGGGTGGTCGGGAAGGAGGTGAGTTAACAGTTCCCAATCCCCTTCTCGTCAGCTCGACTGGTTAACCAGAGCCAAGGTATTGCTCGCTGCATGTTACCAAGTCATTGTCATTGTGCGTCTCATCCATTATCGAGTTGTATATAAAGGGGAGTTGACTGATGTGTAGGGAAGGGAAAGGGTCAGGGGGCAAGGTCATGAAGACCGGTGGAGTCTCCTGGGAGACTGTTAAGGAGTTAAACATAGAGTGTAGTACATCCTTAGTATGAATTTATACATATGTTGATTTACGTGATTCTTTAATTTATTGATTACCTTTTATGTATTGATATCTTCACATAAGCGCATTCTTTGTAGTATAGAATGATAATGTTAAAAAGGGGAGGTGTGATAGCACAGCCTTTAGAGGAGAGGTGTGGAAAATAGTGTTGAATTAGGAATTGTGATTTTGTAGTTTCAACCTGTAGAAAATTTTGCATTTTTTTTTTTCTCAATTTAGGTGGTAGAACAATTTTATGCTGAGTTTCTTCTACAGAAGCCACATCTCTGTATGCATGCTTCCTTGCACTTGAACAATTTTTGGGGATTGGTGGTAAATCATTTCTCAGAGAGAAATATGGAAACAATGAATATAGTTTGAAATGATTTTGGAAATTAACAAAACCAAACAGTAAAACACACAGTGCACCAGTGACATTGGTGGCAACTCTGACTACTTGTAAATCCACACGATCAGTTCCTGTCTTACCTCCGGTTTATAGTCTCCTATTGACTGACGTAAACAAACAATGTTAAGTTGTTGTGATGTATTTATGGGTTAAGCTAGACCTCAGTGTATCAATATGTTCATTGCCTGACCAATTCCTGTGATGCATCTGCTTCAATCAATCAATCAGTCGCAAATGTCCACTACAGGTTTACTTATTGTTTTTCAAAGCTTGGTATCTGATACCATTCTGTCAGTCATTCAACAACTGTGATGGAGGTAAGTCATAGTCTCTTATGTTTAGTTACTGTTTGACTAGGTTATAATGCATTGCAGTATTTGTCTCAGTAGTTTTCCCAGATAATCTACCATAATCTCATCCACTTTCCTCCATTTAATCATGCACGGCTCGTCTCTGGTTTGTTTTTTCCATCTGGTTGCAATAACCTGCAGCGCTTTACCTTGCCCATCTCTCACGTCTCATTACTGCACTGTTGTGCCGCTGGGTCCTTTTGGGGTTTGACTCTCTGGGTGGTTCAGGCTCCTTTCTGTTCCCCCACCAGTCCTGGACCTGGTTGAGTGTGAAAGGGCCATAACAAAAGCATTGTCTGGCCCTCCGTCCTGGGTTGTGTGACTACTCCCTGCCCTTGGGGTTATCTCCCATTTCAACTCCTGGTAAGTATTGCAGAGTGCAGGATTTCCTTGGGCTCCACTGATCCTCCAGGGTAGGTCCAATATCCTCAGCTTCTCAACTCAGCTGCAACAAAGGGAATATTGGAGTCAGCCTGTCTCACACTTCTGTGTGTACCAGGGGCCTGCCACTGCCACTATAGGAGCTCCTTAACACTGCTCTATGTAATGTCTTGCAGGTCACCTTATACGAACAGGTCACTCAATTTCTTCTTCACCTTCCTCCTTGGGGGAAGTATGAGTTCCTCAGGCTTCATTATTAAGGGGTCTCATGGTACGGTTTCACTTCCTTTATGTTTAAATCCTTATTCCTTTTTTGTGACAAAAAGTGGGGGAACAGAAAGGAGCCTGATTTGCCCAGAAGGTTGAGTCCAGAAAGGACCCAGCAGCACGACACTGCAGTAATGAGAAATGAAAGAAGGGCAAGGAAAAGTTCTGCAGGTTGTCACAACTGAATGGAAGAAAAAAAAAAAACAGATGTGCCACATGTGTGATTAAATGGATGAAAGTGGATGGGAGTTGGGTAGATTTTCAGGGAAAACCACTGAGGATTGCCTCCAAGACAAATACTGTAATACAATAACATTTAGTTTTATGATGATTTAGTTTCGAGTTGCCTTTCATTGTTATGTAGTCAGGACTGGAGTAAGACAGTTAATTTGATGATGGTGATGGATGGCAGCAAGTTCCATTAAAGAAGGGATTTATATGGGGTCTTGTCCTCTCAGTTAGGAAATTTGGTTAGATATAGCCATGTAAAGTTGCTCACTATCACGTGGCCAAGAGGATGACATGGCTGTCAGCATGAGGGCAGGAAACACAAGCAGGGCAAGGCCTTTCCAAATAGTGTTAAGTAGTGTGTACTTGTTCTAATAAGACTAGCTGTATAGCATTATGAGTATTTTGTTTGTGAGATAATAACAGGAGGAAGCTTGTGGCCTGTATACAAGATGTCTCCTTTAGGTAGTGATTTAGTGTAAGGGATTATATACTCATGAACATGTCCTAAGATAATATTTGGTGTGTGATTACTACTGGAGGTGTACAGTAGGTGCTGCTGACTTGCAGGAAGACACACCAACTTGAACGAGAAAGGAGAAGTAGGGACATCATCTGACCTTGGCTGTGAGGGGCAACAGGAGCAGGAAGACGAGGAGTTTGAGTGTTTATTGGGAGCTAACGGGCAAGTTGTTCTTTGGAGCCCAAGAAGGGAAAGTATGTATTATGTTAGTGTAAGCTCTTGATAAAGCTTTTTATATGTTTATTTTTAGAACTGTTAAGTTTATGGTCACACCCTAACCTCTGGATGTATCATCCCACACCTTGACTTGATGTTGGGGTGTATGTGGTAAAATTACCATTTTGTATCTCCAAATTACTAAGCAAGACAAGTGAGAAGAAAACAATCAAATTATTTTGTTCATGACACAGAACAAGAGAAAAAGTGTTACCACAGAGTGCACTCCATTGTTTTGGTAGGCTATGGTGGCAGCTAGGAAAGCCTACGTTCTCCCTTTGGTTCTCCTTGAACAGTGTGGGCAGCTTTCTGAAGTAGTCAGTCATTAATTGGTTGCCAACAGTTTGGGAAAAAAAAAAAAAAAGGAGGTGAGTGAGTGGTATCTCATTGATATTGTTTGAGATGTTGTTTGCCACTCAGAATTTACCAGATTTTGATATACTAGACTGATGTGAGAAATGCATGTATGTGTTCACACACAGAAATCATCTGTGTGGGCAGTTTTTATCTTACCCAGAGGTTAGGGATTTAATGGTATAGTTGAATGTGTCTTATTAACTTACTTCAGTGGAGTAGCTAGGAAAGACATACAGTTTTGCTAAACCTTTGGAGTATTCAATAACAGAGTATGTGCTAAGAAATGCTTATGCTTAAAAAAATGTGAAGCACTAAGCTGGATATTATAAAGCATCATGTATATTTGAAAAAAAAAATGTAAAGCAGCAAGCTGTATAGCATAAAGCATCATGTATATTTGAAAAGCATTTTAAGGTAGAAAATGCTTTTATTTTTATATATACTGAGCTCAAAATATTAAAATGAGTTCTAAACTTAAAGATAATGTAGTATATAATTAAAAAGGAAGTGAAAGTGTGAAAAGACTTGAGTGTGTAAGGATGAGATGCTTGAGCAAATGGAGATTTTTGTCACAGCCAGACCCTTGAAGGAGTTACAAAGAACAGGAGTCAGAAGGTACTGATATAAATTAGTTAAAAAATGCATCAATGTACATAGATTTGTTACACAAAAGTTTTAGTAACACATGTTGCCTCATTTTTGACAGCGGTGCTCTCAAGATTTGACTTTGCGTACCCACTTGATCTCCGAGTCCGAGACAGGTGCCCCAACTCCTACCCTCAGGTGGATTCAGATGGAGATCTTGTGGTAACCAGGAAGAAGGATCTACACCTTCAGGAGGGTGTAGTTCTTATAGGTAAGATTGTAAGCATGAATATATATGTAGCTGAGAATAACTGTCCATTGTTATTAAGAGTTTTCAGATACAGTAGTTGTGTAGTGTAAGAGGTGATGAGAGTGGAAGATTAGACTAGAAGTGAGATGCAGTGTTGTAAGATGGATATGGAGTTACTAATAAGATGTGGACATGTTCAACTTACTTTTCTTTTCATGACTCGTGCACATGTAGATTCTTGCGTGGAGCAATTATGGTCATCTGTGCCGCACTTGACTGAAGTCCTATTAAACTTTCAGCATCATGAATAGCATGTGGACAATTTTAGATTACTTGACGTCAGACAAAAATCAACCAGTTATTGGTCGGACACAGGACATTACATCTGTGATTACTGTGTTGTCACTGTTTTGGACACCAATCCAGAAAAGAAGATGTACTACTTAAAAAGTGAAGTATTGGATGTTTAAAAAGTGAAGTACATGTATTGAATGTTTAAAAAAGTGAAGTACATGTATTGGATGTTTGGTATTAAAGAGTGAAGTAGTTAGCCAAGAGATAAACTTTCTTCAGTGTAAACATCAAGTAGCTTTTGCATAACATAGATCTTTGAAGATGGTGATTGTCAGTTCTAAAATCTATATCCATTCTATATTTTTTACATCCCATGTTTATCCTTCATGGTGTAGTGTACACCATTTCAAATCTCTTGGAGCAAACATACTCAAAAGCACTCAAAACATATGAGTAGACACAGGTCAGGATTGATATATTTCTGCTTCTGTTGGAAAGGCAAGGCTGATAATAAACTGCTCTTTGTTTAAGAATCCTTCATTGTGCTAGCATGCATACTAATTAGCTTTATTGTTACTGTGAAAAAAATGTGATATATAATTGATAAAGTTATGCATTTAACTAATTAACATTTCTTCATTTATTTTATACAACTGGCTGTTTTGTGACATATAGGTACAAGTGTATCTATATCAGTATAGTTAAGAATGTGAAAATAAAAAATTCTGAAGAAGTATATGAACTCTGTTTCTTATCAATGAAGTTATGAATAAAATAAGTTGGTTTATGTATGCTCATATATGTTTTTTTTTGTTTCAGAGCACCAAAATGCTACAACACTGGACTTGGTGGGAGAACAGGTGTGGCGAGGAGCTCTTTTCCTTGCTGACTTCATCCTGCACTATGGTGACTCCTTCAGAGACAAGCATGTCTTAGAAGTGGCCTCAGGAGTTGGCCTCACATCTGTTGTGGCAGCCATGCTGGCAGCAAAGGTTACTGTCACAGGTGGGAACATAAATTAATTTCCTTTTGTGATGCAATATTTTTAAGAACAAAGTTGTTACTTGACATTGAAGTATTTCTTTATTTGCACTATCTTTCAAAATGTTCCATCATGTTGAATGTGTTTTACCAGTCACTTGCATTTTCAGAATTAGTTAACAGTTTTCAATATTTCAGCATCTTTTCATTTGCAGATGTCGATAAGGGTGAAATATTAGAGCTTATTCGTCGTAATTTGAAGAGAAATGAAGATGTACTTAAGGCAGAAATGTGTGTAAAAGAAATTGATTTCTACAACCATGGCACCATAGATGATCTCCAAGCCAATAACAAAGACGTGTCCGTCATCTTGGCTGCAGATGGTATGGAATGTGATAAGTGGCAGAATTTATAATCTCTTTTCATTTCCATATCTATCTGTCTACCTGTCTGTCTGTCTGTCTATTTATCTTGTGATTTGAAGCATGTAGCCACTTTTTTACTTTTTAAATACATATATCTCACTATTAATTTAGAACTTTACAACTTTCATTAGATTTGACAAATGATATAAAGCTATGATCATTATTTTTGTTGTAATGACATGCTAGTTGTATGATGATATATGTCTTCTTTCTTCCCACAGTGGTGTACAACAATCCCCTGACTGATGCATTTTTCAGCACTGTGCTGCGTCTCATGAGTGACCCACCAGACAAGACCATGTTTGTTGCTCTTGAGAAAAGGTAAGTTGGTGTCCACTTTGGGAAATTTGCACAAAACTTTTGTATAATCTCTCTCTCTCTCTCTCTCTCTCTCTCTCTCTCTCTCTCTCTCTCTCTCTCTCTCTCTCTCTCTCTCTCTCTCTCTCTCTCTCTCTCTCTCTCTCTCTCTCTCTCTCTCTCTCTCTCTCTCTCTCTCTCTCTCTCTCTCTCTCTCTCTCTCTCTCTCTCTCTCTCTCTCTCTCTCTCTCTCTCTCTCTCTCTCTCTCTCTCTCTCTCTAATTTTTTAAAGTGAGGGATTAGTAAAATTGAATTATGAAGTCATTTGTGACCATCTTTGTTTTCTTCCAGAGGTAATGGTTGGTGTCTCATATCATATGTATAATTTTTGTATTCTATCTTAACTATACGCTTGCTGATATCATCAGCATCGTCCCAATATGTTTTCCACTTCTCTCATTCTGAGGCAGTTGGTTGCAGTCCTATAGAACCCTATTGTGTGCAGTTCACTAAGAATATATGGCATATGGATATTGATTGATGAACTGATCAAAGGGCATGTGAACAACATATCTGGCGTCTCTAATTCTGTCTCCTTTGTATTTTCTTTGCAGGTATGTTTTCACTATGGAAGACATGGACACTGTTGCTCCATGTTATGAATACTTCCTGGACGGTCTGGAGTGGTTACGCTCTCAGAGGACTGATCACATTGACTGGACAGTTGAGGAACTGCCTTCAGATTTTGAGCAGTATTTTACCTATGAACGTACACGTCATTTAGTGCTATGGAAAATTAATGCAAGGCTTAAACAACCTTAAAAACATATTTGTATAACCATTATGCCACTTTTCTCTTTGCATCTCAAGAAAGAAGCAGAAAGTAATGTTGAGAGATGAGAAGGAAATATAATTCTTTTACATGTTTTGCATTTTGTGAGAGAAGCAAAGTTAGGAACTGCCTTTGTTCCTTTAGGTCACATTTTATGATGCAGAATACAAATATATATTCTCAATTCCTATGCCTCAGGATTGATAGTTAAAAAAATGCCAGGGAACTGTACATATGTTTATACTGTATAATTCATTATTTTTCTCTCATTAGCTCATACTCCCAGTTTCCTTGAGTCATTGCTTTAGTTACCTGTTTGGGTTATAGAGGAGGGTGGTGCTTGGCTGAGGTGAATTTCCAGATAGATGCTTTATAAACATAGATTTATTATAATTTTCTTCAGCATTTTAAAAGACAAGTTTTATGCTTATATGGGTCTGCCTTATCATACTAGTCCTGCATCCTGCCAGCTCATTTTTGATACTGATCACCAGTGAAGTGTACAGTGATTGCAAAAAATTCTGTGGAAGTATAGACCTCATACTTCCACATTTTTACTCTGTGTTGTAAAGGGTAACTAAAAGGGACAGAGTGAAGACACTGGACTCCCTTCTGTGTATTATTATGAGATATGACATTGTTTAGATGACAGTCTCACTTATTCCCTATAAAAAGGATGTCAGTCAGGTGTATAAATAGATATGTATGGATCTGTATGTGATATGTATGTATTTTGATACTATACAGTTGTGGTTGATGTATTTAACTAGTCCCAACAACTTAACTATATTTTCTGGAAATTAATATTTCTACATAGTTTGCTTATGAGGAATTAACTTCTTTCACTTGGCCAGCATCACCTGTTAGATAATTGTGACAGCAGCCATGTGTGGATGACAAATTGCTGGCAA
Organism: Scylla paramamosain; assembly: GCF_035594125.1. NCBI lineage: Eukaryota > Metazoa > Arthropoda > Malacostraca > Decapoda > Portunidae > Scylla > Scylla paramamosain. The sequence goes on from NC_087163.1 coordinate 24,493,187, forward strand.
GGGTCAGCTTCACATGCCTTGGTGAATGTACTGTAGTGTATCTAGTCTAGGTGTGGTGGTAAGTTTCCTTATTCATAAAGGAAGCATGCCCTTTAATATCACGGAGATTGTGTTCCTAATAAGAAATGCTATCCAATTTGTGATTCAAGTAACAAGATACTAGTCAGGAAAGTGATTTTGATCTAAAAATAGGTTTGCTGTCTGTAAGTGCAAGTGTAGCAGTTGAGATGTAATCCTTCATGAGATGCCTCCTGACCACAAACACCTGTAGCAAAATATGGAGCAAATTAAATCCACAACAAAACTGGGAAAGTAGTAATGTTGTGCACCTTGTAACAAAAAATATGACATTCAAGCCTTTGTCAGCCATTAGCTGGTAGAAAGAAAGGGTAGTGCTCTTTTGTAACTTTGGTGGAGGGGCTTCATCCATGTATCTTTTTTACCCCAGTGATGTTAGATTTCACAGTATGAAGGAATGTATCAGACTGCATTAATAAATTTTAACATGCTTCTTTTTTAACTGGAAGTTTAAGGCCAAGGGCATATTCCTGTCCTTGCACATCCCGAAAATGAAGAACTACAAATATCATAGGTAATGGAAAACAGCAGCTATCCTGATCTTTGTAGAAATTCCCACACATGTAGTTCTTGTGACCTAGACCAAATGATCTCACTAGCTTTCCATATTAATGAGATTATGGAACTGCAGATAGTTTAGTCAGCACCTGATAAATTGGTATCAATCTTAAGGTGATAAGTTTGCTTCAGAAAAAATGTACTCTTTATAAGATGTGATTTCCAATTTAAAGTACATTGAAAGTGTTTCCTGGCTGTCTTCTGAGGCAATGGCTGCTGCCTCATAGAAGTATATATAATATATATATATATATATATATATATATATATATATATATATATATATATATATATATATATATATATATATATATATATATATATATATATATATTATATATATATATCGTCGACTTGCAAACATTTTGGTGATTAATTAGTTGGCACAGTGTCTTTCCTTCAGCCTAGAAATTTGCTTTCTATTGCTTGATTTATACTTTTAATATTTTTTTTTTTTTTACTTATAATCAACCTATTACTTTCACATTCAGTTGTGTTCTAACGTTCTGTTATCAGTAGCGCACTCACTGGGGCACCTCAGGAACACAGCGAGCCTCGCAGGTCTCGGCGTGGGAGTTCTTTATATATAGCTTGTAGGTGCCCCGAGGGAGGGTCACCTTTCACCAAGTTTTCACTGCCGAGTCCCAGTTTCCCGTGGAGGGCGAAGATTTTTTTTTTTTTTTTACTGTTACATATTTTTTTTTTCTACGTTGCAATTAACACCCCCTTAGTTAATCGAAGTAAAAAAAAATAAACATACGATGCTTTCCTTATAACCTTTGCTCTCTCCTTTTCTAGACTGGTGTTGCTCCGTTCCTGGCACGCCTGCGAGCAATACCGTTTCTCTCCCTCGCCCTTTATAATCCCTCATAGCGTTTACAGTGATACTTGGCTTTCCTGTGTGTGTGTGTGTGTGTGTGTGTGTGTGTGTGTGTTTCTCTTTTTGTAGCATTTCTTTTCTTCGGCAAGGGTTGATAAATTTCTCTCTCTCTCTCTCTCTCTCTCTCTCTCTCTCTCTCTCTCTCTCTCTCTCTCTCTCTCTCTCTCGTTCTTATATCCACGGCAGTAAGGATATTTGTTGTCTTGAGATGTGAAGTTTCCAGTTCAGATTATAAGTAAAGGACAGACCGAGGATGTTCAGTGTAGAAGAGGGGGACAGTTGAGTGTCATTGAAGAAGAGGGGATAGTTGTCTGGAAGATTGTGTCGAGTTGATAGATGGAGGAATTGAGTTTTTGAGGCATTGAACAATACCAAGTTTGCTCTGCCCCAATCAGAAATTTTAGAAAGATCAGAAGTCAGGCGTTCTGTGGCTTCCCTGCGTGATATGTTTACCTCCTGAAGGGTTGGACGTCTATGAAAAGACGTGGAAAAGTGCAGGGTGGTATCATCAGCATAGGAGTGGATAGGACAAGAAGTTTGGTTTAGAAGATCATTAATGAATAATAAGAAGAGAGTGGGTGACAGGACAGAACCCTGAGGAACACCACAGTTAATAGATTTAGGAGAAGAACAGTGACCGTCTACCACAGCAGCAATAGAACGGTCAGAAAGGAAACTTGAGATGAAGTTACAGAGAGAAGGATAGAAACCGTAGGAGGGTAGTTTGGAAATCAAAGCTTTGTGCCAGACTCTATCAAAGGCTTTTGATATGTCCAAGGCAACAGCAAAAGTTTCACCAAAGTCTCTAAAAGAGGATGACCAAGACTCAGTAAGGAAAGCCAGAAGATCACCAGTAGAGCGTCCTTGACGGAACCCATACTGGCGATCAGATAGAAGGTTGTGAAGTGATAGATGTTTAAGAATCTTCCTGTTGAGGATAGATTCAAAAACTTTAGATAAGCAGGAAATTAAAGCAATAGGACGGTAGTTTGAGGGATTAGAGCGGTCACCCTTTTTAGGAACAGGTTGAATGTAGGCAAACTTCCAGCAAGAAGGAAAGGTAGATGTTGACAGACAGAGCTGAAAGAGTTTGACTAGGCAAGGTGCAAGCACGGAGGCACAGTTTCGGAGAACAATAGGAGGGACCCCATCAGGTCCATAAGCCTTCTGAGGGTTTAGGCCAGCGAGGGCATGGAAAACATCATTACGAAGAATTCTAATACGAGGCATGAAGTAGTCAGAGGGTGGAGGAGAGGGAGGAACAAGCCCAGAATCGTCCAAGGTAGAGTTTTTAGCAAAGGTTTGAGCAAAGAGTTCAGCTTTAGAAATAGATGTGATAGCAGTGGTGCCATCTGGTTGAAGTAGAGGAGGGAAAGAAGAAGAAGCAAAGTTATTGGAGATATTTTTGGCTAGATGCCAGAAATCACGAGGGGAGTTAGATCTTGAAAGGTTTTGACATTTTCTGTTAATGAAGGAGTTTTTGGCTAGTTGGAGAACAGACTTGGCATGGTTCCGGGCAGAAATATAAAGTGCATGAGATTCTGGTGAAGGAAGGCTTAAGTACCTTTTGTGGGCCACCTCTCTATCATGTATAGCACGAGAACAAGCTGTGTTAAACCAAGGTTTAGAAGGTTTAGGACGAGAAAGAGAGTGAGGAATGTACGCCTCCATGCCAGACACTATCACCTCTGTTATGCGCTCAGCACACAATGACGGGTCTCTGACACGGAAGCAGTAGTCATTCCAAGGAAAATCAGCAAAATACCGCCTCAGGTCCCCCCAACTAGCAGAGGCAAAACGCCAGAGGCACCTTCGCTTAGGGGGATCCTGAGGAGGGATTGGAGTGATAGGACAAGATAAAGATATGAGATTGTGATCGGAGGAGCCCAACGGAGAAGAAAGGGTAACAGCATAAGCAGAAGGATTAGAGGTCAGGAAAAGGTCAAGAATGTTGGGCGTATCTCCAAGACGGTCAGGAATACGAGTAGGGTGTTGCACCAATTGCTCTAGGTCATGGAGGATAGCAAAGTTGTAGGCTAGTTCACCAGGATGGTCAGTGAAGGGAGAGGAAAGCCAAAGCTGGTGGTGAACATTGAAGTCTCCAAGAATGGAGATCTCTGCAAAAGGGAAGAGGGTCAGAATGTGCTCCACTTTGGAAGTTAAGTAGTCAAAGAATTTCTTATAGTCAGAGGAGTTAGGAGAGAGGTATACAGCACAGATAAATTTAGTATGAGAATGACTCTGTAGTCGAAGCCAGATGGTGGAAAACTCGGAAGATTCAAGAGCGTGGGCACGAGAGCAGGTTAAGTCATTGCGCACATAAACGCAGCATCCAGCTTTGGATCGAAAATGAGGATAGAGAAAGTAGGAGGGAACAGAAAAGGGGCTACTGTCAGTTGCCTCAGACACCTGAGTTTCAGTGAGGAAAAGAAGATGAGGTTTAGAAGAGGAGAGGTGGTGTTCTACAGATTGAAAATTAGATCTTAGACCGCGAATGTTGCAGAAGTTAATGAAGAAAAAGTTGAGGGGGGTGTCAAGACACTTACGGTCGTCGACGGAAAGGCAGTCCGACCTGGGGACATTTATGGTCCCCTCCCCAGATGGGGACTCCGAGGCTGGTGTAGGAGTCGCCATGATTTTAAATTTTTTTGAGTGAAAGGTGTGTGTGTTATTAGGTGCTTGTAGTTTTGTGTGGAGGAAGAGAGTTGTCTTTAGAGGGCAGGCTGTGACTACCCCCTTGTGTTGTGAGACACAAAGGGAAACGTTCAGTGAGGTCACAGCTGGGTTTAATGATAAGTTCACAGCACCCCCTGAACAGTGCTTTAGACCTCACTGGGAGTAATTATCGTTTCGGCAGGTGTCTACTGCCTCCTCCATCCATCCATCTAGTCATTGCATCTAGTGAGTGACGCTTTTACTATCAAGAACGTCCCTAATCAGTGCAGAAAGACTCTCTCTCTCTCTCTCTCTCTCTCTGAAGCAGCCCGGGGTGGAAAATACGAAAACACACACACACACACAATGCGTCCACCTCAATATACCGTAGTCCGTGACGTGATGCGAGGAAACAACTTTCACGTTTCACTTCACCACAGAACCGAAAGGTTGCGCCGCAAGGCCGTTCATTTCCGGCTGAGAGAGAAGCTGGGTCATTGCAGCGATGGAGTTTACAATTACTGTACTCCTATGTGAATTACATAAACAATTAAGAACGTAGACATACACCGCTATAGGTTATGCAGTCGTCTATCAACGTTGTTTTGAATGTGAAAGCAATTTTTATTTTATCCGAAATCCACTAGAAACCTTTCCACATGTATGTTAGAGAGAGAGAGAGAGAGAGAGAGAGAGAGAGAGAGAGAGAGAGAGAGAGAGAGAAGCATTATTTATTCGAAGTTGCCAGAAATTATCCTGCGTCCGTGGACCCGCGAGTCAACGACCGCAAGCTGGTGACTGACTTACTGACGGGTGGCTGACTGTCACATCCTGAACTGGAAAACTCAGGGAAACCATATAACGCCGAAAACTTGATAATCTTGTTATTTACTTTGGTACTTACCATCATCATCATCATCATCATCATCATCATCTTTTCTTCTTCTTCTTCTTCTTCTTCTATATATTGTAGCATATGAACACATTTTTTTTTTTATCTGAAATGCTGCAATTTAAGGTTCTGTTTCTCGATTACTGGAACTCAGCTGGACGACGCAATTTGCTGAGGGTGGCCAAGCCATAGACCACGTCACACTGGATGCTCCTTGCCAGGGTGCAGCGAGGCTTACGTCCCCTGCCTCTTCTCTGCTAGGTGAACAAAGGATACAGTGAAGAATGAGAGAAGTCAATTGCCTCCAGTCGGTGGAGTAGACAGTGTGGCCGGAGGTGCGAACCGGCAGGGCTTCTGGGTTGTGTTGTGAGTTTAGCACTTTAATCACCACATCACCTTCAGATGTCATAATGTATTCGAAAAAAAAAGGCGAGTATTTTGTGTCATTTCTGCAATATTGTGATGATAAACTTTACATGATAAAGACAGCACTTAACTTCTTTGTTCAACAGAAATGTCGCACGTTTCCCGTCGTGGAGACGAAACGCTCCCCAACCCACCACGGCGCAGCGACACTTCCACACATCACGAGGACAGACACAGCTAAGTACGAATAGTATGCATACATACATACATACATACATACATACATATAAGCATACATACATACATAAACACATTTGAAGATCTAAAAATTATCTACAACATATCCGGTAGCCTTCCCTAACATTTGTATACAGCATCCTTGGTTCTCCGGTGTATGTGTGTGTGTGTGTGTGTTGGCCAATGGCACTCCAGTGTCCTATAACCGTTGGTGCTCCTCCTACACACACACACATACACACACACACACACACACACACACACACACACACCATGTAGTAAATACTATTAGTGTACTTACGTGCGTACATTACACACAAGAGAGAGAGAGAGAGAGAGAGAGAGAGAGAGAGAGAGAGAGAGAGAGAGAGAGAGAGAGAGTTAATTAATAGATTTATTAGTATTTGGTAAAACCTTGAGCGCTGCAGCTTTTTCTTTTTTATTTATCTTGTATATATGTCGGTATTATTATTTTCTGTTTTCATTTGTATTTCTCGTATTGCCTTAATTCTTGTCCTCTTTTTTATGTTGTTATTTTCTTTTTATTTTTATGACTGTATACCGCTGTATTTTTTGTTCCATGTTATCATTCGTAGGAATTTACTCCCAGCAACGCATTTTCCTTCGATCGAACAACGACGCGTTTTTATGGAGAGAAGTGCTTTGAGGACTCGCTGAATTCTTATTTGATCTGTGTGTGTGTGTGTGTGTGTGTGTGTGTGTCCAAGTATACAGTGCCTGTCCTGCCCTGTGGTCGCGTGTGTTCACATCCTGCCGCCGCGCATCAACGCCACAGCCTTCACGTGCCTGCGATCCACTCCCCGCCTCACCACACCCCCGCATCTTTATTTATAGACCGCTCAACAACCAGGCGGTGTATTTGTGTAATGACTTTTATTTTCTTTATAATAATAACTTTGCAGGAATTGTTTAAACAGAGGAGATTTTTTTCCATCATAATTGTTCATTAACTTTTCTCTCTTATACTAATACTATGATGTTGTCTCCTGATCCTCTTATTTCTGCAAGTCGTAATATTTGCTGCGCCAGTCCCTGCGTTGGGTGCTGCCCACCGCCGTTGGTCCTGGGCGTTGCCACTCCGGCCCAGCTGCGTCACCTTGAACGCCGAACCTTGCCACTCGACACTGACTCGGATCCTCGCCTACTTCTCCAGTTATTTTCGAATGTTCATCAGCTATTGAAGAATGACGTCTCATTTCAGTACAGATCCCTCCAAAATAAAGGAGACATGTGCGTGCTGAACAGCCATCAACGCCGTACTTCCTTTCTGGGTGGTTTCTTTGTTTACTTGTGTCTCCACGCCCAGGGTGCGGGTGATGCGATAGGTGCACCTGAGCTTCATTATACTGTTGCGCAGGTGAGGTGCCCTTCCTCTGCCCCTCCACCATGCAACTCACACGTGCTGGCAAGATTATTACTATGCGAATGTATGAAGTAGTGTCCTCTGTCTTTTCCCACCGTGCTTAGCGAGGGGTAGATGAAGGATGACAGAGGTCGAGGGAACACTGTTCCTTTATGCATCCAGATAATAATTACCACAAGTGAGTACAAGGTGGAAGTGTCTGAAGCCATTGCAGTTTCACTGGTGCTTTGTATGTAAGAGAACATAAGAACATAAGAAATAAGGGAAGCTGCAAGAAGCGACCAGGCTTGCAAGAGAGAGAGAGAGAGAGAGAGAGAGAGAGAGAGAGAATATTTATTGCTGTAGTTATTATACCAAGCCCCTTCCTGGCGATGACCCATCCACCCGAGACGTGACTCAGCGGCCGCAGGATTTCTGGACTCACCGGCCCCAACGGACAGGCTCGGGCACGCTGGGAGGGAGGGAGGGGCGCTAGGCTCTGTGTTGCTTCCCTCTGCGCCACCTTGTTCCTGGCACAATCTATCAAAATGTTGCTAAGTAAAATACTGTTCTCTTTCCGTTCTTTCAAAGATAATGAATAACAAATTATCGCAAAGACGACACGTAGCACGCCTTTGTCTGAGTGACACCGACGGGTATATTTGGGTACACGTGTGTTTACGAATTCATGTGAAGTGACGCATGACAAGCTGTTCACCTGTAGCATGACCTTGGTGGCAGCATGCAGGGTGCAGATGTGAGGACGGAAGCGTTATCCCCAACGGGTGGCCGGGAGAGGAGTGAAGTGGGCGGCATGACCAGTGCCCTTTGCATTGTCCTCCTTGCATTGCGGCTGATGACCATAAAAATCAGTTCCATTGAACATATGAACATAACTTTTCATTTATTGGTTCGTTGATGCATGATAAACACGATAATACGCGTGATTCCTTGCCGCGTGACCCACCAGCACCAGCATACCTGTCCGCCCACACACTTCCTCCTCCGCCGCCACCTCCTTCCTTCTCTCTCAACCCTCGCCCACACCCGGCCATTAATCTGCAGGATAGCCACTGACACACCACAGGGCTCCGGTATCTTGCAAGCACTGAGAACAAAAGAACAGAAACAAAATAATAACTACGCCTCCAGATCTATATTTGTCTATTTTTTTTTTTTTTTTTTGTGTATCTGTATTAAAGAAAGAAAAAAAAATCGCATTATTCTGAGGTATATTTATCAAGGTTATCTGATGTAAAACTGTTCATGTAATTTACCGGTTCCCGACTAACGACAAGCCCAGCCACGTATATAGGACTGCCCATACCCGTCCTCAGCAGGGTGCGGCGCTAGACAGTGAGTTTGAAACGTGGAGCAGCAACAAAGGAGCGGCTGAGGGACGGACGTTGTTGGCGGAAGAAAGGAAACTTGGTTGCTCTGTCCGGGTTGTCCCTTCCCTTTGTTCTCTCTCTGGGAACACTGGCAGCGAAGCACACACACACACACACACACACACACACGATGATTCTAGGGAATTTCTTTCATCTCACTTAAATTGCTCATTATTGATCAAAGAAAAAAATGAAACTTCATCGTTTTCATATTTTTTCATCACTAGTCTCGTTATACGGAAAAATATTCAATATGAAGCTGCTTGTCTCATCATCTTTGCAATTCTTACTATTATTTTTTTTTTCATGTGCATGACTACGTGTCGCAAGATGTGTCTCCCTATTCACTAACATTGTCCCAATAGTGGTGAGGGCTTTCCTTTGTTTCCTCAGTTTCCTCTTTTCGTGCAGCGAGATGTGAAATGAAGCAGAGCAAACGCCAGCAATCATGAAATGCATGACATTCAGACCCGTAACCCGCCCGCCTCTCTGAGAAGTTCTTAGGTGTCAGTAAGATAAAAAATTTTAGACGGGAAGTCAACAGAAATGTACTCATGTTTTGGGTTCATAGAGCACGAGACTCGGACCCTCGTGACCCAAAAAAGTTTATGGCCTAGTTCCCCGTCCTCCTCCCCAGCCATCACTGTGTGTCGCCTTGTAATGAAACCCGGTAAATATTGAGAAATGCGACTCGAGATCCTGCCTTTGTTTAAGCTGAAGGAAACAAATATCTAAAGGTTCACAGTTATGTTCGAGACGACACGTGTTTGTGTCGAACAGACCAGTGCCAGCAGTAACGGGTTTTCCCCAGTGTGTGCCAAGAGTGCCAAACAAGACAGACACGTGGCCTACCTTATTCTGGCAGCCGTGCCATGTCCTTCCTTACCGCTTACCACTTTTACCAATGTGAAACTGACATTCTGAAACCATGATGTATATCGCCATGAAGCGTCATATTTTTTTCTGGTAATAAGTGATATGCCAACTGAGACAAAAGTAGGACAGAGGCAGACCTTTTGTCTCTGTTGTGTCAGTGCTGGTGGGCGGGCAAGTGGAACGTTGAGCCGGGGTCATGGCACTGTTGTTGTGACGGTAGCCGCCTCGAGAAGGGTGTGGGCCCCGCCGGGAGGTTCCAACACCTTAAACAGTTGACGTGGCGCTGCGATGCTCACAGGACAGTGGCTGGTGACGGAGGCCTGTGCGGTGCGCCGTGTCCCTGCAACATTGTGAACCTGCAGAACTTACATTTTACACATTAACACCAGCTCTCAACGGGAAGGTACCGGTGAGTTTTGAATTACGTGTTCACTTAAATATATCTGAAAGATATACGGATCGAAATCCCATACGTTTATAGCTCACTCGTAAAATTCGTTCCCACTGTCATTTCCTTGGTTGTCGTTCCTCGCCGACCTCCGCGTGCTTTTCGTTTTCACTCACTTAAACTTTTACTTGTTATTATGATGTGAATCGCGTTGAAATTCTGCTTCACTTCGATGTTCCTCCAACTCGCTGATGGCAAAGATATTCACGTCCGCGATCTCTTGGTGCGTCCACGTGTAGGGACGGCGTCATATGACCTCGTTGTTGTCTAAAGCGTCAATTAATCAATTAATTTATTAGGTACGCGCAGGAATCCGTCCCCTCTGGCCGCTCACATAGAGTGTTTCTCAAGTGATGGTTTGCCAGGGCTGCTGCCCTTCTTGTTGCTGTTTTAGCTATCGATCTAAACGTTTTATTTGTCTTACAGCATTGAAACTGTTGAGTAGTGGTGAATCAAGAGCTTCGAACTGGAGAAGGTATGTAGACGTGTGTGAAGGAGGCTGCGGTGACGAGAGGTTATGGGGAAGGTTTGGAGTGACGAGGCAGGGGGAGGGAGAGGCACGAGACAGTGATGCGAAGCCTAACGTGGTGTGTTGTAAGAGTTACCTGTCGGACCTTGCGTAATTGTTGTTTTTATACCTGTTGGGAAACAAGAGAGGGAAAGAGTTTAAGATGACGAAAATTCATTTGAGAATCGATAGATATATGTATTTTGTATGTATTGTTGTTGTTGTTGTTGTTGTTGTTGTTGTTGTTATTGTTGTTGTTGTTGTCTTCGGTATCGTCATCGTTGTCTTGGTCTTCATCACTGCTGCTGCTGCTGCTGCTGCTGCTATTCTTGCTAGTATTGAAGAAAAAAAAAAAGGAAAAGAAATACAAGAGCGAAATTTTCAAGATTAGCAAAAAATTTTCATTTTGCATAAAACTATAGATCTCTCACGAAGCTGAAACAAAAATATATGTTCACCTTATAAAAAAAAAAAAGGGAGTGAGAAAAAGAAGAAGGCGTGTGGTAGGGATATTTACAGCAATCAGATCCACGTGATGCTCCCCTCTCTCTAAAACTGAACTCGGAAGAAAGAAAGAATGTTTTGTTTTAATCGCATCCACCGTAGAACACGCATAGGTAAGAACAAACAATGTAATCTTCATGCTCATCACTGATCTAAGTAGTATGTAAGATTTTAGGCAATGGACACTTTCCAGGGTGAAGATCTGATGATTTTTTTAGGTTTCATAAGGACGATGCATCTTTAACGGGGGAGGATTGCTATTTTTAATCCCCTCTCGTAGGTTTTATGGTGGGACGAGGGTGTTGCTCTGAGGGAGACACACTAATTCTGAGATATCCTCAGTACCGTGTGGAAGTCAGACTCTTATTGCGTGGGTGTGTTTGAGGAAGATAATGGAGTGGCTTTGTTTCCTTAAGCTTGAGGGAATTTTTATTTATTTATTTATTTTTTCCCTTTTGTTCTGTTTTGTTCAGTGATTGGTTGCCGTAGCGCATTTCTAGGAAAGAATATTTCATTTACCTTTCCGGTGCATATTCCGTACCCGACAAATCACTGTGATAATTTATTTTGTTTAACGTAATAATATTGCCATTTCCTCTTCCTTCAACTCGACATTTCTATGCACCATAAATCCCACTGAACGTTCATTCCCACCTGGATACACCTTGCCAAGTTTCCTAGGGTCATAGGCACACACCCTCCCCGGTGCCAGACTGCCAAATCACTTCCTCCTCCTTGATGTCTGGCGGCGCCTTGGGTACCCCGGGCTATCTTGTGTCAAGGAGACTATCCCTTTTCCCTTTCCCATTGAGCACTTACACGGAACTCCCCGGAACCGACACGTGAACACCCGTCATTTCCTAGTGAACAAGCGTGACGAAAGACCGACACAACGGACACCGCCTTCACACACACACACACACACACACAGTTCAGGATGCAGCTCGCCCCTCGTGTCTCGCTCCGCAACAACAAGGGGCTGGTGACAAACTCAAGGTACTCGCATAAACTCCACGTTCGACTTTTCCGATTATGGCGTTAAGTCGTTCCCTTCCGCGATACTGTGACGTCATCCCCGTTAGACATCAGCAGTCGTGGCCAACCTTCACAGCTGAGGAGGGGTTGACCTTCAGGCCTCTCCACCCATCCACCCACCGCCCACCCACCCACCTTACTTTCCCTTCCTCCTCTCATCTCCACCCACTGTACGTATGTGCTCTTCTATCCTCCCCAACTCTCTATACTCTCAATCTCTGCACATTTCGCTGTCTGCATCTTTGTCCCGTCCAGCTATTCAATAACAGCCTAACGAAGGACAGGTGAGAGGCTGAACAGATGCTGAGCCATCCTTGTTTTCTTCTTTTTTTTCTTATCTTCCTCCTCACATGGATGCTGTAACATGTTTGGTAGCACTACTACTACCACTACTACTACTACTACTACTACTACTACCACTACTACCACTACTACTACTACTACAGAGACAACATAAATAGCAACAGCAGCAACGACAGAAGGAAGTCCTGCAGCCCGCCAAGTGAGCAAGGACTGCCGGCCGTGATACGGTGTGAGGATGGTGACGATAACGTGTCGCTTTCTGGCTGCCGTGAGTTGCTTCCCGGGAACGCGGACAAGGAAGTGTGTGGTGGTGGTCCGAGATTGGCACAGGGAATTCAGAGAGAAGTTTAGATGCTGTGGTCATAAAGTTCCCTCTTAATTATTATGCCACGGCAGTAAGATAGTGCAGTTGGAATGATCTGAAGTAGCACAGTAGACTTAGAATCGTTGACAGACGCTGCTGAGGGGGAGGCATAGTGGATAGAGACTGAATCATTCTGGGATACACAGAAATGACCCCCTTGGCGCCATGTATTGGAATGACGCCAACATCTCACCGACAGTTTCCGAGAAGTGGCGTCGGTGCCATGCCTCTCCCCTCCCGTGCCGCGTTGGCGTACCGTTCCACCCCACCTGACGTCTCATCTGCCCCGTTGCCCCATTACAGTGTACAAGAGTCCCGGCCAAGCTCGTGTTAGTCAGCGCGCCTCATGGGCTTAATAGCGTGAATATTTATGTATGGGAATTGGCCATCGGGGCGTCAGGTGCCAGAATTATGCCTTCCGTCAACATCAACGATGAGATACGCGTGCAGTGGACGTGTCCCGGCTCGCCCAGCTCTGCAGCCGCCACTGGTACTCCACTGCGTCCTTGAACGGGCAGATTAGATAATTAATATGTGATTCATGCTGTCCGTTCTGTGCCTCCTATTTAGTAACAGTGAGTGGAGCAGTAGCATCTATAGAATACCTTCTGCAGTAGTAGCGTTTTCGTTACGTAAGGCTCGTTGTTGCCTGCCGACGCTCACTGTGTCAACCAGTGATCGCGTGCTGGTTCCTCAGCAGTGTAAAAGTAACCGCGTCCTTCTGTGCCAGTTTTCTTCCTATTAAAAAAAAAAAATCGTTAAAGCACAAGAGAGGAAGGTTTCTTGCATAACATCTTTGTTACAGAGTTGTCTTGTCCGATATTTGTGTTTTAAGTTTTTTTTTTTTTTTCTCTCTCTCTCTTTTAACGTTAACATAAGGCTGAGTTTAGCAGTGTTGGCAAATGTACAGAACTCGATACGCACTCACTGGAGACGAGAGCCACAGGGAGGGAGCAAGGAAGTGTGCTTGTTGTTTTGTGACGGAGGTGAGGGGCCACACACTGTGCACACAAGGCATAAACACGGCATGGCACGCAACAACAACAACAGCACCACCAACAATAACAACAACAACTACTACTCCTACTACTACTACTACTACTACTATTACTACTATTATTACTAGTAGTGTAGTAGTAGTAGTGGTAGTAGTAGCAGTAGTAGTAGTATAGTAGTTTCTAGGCCAGATGTAGCAGCTGCAGAAACGGTGACTAATCATTGTTCTTGAACGTTCATGACAAAGCAGGATTATACATGCCACCAAACCACAAGAGAGAGAGAGAGAGAGAGAGAGAGAGAGAGAGAGAGAGAGACCACAGTTTTAGCTTTCCATAAGGTAGAAAGTGTGTTCATGAGTGGCGACATCAGAGGCGTGGGGCGCTGGAGAAGCGAGGAGGCGGTGGGGAGTGAGCGGGATCAAGGATGCTCCAATCAGCGACATAACCACGGAACTATAAATCGCTCTCGTTTGATCCACGAAGTGCTGCCATTAAATTTTACATCAGTGTGACGCCCTCGACCTAACCTGCTTTTCATGTCATCGTGGAATTAGACTCTTGTATCCGATGTTGAAAAGACCATGTCCCATCACTAAAATAAGCGAAGTTAGACAAAGATGCATGGTGGTGGTGAGAGAGTGCAACTCATATAGAATCCATGACGCGGCAGCAAAATCCTCGGGGAAACAGAGCGTAATGATCGCCTCCCTTGGGGTTACAGATGGGAAAGTAAAACCTCACAGGGCCTTCCTTCCTCCGTCCTCCCAGCATGCAAATGTTGGCAGCCTTCCTTTCCGAGTTGGGAGGACATTCTGTTATTCTGCTAACGACAAGGCCCAGCTACTGCAGACAGGTGCGGGGAACAGAGAAGACAGGGTACATAAATATTTACGTTTTCTTTATTTTCTTGGCGTAGATGGCAGCGTAGTGTTAGTGTGTGTGGCCAAGTCAGGCATGTGTGCCGTGTTGCAGTGTGTGTGAATGAAGTATGAGAGTGGATAAGTGACACACAGACCCACTCACGCTACAGGACCAAGGAGGAGTCAGCCACCTTCACTCGTGACCTTAATATTACCTGTTGTATGTTTTTTTTTTTTTTTTCGTAGCATCTTTTAGTTCTCCGGCTATGGTGCGTTCCGTGTGTTTCCTTTGTTGTGGATTTCCATCGACGTCAATTGCTGACAAGAGACGAGATCTCTTCACTCATTTACACTGAGACTTTATGAAACGTCACTTGTCTTGGTTATGTACCGCACTCGTAAGAAAGTCTTCATCTACTCACACACACACACACACACACACACACACACACACACACACGATATTCAGAATAACTGGCCTTCATATTATTATCAATTTCTTTATTATGTTATCCCAGTCTCTCTATATCTGCAAGTCTCAAACTATCTTGAGAGTTTTCAATCCAATTGCTTCATGCCACTTGACGCCCCTCTGCTCTCCACGGTTTGTTGTTCATGTGCGAGCGTCTCTATCACGTAACACACTTTGTGCGGGGATATCGTCCTTCAGTTTTTATTTGTCAAATGCCAGAATACAGTCTAATGTGATTGCTCAATATGATCGAAGCGAATGTCCCCCAGATATGATGCAATATATGGGTAAAGTGTGTGTGGAATCAGTATGCTGGGGTTAGCACGGGTCTGCTTGGCTGGGTGGATGGTGGTGGGTGTGAGTGAGGCGTTGTAGGATGTGTGCAGGGTTGTGTTACCTTGCAGTGACAAGAGCGGTGGTAGTGTGACGTACACGTTAAAGGTTGACGTAACGTGTGGTGTGACAAACAGAAACCACGTATAGGCAGGTAAAGGTTGGTGTGGAGAGGTGTTATCACGTGGCATAGTGTGTGGACTGGTGAATGGTGGCAGTGCTAGCCGCCAGCGGATCGAGGTATGATAATATGAGAGGGATAGTGGCGTCGGTTACGTAAATAGTTACAAAGGTATCTGTATCTCTTTCATTGATTTATATTTATACCTCAGACTGGGTAGGTTTTGTACGTATCTTAAACTTATCAAGTAGCCAGGTGTCAGTTTAGAGATTTAAGAGATTTGTGTTAAGCAGTCCAGGTTACTTACTGATGTATACTTGTGGGTTCTTGTAAAACTTATTATTTTGACTAGGAGGTAAACTGCATTTTTCTGCGAAGCGATGAGGATAATAGGAAAACCAGTGAGTCAGAGAGATGGTGAGGAGGAAAGTGTGGAGGGAAGAATGCTAGAACATGGTAGAAGCTTCCACGCTCTCAACCCGTTCGAGACAAAGCACTTGCATTATTACGTTGCAACACACGTACTTTCTATAAGTATGTGTGACGTATGTCTTGCTCCTTCCTGCCCAAACACTTCAGAAGTCACCTGAAAGGAACTTTTAAAGTCTTTGAAGCTGTGTGATGCTAGCATTTCTTTGGTGAGTGTTGCGTGGTTTTGTGTGGCATGATGTAGATGTGGCACAGCAGCTTTAAATCCCAAGCGGTGATACAGCGGCACCATTGCTCTCAGCTGGAAGTAGACCAATGGGCGAGCGTGTGAGAGGTGCAAAGGACCAATGAGAGCCTAGTTGTGACGTCATACCTGTAAACACGGAACAGCTGATGGTCCACGCTGGCTGTGGTAAACAAAGCGACGCCAAGCGACGAGGAGAGAAGACGTGCTAGCAGGTGCTCTTGGTGGAAAGCTCTTTATCTCTAAGTCTCGTATTTGTAAACCTTATCTTGAACCTTCACACAAGAGGTAAGATAATGGAGTTATACCAGCATACAACATGATGTAAAAAAAAAAAAAATGCGTAGATAAGGTGTTTAAATATTGATAAGAATGCACATATCGATCGCCCGGGGTCACTGGCTCAAGGTTCGTGAGTAAAGAAACGGCGTAGGGCCGGAGCCACACTAATTGTGGTGGTGCAGGCAGCCAATGGTTATGGTGCGTCGCCTTACTGTTGTCAGAACTCCAGATATACATTGCTTTAATTGATGTACAGCTCGTACAGTTAGCCCTGCGTAAATGACCAGTATATTTTCTCCGTTTTCTCTGTGAAAGTGAAAACACGTCCATAAGATCGAAGTAGTATATATCGTGTTAGGTAATGTTGGCGAGTTTTGATCAATTTGGTACAGAACTGCAACAGCTACATTTGTTTGTAAATTTAATAGGTTTTCAAAATAAAACTGCTTGACTTCATCCCATCAGGGTTGATCAGCAAAATTTACTTAAAGCTATCTCTTTGTTGCATGTCACAATTGAACTTATTATTTTTATATATACGCGGGTCTTCAAATATTACTGTATTTGTTAGAGAGGGAGAGAGAGAGAGAGTAGGTATTGTGATCATGAAACATGTCAGGTGTGAAATCTCAAGCAATACTATGCTATATATATATATATATATATATATATATATATATATATATATATATATATATATATATATATATATATATATATATATATATATATATATATATATATATATATATATATATATATATATATATATTTTTTTTTATCTATCTATTTATTTGTTTTTTTTTTACAATGAAAACTTCACAACTGAGTGCTTGTATTTGTACTTGAGGTATCTCTTAACTCTTGCTGATGTTCTTGTATTTATTTTCAGATATATTGATTGCACCTCATTAGACAAAGCACAGGATGGGGAGTACTGAAGAAATAACCAAAGGACACTCTGTGAAGAAAAAAATGGCCATGGGAGAAGAGGAAGATTCTAACTCCAATTCAAAATCTAAGCCTGTCTCTGGGGAAACCACTCCTGACCCTCTGGAACATGGAATTGATGACGAGCTGAAGCCCCTCTCAGGGACAGAGGCAAAGTCTAGTGGAAGTGATACTGAAAGTGAACTTGATACTTGCAGTAAACAAAGTGATGAACCACAAGGAATACCAGTTCAAGGTGCAAGGGCACGTATTAGTAGTGAAAGCTCCTCTGAAAACGGTAAAAGCCCAAGCTCAGAACAAAGTAAAAGGTAAGGCTCAGTGCACTTGACAGTGAATGGAGTAGTGTTACCGATTTTTGGGAAGGTCCCAGATGCTAATGAAGAGATCTTCTTATGATTAAGTGACTCAGAAGAAAAAGGTCATTCATAATTCTTCCAAGGGATTTTTATTAAAACCTCATCCTTAAGTGAGAGTTTAGGATGGTGACGCTACTTTCTTTGCATTTCTTGAAAGAACCTATATATTGTATAGGATGCACTGAGATATTTTTGCCTTGTCAAAGGTGATGGTGTGATTACAAGTGACAACAGCCTTGTGTGTTGAAACATTGATCAGGTGTCAGATATGCATCACTTTCATAACAAGTGAACATTCCATTGAGTCATGTTTCCCTCATTAGTTATAATGAATATTTCATGCAATTATCTAGATACCTATCCCTGTCCTTCACCATTACATATAGCCTGGCTACTGATTTTTTGTTGTTTTTCTTTATAACTTGGTAAACTTTTGTGGTTAGCATGCTTAGCTCAAAGCTGAGACCAGAGTGTGAAGCATGACATAGCACAAACATGATTTTCATGTGGTCTAAGATTATTACTTTCTGACTGGATCAGAAGGCCAACAAGCCTGACATCTTATGTACCTTGTGGAGATGTATCTTGCCTGAAAAGACTAAAATGATCTGTACCACACTATACATGAGGTTAGTAGATATTATCTTAATGCAAATTACTGTTTTTTATTAATTTAATTTGGCATTTTCTTTACCTCATCAGGCAGCGGACCATAAGTGGTTCTTCTCCAGTCCAAAATTTTCTGTTTCCTGGTGTGGCAGCATCTCCACCAAAGTTTATGTCCCTAGAAGAAGTTATGAAAGCAGCAAAGGGTGTCAGTAATATGGTACTTGCTCATGAAATAGCAGTTGACAAAAACTTCAAACTGGAAAAGTTTGATCCCCCAGACAACAGCATTGAAAAGCAGGTAAGACATTGTAATACATGTTTGTCTACAATAAGTTCACATTGTGTATATATATGATGTAGCCTGGAGATAAATGGAAAATTTCATTACCAGCTTTCACTAACTATGCATTGTAGTCCTCATAACATTGTAGTCCAGTGATGTATAGGTTAGCATGCTCACCTCATAATTAAGAGATCCTGGGTTTCAATCCTAAATCAGATGGAGGCAAACTGAGCATGTCTCCTTTTGTGGAAGAGGTTTTGTTCACTTAACATTAAGTAAGTATGAGATGTAAGGTGGGAGGTTGTGACACTTCTCCTCAGCAAGAGCAGAAAGCTAACAGTCTACTAAGAGTAAGAGTTTTGTTTGATTTAGTTTCTGTTTTTAATTTGCAGGTAAGAGATGTTATGCATAAAGCCTTTTGGGACCACTTAGCACAAGAGCTGTCTCAAGATCCCCCCAGCTATGAGCAAGCATTAGTTCTACTACAGGAGGTCAGAGACAACCTTCTTGACATCACTCTTCCACACCATACCAGATTGCGGCAAGAGATTTCAGAAACATTGGATGTGGACCTTATTAAACAACAAGCTGAGCATGGTGTGTTGGATTTTTCCCAGTAAGTGTGCATTGTTTTTGTACTCAAACCAATTCCACCAGTTATTTCGGACTACTTTCTTCATACAGAGTGCTGTAAACCTTAGATATGTGTATTTATTGAGTTTTAGTATTTTCTATCACACTGAACACAATTTATATATCTTGTCTTCTCAAAATATATATGATGGTTATTGAAAAAAAGGTTGAGAAAAGTATTATTAGTGTTTTCATCATTTTGCAGGTATTCCCAGTATGTCCTGTCTATAATGGCCCGCCTGTGTGCCCCAGTGCGGGATGAGACAGTCCGGAACCTGATGAAGGAGAGTGATGTTCTGTCAGTGTTCCGAGGAGTGATGGAGACTCTGGATCTGATGCGTCTGGACATGGCAAACTTCACCATTCAGCAGATTAGGCCGCACATTGTTGCTCAGGTTACTACTTGATTTCACTGTATAATTAAAATTAGTGTTTGTGTAGCTTATGCAGTGGTATATAATTTTGTTATTTGTGAAATTACATAATTAAAGAATGTAGTGATATAAACTATAATGGGAATGGACATAACATGCTGCTCTGCTCAGCACTGCAAAGATGTCATGATGTATTGTGCTGCATGCTGGATACTGGTATTGTTTATACTATTATGAAATGGTGGTAATGTCAAATTAAAAGATTATACAAGTTACAGCACCTAATAATGAGAGATTTGTGATGTTGATATGTATCGATAATTTCAGAGTGTGACGTATGAGAAAAAGAAGTTTGCAGAGTACTTGAAGACACAGAATGATGGTTTGGAGCTGACCAGAGCATGGCTGCTGAGTCATGTTAAGCCAGAGGATTTGACAGTACCTGATGATTTAGAAATAAGAGGAGTCGTGAATTCAGTCATCAGTCGAGCTTATATGGAGCTTCTCTCCTGGCCTGATGAAAAAGCATTGCCTGAGGTGAGTCATTCTTTTGGTAGGGAAGGTGCACCATACTTCAGCTATTAGTTTTTAGCCTCTTCAACCATTTAAATTAGGCTGTTAGGGAATGAGATCTCTTAGTATTTTGTCAGCTTTGTAAGGAGCCAAATTTGACACAAGCAGTGATAGCCATTGATAAATGAAATTATTTAAGCTGATACTAATACAGTATATTGTTAATTGTCTGAGTGATACTGATATATCTTTTTAGATAGTTAAAGAATACTTATATCTGAGGAAAGGAAAAATATTTTATATCTGAGTGAAACTTGTTTGACTGATCAGGGTGCATGTTAATTGAGAAAGGGAGATGAAGGTGGGGAAGATGCTGAGTGCTGAACAAAAAACTCACAATTATTTTCAGACTGTGGTACTAGATGGAAGTAGAATACTGGAGCTAAGAGATCGTCTGAGCCAAGTTTGCATCTTGGGTTCTGTGCTTCTTGTGACACTCACAGCTGTTGGCCCAATGATCACACAACCTGACGCCTTTAAGCTGAAGTTGAAGCGCAACTTGTGCATCATCCTAGATCCAGCATTGTCAGACAGGTGAGTTTTACTTTGCTGTACAGGATTAAGCAAGGATTTTGGAAATTATGTATGACAAGAGGTCATCAGTTGAAGTATGTAATGAAAAAGTTGAATTTGAATCTAAGCATTTATAGCTCTCAGTTCTTTCTGTTCTAAAAGCTAGGGTATCTACTTTCATCCCACCTTCTATATATTTTACCATCTCTTTATACAGCATATTGCAATGATCATAATGAAATGAATGCTGCATTACTTCATCATTTCATTGTAATTTTTCTATAATCTCATTTTCCAGTGAAACAATGGCTCTGATGGACAATCTGGCAGAGCAAGTTATAAAGGAGGTAGAAGATCATCTTTCAGAGAATGAGAAACCACAGCTCCCTCAGTCAGCTAAGAATGCCCTCAAAGCACAGATGCTAGAAATCAAGAATCCAGAGCATCGGATTAGATCCCTTATATGTGAGTACTTGTGTTTCATTGGGGCCTGTAACTAAATCCATTGTTATATAATGGCTCAAGATATGAGATGTATGTAATATGCAAGACATTCTGCTGCTTAATTCTCACTTTTTTTTAAGTATGTATAAGACTGTTTGCTCTTTGCATTATTTAAATTAGTTAACCATCAACTAATTGTAACATTTCCCATTCAGCTAAACGATCCACGGAGTTCATTGCCACCCTGTTGAGCTCAACTACTGCACGTCCAGTCCAGATGCCACCTGGCCTCTCCACCCTGCAGGAAGAACTGGCTCACATCTGTGGTACTTTGTTGCGTCTCGTGACTCACAACAGATCTGTGTTTGGGGAATATTATGTTGATATTTTGACTGATCACATCAAGACTGAAAGACAAAAGAAGCAAAGGGAAGAGAAAAAAGAAGAAAGTCCTGAAGAAAATGCTATTGCTAGTACATCAAGTGATTAAATCATTTATTTGAGCTGAAGCTACTAAATGTAAATGTTTATAAAACTAGAGCCTTGGAAAGTACATGGCATTCTTAACTTTGTTAGATTATTTGGTGCTTTTACTTATTTAACAATAACACTTTGCCTTTGAGGCAAATAAATAGCTAAGTACTGATATAAGATGTATTGGCATATATTGTACTGTGTATCAATGTTGATTACATCTTAATAATCATCTACTTAGCCTGATATGCTTCTATCCAGATATTGGCACTGTGATATAGGTAGTCAGCACTTAATCCATATATGAAATATTTTAACCCCTGTCATTGGAAACTTGTGCATTTATGGAAATTGTGTCAAAAGTGTACCATGTTACATAGAATAACACATTCACACTGCTTATGTGACCAGTATATGGAAAGATGCCCTCCACTTGTTGCACACACACACACACACACACACACACACACACACACACACACACACACACACACACACACACTATCTTGAATTCACTTGCGGATGTCATTCATCATCTGGAGTCACGCTGTTTATTGAAATATTTGCATTTTCTGGATAACTGGAAGTAAGAGCAACATTATACTGCAATCAAGGGTAATGTGTGATCCATGGCACAACATCTCCCTTGTTCTAATCAATAATAAGTCCAGTAACATTCTGTTATGATATACTGTTATCTCAATTACAAAAGATTGCATTGAATTTAATGGAACAAAAGTACAGTGTGGTGTTGTACTAAGTGTCCCAGTAATAGTTAGTGTCATTGGGCATTATCCAGATCATATATGGTACATACATTGCTCATTTAGTCTGTCAATAATGTAAATTTTCCTTGTGTCACTGAATGGAGAGAAGACAATCCAAAATGCTTAATTTTATATTATCTTTTTTTTTCTGGTTTTATAGTAAGACTATTTTGTAAATCAGAATTGTCATTTTTATGTTTTGTGCTATATACCAAGGTCACAAGTTCATAGCCCTTTATGTGAAAAGAGGTGATATATTAAGATTTTTCATAAATATATTTTTTAGTAAACATTGTTATTTCTGGAGTTGTGTAAATGCATGTTATGTAACCTGTACCCCCATGATGCCTGTGGTTCTTTGTCAGTGTGCTAGCTTATTGTACTAAGGGCAAAATTAAGGCTGTGTTGAAACATGGCTGGTTGGATGAATATTAACAATACCAGAAAGGTGGGGCATGATAATGCATTGTGCTTATGTTGCATTGCAAAACACACACACACACACACACAAAATCATAAATTAAAGATACATATTTAGGCTACAAAAGCAAGGTAACAAACAAAAAGGGAGTTGTTCTTTGAGGAGAGACAGAGGAAACTGTCCATTGCTAGAGATAGAAAAAAATATATGAATATTTTATTATGTAAAAAGGGCTAAGTGGACTGGAACAGGTGGACAGAGAACTCTTAAGGGGATGGTGGCAGAATAAGAGATGGTTACAAACACAAAATATAAAGCACTAGATGTATAATCAATGTAAAAGAATAATTTTCATCAAACCCTACTAGTAATTGAATAGGTAGGAGTTCATGCCAGCATAGAAAATCCTAAATGGATGAAAGTATGATATATATATATATATATATATATATATATATATATATATATATATATATATATATATATATATATATATATATATATATATATATATATATATATATATATATACACTATACAAGGCAGTGAGGGTGTGATCTTTTATCCTGTTTCAAGGAAGCCCCCAAAAGTTACTCAAGTGTGATTGTTCAACAGGATTAGCCTTAAAGGAATTTTGTTTGAATTTATTATTAAACTAGGGTGTCACATAATTGCATCAACTCTTTCATGCAGCTATGAGTTGTAGTAAACTCTTTAGGAAGTAAAGCAAGTATTGATTGGCTACTAGGAAGTAAAGCAAGTATTGATTGGCTACATAAATTGCTCTTCAGTAACATGACTAAGTTTTATGATAGTGTATGAGCATTCAGAATTAGCATTTGGTGGTAAATGACTGTATAATAGACATTCATTTGGTATGTTGGAAGTAAGAAAATAGATGAATGCAGGCTGGAAGAGATATTTGTTAGACTGCATGTGTGACTTTGGGTTGCATTTTTACCCTGTAAAAGCACTGGACTGGCTACATAACTGATATCTCACTGGTGTCAATGATGATATGGGCATAACCTATACATTGTATAGGATGCCAGTACACTTACATGTGTATGGTGTATGATTGGTTGTGTGGTCCACTTCACTGGGCATGTTTCTCTCCTGACAGTTGCTATGAATTATCTTGAATGTGACTTCCCTGCAATATTAAGTGCAGGGGACAGTCATGCAAAAAGCTGTGTTGAGGAATTTATAGTTTCATTCCAATTTAAGGAAACACTTAATAGTCTGTTTGGGACTGTAGAGAATCATATTATGATTGATTATTATTTTGCATACAAATAGTGTAGTACTGGGAATTGATGAAGTTCCCCACTGTTTTGAGGTGTAGTATCTTTGTTTAGAAAACCTTTAGTCATATTCCACTGTTTTATACTTATGTATGTATTAGGTAATTTGTAGTTATGGTTCGTTCCATTCTTATGTAGAAAACTTTTTAAGCAACTAACATTGTGTCTTTCATTTGCACTGATACCATCCATTTTAACACATTCACTGATATGTAGCAACTGTATGTATTTATAAATTATTGCATCTGTGAAATTCCAGCAGTGATGTGAAAGTGTTGGTTATGTCCTCCCTAGAAAGAATGCTGATGTTGTAGTGGTTTTATTTATTACATATCAAGAATGTGAGTCAGTGCATGATCTTTATATTAAAGAAGTTTTGTGCTGATGTAATGAAACATTTTAGTAAGTGAAAGATTTTGTGTAGAAAATATCTGTGGCCACTAATGCATCATTGCGTTGTCAAAAATATTAAAGGATATGTAACTTTTATTGCCAAGAGTGCCTATGACTGGCATTTATTTACGTGTAAGGCATATCTACGATGGTAGTGTTCTTATGCTCGTTTTTACTGTACTGCGTGTTTTGTTACAATGACCCAAGGAGAGTTATTTTGGTACTTTATTAATCTTTATTACAGTAATACAAGAGTTGCATAATTTTCAGCAATATGGCATATGCTCTCCTATTCAAGCATGGTAACATGGGAATAATACTAATTACTGTTCTCGATCCTTCAAATTTTAAGATCAAGTATTTTGATATGTGATACTTCTCTATTGTATGTTGGAGCTATACAGGTTTGAGCCATTTGTTTAGATTATTACTGCTCTTAATGGTTAATTATGTAATATAAAGGTCATAATGTTAACATCATAAACTATTTGTAGGGCACTAATGGCAGTCATGGAAAATTATGTTATAGGTTCAGCAAGTCATGACATATTTTACATAGGTTTTCACTTTCCAATAAATTAGATTTTCTATCACATTTTCTTACTAAACAGTTAAAGAATTATAAAACCCCCAAATGGACATCTTAGGTGCTATCCTAGTTTTTTTTTTTTCAATCTGATTATTAGAAAAAAAGGTCTTAAAAAAAAGTTAGTGCAATAATTCTTTAGGCTGAACATGTAATTCTAGGTGGGAGGAGACTGACCATTGTTTACTGTTTCTCATTAAAAGTTACTATCATGCTCTCTTCCTACCTAGCTTGTTCATTGTTTGTAATATATTGATAAAATATATATGTTAAAAGAAAAAAAATGTGTTTACTACATTCAATGTAAAACCAGTTCAATACATAGAGAAATTAAGAACTCAAATGTGGATTCATACTAGCTTGCACACAGCACACCAGCAAATGCAAAAGTGGAATAGATGGTAGTGCTACAATACACCACTGTAAAATGGGGTGATAAGTTCTTAGAATAAGAGAGAGAGAGGGAGAGAGAGGCTCTTCTCGAGTCCATTCTCCAAAGAGAGTCAACGTGAACAGGTGCTCGTATTTGAGTAGGTTAGATAAGATCAATACATCAGTATATAATCAGTGAAGGAAGAGTGAAGATGTTCACGTATAATAATGACAAATACACACACTCATACCTTGCATGGATACAAAATGAATTGTGTAATTGATGATGAATGAAAAAAAAAAAGTATCTACAGTAGCTACGAAAAAAAGAAAAAAAAAATGGTAGTGTATTATGTGAGTAGTAGTAAGAGGGGCTGATGTGAAGAGTCCTCATTGGGTTGATATGAACAAAATTTGTTTCTCATCCATAATTTGAATAGATTTCACTAAGTGAAGTTTGTTGTTGATTTATGAAAGACTGCCACTATTTACAGAGGAAATAGTAATAGGAAAGCAACCTTTGACGGAAATTAGGGGAAGAATCGGGTTGATCTCCATATTATGGAAGAAGATACACCAAGATATGTCTGTGAGTCAACCATGACTGCCAGCTGTCTTCCTTAAAAATTTCATGTGCTTCGATATAATACTAAAAGTGAAAGGTGCGACACATAGCGCGTATTGGACTATACGGCAGGCCAATCAGCTGAGTGTCATCAGTCAGCTGCTTCCCGCACGTCACCACCACCAGGTGCGCCATTGGCTGCACCTACTGCTTATATTGATATATCCTTCATGCTGTAAAAATAAGAATTAAAATTTGCTGCGTACATATATCAAAATATAAGTACTTTGTGTGTGTAGTGGTGGGGGAGACTCGTTCAGTACAGTGTATAACTGAGATGTCGAGAAGTTGACAGTCGGGGTGCCTGGAGCAAGGATCGGCCAGGATTGGTGTGTTCAGATTTTCGTCTCGGGGAAGATAGTGGCCGGGGGCGGCGCCTTGCACTAATCAATACGGACACTGGTTTACATGCCATGGCCTCCCCGCTTGGTGAAGAAAACCTGGATGATGTTCCGATTGATGACTTCAAGGGCACCACCCTCCGCCTGGAGCCCGCCTCGGGCCAGCCCTCACGGAGTGTGAGCCCCAGCGGGGACGCCGCCCCCAGGTGAGCTTCGGACACCTTGTGTTCCTCGTTGTAGTGTTAAGGTTACCAGGAAGACAGAGTTTTCTGCCCGTTCTAGTCTGACACAGATGAAGTCTCAGAGAAGTAATGATGTGTCTTGTGGTGAAGCAAAGCGACGTGCAGCAGCGAGCCACTCAAATAATTGATATTTGGCCCTGCCTGAACAGCGGCCTCCACTGCTCATTCTGATGGTGGTAGTGGACTTGTATTTAAATGTTGCTCGGACAAAAGTGTGCAAAGTTGTCTGAGACCTTGTAACCCAAGTAGTCATGTCCAGCCAGAGTTTAGTCTCCTTCCCTGAGTGATGAAGACCTGTCAGGGAAAGAGGCAAGAGAAATGAAGGATTCTTAGATTCTTACTTAGAGGAGGACTGTCGCCCTCATCTAGACACAGATGAAGCCTCCAATCAAGACAGTATAGAGAGAAGGCTTGACCAATAACTGAAAGTAAATAAAGAAGTGCTGTGCTACCATCCAGTACATATTCATAACCTATTGATGATGATTTTTTTGTTCCATGCATGATTTGATTAAGATAGAACTAATGCCTAGTTACCATACATGGTGTGAGGCTCACTTATTCTCTGTGCTTGTTTTCTTTCCTTGGCATTATTGTTAGGATACATAAAGTAGACTATGAAGAAAGAAAGGTGTTGTTTGAAGTCTGATGTCCTAATAATCATGAATAACTGTATGGCTCCAGTGCATACTGACATTTTATTTCATGCTGTATTTGCAGCAGTTATTATGTTATAGAAACTTCACAAAGCCAAAAGCACCTGTTCAATTCAACACAATAAAAATGAAATACATTAATTTTTGAAGGGTCTTAGGATTCATGTAATCATCTTACTTGCTGAGGGAGTTTCATTGTGTCTTGTACATGCTCTCAAGCAGAGGAGAGAGGTTGTTTCTGTCTATCCATGAACTTTCTTAAGAGCTCTAGCTGTAGGGTCACAGAGACTTTAGTATATTGCTTGCAGGAATTCAGAAATAATATAATTCATATTGACATTATTGTTTGTTAGCTGTGTTTTAGGACTCCTCACAGTTATGGCTTAAGATTCAAAGCAACATTATTATTTCATTTTATTGGGACTTAATATCATATTATGAATGTATTGATCCTGAGTGAGTTGAACACAAGTTATTGGTGCATGAGGTTCATTCTTAATGTTGCAGGTTCATGGAGGAAAGAAGCCGACCCACCTTGCGCACTGCCATCAGTGACCCTACTGCAGATGCAGTTACTCCTCCAACGCCTGACCAAGCAAATAATTTTTACTGCAGTCAAGGTGTGCATACATTAAAGTTTGTTAAAATTCATTGTGTCTGTTAGAAATTATTTCTTGTGCAGGTATTATCCATATAAATTTTTCTTTGTGCATTATTTAATGATTCCTTGGCTTACATTTATATAATACCTAATTTTGAAGCATTTGCCCAATTTTTTTCAATAAAATTTCAACTTTTTAACACTTTTTGACAGCATACAAATATACTTATGTTCATTTTACAAAGTGTAACAACTCTCAAAAATGCTAGTTCCCTTGAGGACTTCTTGGCTTTTGGGAAAGCTTGAAAGTTTCATAGCACTAGATCTAGTATGTATTGGGGGATTACAACCTGCTCCTTAGACAGGAACAAACTGGTTCATTGTAAGAATCAAAGTGCAAGGGTATAATTGTGATGCAAGTTTGCTTTTCATGTATTGGACTCAAATAATTAGCCATATGGTACTTTCTGTGGAAATGTTTGTTTCCTGTTCTGGCAAGAACTTGGGGAATACCAAACCTTGGAGGTTGAAGAAAAATGTGAGCATGACCTTGTTTGTAAACTTGGATATGTAAACTTTTTTTGTTATGACAAAGTAATTTTCCATTATAAGCTCTGCATTGGGATCACACAGGAAGAGTTAGGTTCTATCTTAAGTAATGACATAGTTGAGCTCAGGATTGCCATTTGCCCACTGCAAAATGTTGCAGAATACATCAGAGGTGTGTAGAGGATATGTAGCTGTGATCAACTTCCTAAAGGCCATCCAACTGATTAAAAGTTTAATTTTTTGTACCCATGTTACAGAGGTAGATCTGATGGAGGAAAACAATCAAGTGTAAGGGGAATATTACAAGCCTCTGAAAATCCTCTCAGAAGACTTTTGGAACCCATGGAAGTAGTCAAGAAGGGTTGAGTGACGTAATTTGAAAGGAGAGCCAGCCAACATGAATGAATCCTTATTATTATTAGAAATTTGAAGAGAAATGCCATACTGCCCTCTAGTGGCTATATGCATGGCATCAAATATGAATCTGATCTAATTT
Organism: Scylla paramamosain; assembly: GCF_035594125.1. Taxonomy (NCBI): domain Eukaryota; kingdom Metazoa; phylum Arthropoda; class Malacostraca; order Decapoda; family Portunidae; genus Scylla; species Scylla paramamosain. Next base: position 24,521,947 of record NC_087163.1, read on the forward strand.
TTTTCACAGTCAATTTCTAAATATTTCAGCATTGTGAATATCATTGATCCCTAGTACATTCATAATGATGCATATAATTTATCATTATTATTTTCTAAAGATATTGCTTTGATATTTTTCACTTCAAGACTGTGTCATAACTTTTCATAGAGAGCTTCCTCATGTATCTGTTAGCAAACAAAAATTTTTGGTGTAGAATACCTTATATTCAAGAGAACTTGGAAAGGTCAACTGAACTGGACATGTGCAAGGCTAGTTTCTTGTATATTAATCTCACAGGAAATTTTGAAGAGGTTTCATTTATCTATATTAATGGCATGTTTGCTTTTTAGGATTGAGTCGGTCTTTTTATCAACAACCTCCGATTGGCCGACCTCGGAGAGCTTCATGGCATGCAGAGACTGGTACAGAGCCTTGCATAGATGAGTTTTTCTCTGTCAGAGTTGGCACCTTAGAGCAGGCTATAGAGGAGTGCCGGCACTTGACAGTTCCAGAAAATGATGGCCCTATAAAAGGAGCATGGCTCTTAACGGAGTGAGTGTATGACATTATTGTATCAAATTGAAATTGTGAGGAGTATATTGATGACTTGAGAATCACTTACAGTATTATGTGTCTTTCATAAGATGTTAATCAATGTACGAGTGTACATTGCTACCAGTGTAGCGTTTCAGATTAGCTTTATGAAGTCTGTTAATTATTAAGTGTGAATTGTGATGCTTAGTTGCACTAAGACATTTTATTAATTTCTTCACATGTTTTCAGGATCAATCACTGGGACATAGAAAAAGAACGAGTAGTACTTTTATGTGAGAGATCCCTCTTAGTTATAAAGTATGATTTCATTGCTCTCCGGTCCTTAGAATTCACTCGCATCAATCTTACTTCCCTGGAAAACCTTCAGATTGGGGAATTGACATACCCCAGCCATTCTCTTGTACCGTAAGTTGATATGGTGCTTCATGTGCTGTTTTAGTCCTTGATGCAACTCTTTTGTGAGGGAAATGCATTTTTATGAAGTGAAAAATATTTCATTCATAATATTTTATTAGCTATGCTAAAAGAAATAATATAAAAATACTGCTCTGACAGGCGCATAAGTGGCATAGCTGGAGGTGTGGTGACCGTCATTCGCAGCTGTTTGTTGAATAGGCTTCAGAATACTATTGCCACCATCAGCTCCAAAGCAACAGGATCTCCTCGCAATGTGCCAAAAGAATCCTCCACTGAAAAGCAATTTTCTCTCTCAGCAGTCAGTTTTGAACCAAGGTAAGTATGCATAAAATCATGTTATAGTCATATCTCTAGGTTTTCCTCTAGATCTAAATTTTTAAAGTAAAAAAGAAAAAAGATTAAGGTAAATACAAGAGGTTAAGTTTACTTGTATGCATTAGCTTCTCTGAACACTGTTGCATTGGTTCTTTTCAGGGCTCGCAACATGCAAGGTTTTCGTGTGACATGGAACAATGGCCACCAGATATCTTTTGCTCAAAAATGGAATCCTTGGAGTAGAGATATTCCCTACACCACATTTACCTCACACCCACTGTACTGGTACACAGGCAAGTGGTCTTTCTGAGATTTTTTGTTATTATGTTTGCATGCTGTTCCTTACCTTGTTTTCATCATAGATATGAGTTTGCTGTTGTGTTATGTGTCTTGTGATTTTGATTACATGCTTGATAACATTGCAAGAGATACTTACAGTGTGTAACATTTCCAGCCATTAGTGACCACAAAGATGTTTAATATATAAAATGTATTTTCTTACTGTTCCTTGAATAATTCTCTCTCAGTTTGAAGTCAGTGGTTGGGGTTTTCAAACCTTGGTACAGGAAACACAAGATACAAATGTTATTGATTGACCCAAAATCACCACCAAGAACAAAGCATATTTTGTCACCTGATATTTGTTGTGTACAGTCACTTCATACACACAAAATGCAACTAATAAAAGCTGCTTATTTGGTTCTCTCATAAAAGTACCAGGTTTTCATTGTAATTCTTCCAACAGGTTGTGAAAATGGTTTTTATGATGCCAAGAGCTTATCTAAGGAGTTGAAGATTGCATTAGAGCAAATGCAAGAACAGCAGGAAGGGGTAGCCACCTGTACTATCTCTCAGGGCCCCATTGTTATTGAAAACTACTTAGGCATTGCTTCTCTTCTTCATAATGCCACAGAACTTGGCTTCTTCAAACTTCGAGGTAAAGTGAGTTTTTAAGTGTGTGTGTGTGTGTGTGTGTGTGTGTGTGTGTGTGTGTGTGTGTGTTTTCTCTCATCATTATTACTTTCTCTTGAATTGCTCAGGGGGCTGGGTGGCTATGGTAGAGTGCTCAACTTGTGGCTGTGAAGGTCATGAGTTCATGCATCTATAACAGCAGTTACTCAGTGAGGGAGGTAGCACTCTCTCATAACCCTAGTGGGGCTACGCGGATGTTGTTCTCTATGTCTTGGGAGTCTTCTTTTTGAATAGCTCAGAGGGAAATGTGCATGATGTAGAGAATATTCAGGCACACATTTCACATGGTGTCAGTTGTTAGTGTGTATATCTTTATACAGTCTTTATTTATGCCAGAGTGAATATTTATACAGATTTTTTTTTTGCATATGATGTCACTAGCCTAGTCTGTTCTAGTTCCTTAACAAAGTCTTGCAATGTTTCTTTCCTTATTTAAGATATTGCAGGTGTTTATGTGAATATTGATATTTTATTGTGACATTATTTGGAAGAAAATGGTTATTTGGACCAGTTATAGCAAGTTATGTTAGAAATATTGTGTCAGGATATTGTGCCATACTTGTCAATCTTATTGATGAGTACAGCACTTTAGACAATTTTTTCTAGTCCTGTATACTTAATATAGATGTTACAGCACCTTAATTCTTAGTACTTGTATTGAATTGCCCAAGGTTTAGGTGCTTTACTTTTTATCAAGTGAACTTTTATTTTAATTCAAGGCTTGAAACACAGTAGCTGTGGCATGTATGAACAGAGTAATTTCTATGACAAATTTATATTTTTTTATGAAAATGTTTAAGATAAACATTCATAATCTGCCACATTTTATCCACACATTTCACACCCCGTTCCTTTAGGAACCCTGTGCTGATGGGTGGTCATGGCAAGGAAGAGTCCCTAGTTATTCCTTTTCTTTTAGGCATACAATCCCTGCAATCCAGAGTTCTTTCACCCTCTCTTGATTTTTATTTATTTTTTTCACATGTTCCATTCTTCTTTTCTTTAGTAGATAGTTCCTTATTTTTTGTTTTCTTACACATTTGAACAAACTCATCATTATATTGTCTTTTCTCATATCTAAATGATTTCATGATATTTTTGTGTCTATCACCCATTCAGTCATTTGTGAATCTCAGTATTCCCTGTTTTCTTCCTTTGTAATCTCTTTTTTTTTTTTATGTATACATATTGCCAGTAATATTCTTGTGGTGTGGTATGGACAATTCTGAACTTTCACTGCAGCACACACACTCACACACACACACACACACACACACACACACACACACACACACACACACACACACACACACACACACACACACACACACACACACACACACAACAGTTAGGTTGCTGTGCATATCTTCATGTTGAATTTCAAGATCACAATTCTGAGCCATTTATTTGTTTTTTTCTTGATGAGGTGACCAAGCCTCAGTGTGAAAGTAGAACTCCCCAAATATCTCTCTGGCCAGGGAATTGAACCCTGGATGGATCTCTTTACTATTTATTGGTCATGGTGAATTCCATATTACAAAACATTTTTTCCACAACAGTTTCTGATGTGCTGTTTGCACCTCTCAGGCACCTCTTCTCTTTCTCAGCCATTTCTTATTGTGCTTATTGTTTACTAATGTTCTTTATTTGTATGTTAGTATGATAATTTTCTTCTCATTCTTTTGAAATCTGCATGCATTCCTTTTTCCATAATTATCACATTTTACAGGAAGTGGCATGTAGGGGTTTTAAATTGTTCTTGATGTTGAAGGAAGCCACAACTAATAAAGGTTTTGAATCCACATATTTGTTGTATGTGTACCACATAGTCTCACTATACAGAGTGCTAGACAAATGTGTGAGACACAATACCAAGTATCTGTGAAGAATAATAGTGAAACTGAAGATTTGTATTTATATATGGCAAGTATTACAAAAATAATTGAGTTTTATTCAAAGAAGAAGAAAAAAAGAAGCTTTAGCTTACATTGGTTCTAATCACTTCCTGTACTCAAAGTAGTCCCCATTGAGAGATGGTACAGTGAAGCTGTTGCTTCTTCCACAGTCAGAATTGTGTTTGGAATTACTGGTGAGATGTTCATTCCTAAAGCATTTCTACCTAAATGTTCTTGATGATTTCATCTTTTTATATGAAAAGGGTGGAATGTAAAGTACTGATATGAAGTAGAATTTATGTTGTTTTATAATTTATAATTATAATGTCCTAAAATTGAGAACATTTGTTTAATAATGAGAATGAGCACATTTGATCATATGGAAAGACAAGAGAGAGATGGATCTGAATGTGCAAAACATTTTAAAATGGAAGATGTAGTAATTGTGATGAATCCTGAGGAAAGGATAAAAAGAAAGAGAAATGCACTTAGTTTTTAAGCTGGGTGAGTTGCTATCAGTCAATAAAGACTAACTGATATAAACATGGAACTTAATTTCCAGTATGGTGGCAATGATATGTTATCAAATAGAAATAAGTCAAAAGACTTTTTGGCTGGATGAATAGGGAGAATGCTTTTGACTGATGCTGAAATAGAAGTGTAGGATAATTCATTATCAAAATGTAGCAATTAGATTTGTTTGTTTTATTTTTTAGCCTCCCTCAGATCTCTCTCAGTTCCCCATTTATACCAGATAACATGAGTTCCTGAGTATATTTACCACTCATAAAATTTTTGGAAAACAATGAACTCCAGTGCACAAAGGATACACTGGCAAAAATGAGAGAATGCACCACCATATCACTGTGTGCTGTTCCATGCCACAGTGGCCTGAGTTTATATTGCTGTCTGGTAATGCTCTAAGCAGATAATTGGATAATTGAAAACCTTTGGTTTGGACTCTGTATAGAATAGTTCCTTTTATTATTTAATAAGGGAGGCTCAGCCATGACAGGAAAGTGTAAATGCGACCAAAACAGAAAGGTATTTCATGAGCCAGCCCATTCTTGATAGCACCTTGACATTATTGTTGTTGTTGTTTGGCCAACAAGAGTGCTTCATACTCTGGTCTAAGGGGAGGGTGGTGAACCTGGTTGGGGAAATTTATATGTATAAAGTATACATTTAATGTATACAATTTAATGTATACAATTTAATGATCAATTGATTATTTTTTGGTGTTGGGATCAAACTAGGACATCACATGCACTAATGTCTTCCATTTCTTTCATGTTTTTATTTCACCTATTTAATATTCAGCACAGGAATGCATATTTGCTTATCATCCACAACAGTCACAACAGATCACCCCGGAGTAGAGGGTAACATTATGCGTTTATATTTCATACTTTTCTGGCTTCATGCCTTTTGATGTGGACCATGGACTGTTAAGTGTCCTTTTTGTTTGCTGCCAAGAGTCCATAGTCCTTAACTCTTGGGTTCATTTCTGTTCAATAAGATTATGAACTCAGAATTTGAAGCAGGACAGGACACTTGTATATAACTGCAATGATTAGCAGATTTTTGTGTATGGGAAGAAATTTGTATGCTGTATTTCATCTATGATTATGGGAATTGAGTTCATGAATGTCCTAGCTTCTCAGAATTTTAGTTGCAAGGGAATGAATCTAAGAGAATTGAAAGTTTAAAGATTACAATTGTAAAGGCAGTCTCATATACCCTGAACAAGAAATGCTTTTAGTATTATGATATTTACTTCTGTGTGAAGAACTATTAAATCACTTAATTATATATCTTTCTCTCAGTGTGAAGGTTAAAACACTTAGAATAAATATGCATCAACAAATATAAAATGCAAACACAATGCTATAAGATCCCCTTTTCATCATTATTTTGAAGGTCTCCATCCATGCTTGCCTATGTTGGTTTTGTTCATGTGATAATGATGATATAAAAGCTGGAGGCATACCAACCAATTCACAGCAGCAGTGCATATCTTTCATTATAGTGTGATTTCTCATTGCATCATCCAGTTTATCATGGTTGTTTATGAGTGATATGTAGGGTTCTCAATCATAACAATCCTGCAGGCCAGATGAACAGCTGAGTTAGTTGGGCATTGGCTTCCATAGGCACAGTTCAGATCTTGATACAAATGGGTCAGAAATCCACAGCCAGTGCAGTAAATCTTTGCAATTTTATAACACTATTGTCATTGTCATCTTAAAAGAGAGAAAAAAGGTAATGTTTGCCTTAATCTAAAATATTGTTGAGCCACTGATTCCTGATAACATTGCAGGTACTCCCTTCTTCTGTTCATTGATGCATTTATGTGGCTTGCTTTTATTTCACCGTTCTGTATTTCCCTCATGCTTCACTCAGATGTTCCTACTTCTAATCTGCCATTGTTGGAATAATGAAGCTTTCTCTCGTAAAGTAAATTTATATTCAAGGCAGTCACTATTTCTCTCACTAGTATAGCTACAAACTCCTTTACACATTAAGCAACTTTCTGTTTCACCCTGAAAGGGGTTACTGATAGCTGATCAAGCTGATGCAGTGTGTTCTTGAGGGAACACTGGGCTGGTTCAAATCTTGAAAATGACTACTCATGTTCCGATGTCATTTTGTAGATTATTGGTAGTGTGAGTTTCTGCTCCTTATGTTTATGTTCCTTTATCTAGTCATGCTAAGATTAGCTTTAGCTTTGTTATGTATATACATGATTATTCAGACAGATATCTGTGAAATTATTAGGTATAATACTCAACCAAATGTATGTGTAACCACATTGTAAGTGTTTTGTAGATGTGTATTGATAACAGACTTTTCTTAATGTTCTCTTCAGATTGCATAATTTGCCTTTTCATGATTGATATGTATAATTTCAATCAAAATACTGGTGATTTAATTTAACATTATTAGCCAGCTTGTGCTTTCTGTAGGACTATTTATTATAGTTAATTTTAAAAAATCACAACAAAATACAACGTAATGTTTACTGACCCATTTTCTGTAACATTCCTCACATTTCATCTTTTCTTGGAATGACTTCATGATGTTTGATGGAATGCACCTTATGTAAATAAATGAGCACTCTTTGTTGTTAGTGCATAGAAATGCAAATTAAGAAGACATCTACTTAATATTTCTCTGATATTTTTGTTACTAGTCAAATGTCCTCATCCAAGTGTATTTTGAAAGACCCATGCAAGGCATTTCAAAACATGTTAAACAAGACAAGTTAACTTTATTTAAGTTGTATAGAAGTACTTCCTGCCATACATATAACATGGATTTTTAAATAGAGTCAACTAAGGAATGTCAGATTTAGTCAGTAGCAAGTCTTGGTTCAGTGATCCCTAAATATAGAACTGTATTTTTAAAATTTAATTGTTTTCAGCACAAGTGAGTTTTTTGAATGTTTGGTTCTATATTACATTAAATTTGCTCAATAACAGAGGCTTCATATCTTTTGAAGTGGATAAATTTGCAACAAAGTAAGCTCATGTTTAGTTAAAAATAATTTTGTGTCAAAGGAATAGCTTTATATGTAGCTGAATAAAGGCATTTGTTTTGTACATTATTCAGTTTAGAAACAGCAAGTTGTATACATTGGTAAAATATGTGCTTCTATTTTTCTTACATTTTGTTGAAAATGTGACTGGAAAAAAATATGAAAAATGAGCAAACATATTAGTCTGATGTTGAAAGCAGTAGATGAATACTTATGAAATGAACTCATTTGTATTTTATGAATCATGAATATGGATTTGGTGAAGCCTGGGTAAGGTTTAATGCTGCAGTGCATAATAGCAATGCATAGTTATGTACATTACTATTATGGATGTAATGAAGATATCTGATCACAGCTCAATACACATTGCATGATATACAGAACTAACATTGTTAACTTTGGTTAAGGTAAGTTTTTAGTATTGAGAATGGTTTTTATCTTCCTTTATATACATATGGCAGTTAAATCATAAAAGTATTATAACCTACATGGGCATATAGGAGGCCCTCATTGTATGTGGTTATATATGGAGTAAGTATGAATTTGGCTCTATGGATTGGAAAACCATGAATTTGTGTAGTGCAAAAAAAAAAAAAAAAAAAAAAAAGACAGGACTGAGTACTCAGTATTTTTCCCACATAGATCTCTGTTCATAATTCATAGTATATTGTGCATTATTTTTATATAAGCAGCGAATGCATTAAGAAGCACCCTGCAAGTAGCATGATGAAGTACCTCTTGTGCATAGAGGTAGGGATGATATATCCAGTGTATTGAGCCAGGAGCTCTTCTTGTCTTGGGCCCCTCACTGGTTCTTAAGCATCTCTCCACAGTCTTGACAGCTGCTCACAGCTGCAAGTAATTTGTAAGTTATTTATGAATACTTTGCTGTCACCTAGGGAAGGCAAGCACAGTTTTTTTTTACAGTTAGCGACTGTTCACTGTCACAATTACGTAATGTGAAAAATACAGTGTTATGAATAAAAGAATCAAATAGCATCAGTAATTGATATATGATGTGAAAATGTAGTAATTGTTTTAAAGAGTCTCTAACTGCCGTCAGTCACCCACAACCATGAGCTGCCAGTCACCATCTGTCTGGAGGGATGGCATACCCTCACTTTGTCATGCATCATTGCATATCTTTTTTCTTAGAAAGTCTCTGAAAAATTATGCTTATGCTTTAACATCCACAGCTCCCTATTTTTTACTTGATTTAAATAAACTTCCTCCCATTGTAATCAGGTGCAAATGTTTTTATTTATGTATTGTGAATGTTCACAACAAGTGGTGTGGAACATGTACAACTTTGGACATTGTTGTGAAGTATTCACTTGGTTCACCAGATTTTTTTAATAGTTCCTACAGAATCTCAAAGAGTTGAAAACTGTTCACATGCTTGTGAATTCACAAATTTATTGGAAACTTTCATATTCAATGATAAATACAGGCTCTGACAAAAGCTGAATAGATCTTTCTGAAAGTAAAGAATTGCATAACTTGGCTGAAGTTGTGCACCGCATTTTCAAGTTACATAGTATGATTGTATCAAGATTATGTCATTAATTGGATGAAGAATAGGTCTGCTTAGTCTTGTCTGTGGTAGCTGCTAGTACTTGCAATGCTTTGAAGTGGCAGTATGCACCAGACTGGTACTACCTGTTTGAGGTTACACTTTCTCATAGTATTCTGCTATATTTAAATACATTTATGAAAAATATATCCCAGTATGCATTTGTTGTGTATTCATTATATTACAAGTGCACAATATGTAAACACAGTGTTTAAGATATCCAGACAGATTGGGCTACTCTCAGGTTACCATCAGTGCCCCAAACATTAGGGTATGCCAGAGTTGCCCACAGACACATTTATTGTGAGGCATGCTGAGTGTGTGTCACTAATATAACTGTTGTGTTTACTCTTGTAGTGCTCACCATTCACATCATATCAGCACCTTTCTTGCATCTTGGCTACTACTTACAGCATCAGCTACCACAAAACCATGCCAGCATAGTCTGATCTATTTGTTGTGAGGCAAGTGTTATATATTTGATTTTGGTGCAGTGTTGACTCTCATGGTGATCATCATTCACATTACCTCACCATTGTTCCATGCTTGAATTGATATAAGTAGAAAAAATGGTAGATTTCCCATCCACTGCCATGACAGTGAGAAGCCCTTGTGTATATACATTGGTAACCATCCCTCATGCATGACATCTACTTGCATGCCTGTATTATTACAGATAAACAAACTTTGTAAAAATACTTTTGCTTTCTCCTTTCCTACTCTTTTTTCCTCTCCTATACCAACTGATTTGTGATGATGACTGGCCATAGTTGTATGTGCATTTTGCTAACAAGTGTATAACTTAATTACAGTATCGTCTGTGTTTAGACAGTTACAATAGTTCCTTTATTTTATAAGGAAATAGGGCATTTTAAGATTGTAGCAATTATTGGAGTTTATATATATATATATATATATATATATATATATATATATATATATATATATATATATATATATATATATATATATATATATATATATATATATATATAATCTTTCTATAAGATACAACCTAACTCCACATACAAGGATCCACTTATTTTTGGTTAAGAGCAGCCTCATACATTTGTCCTTTTGGCTCAAGACTGACAAAATATAGCAAGAATTTTTGTGAAGGAATGTAAAACTTGTTCATAAAAATTCACATCCTATTCTGATTACCAGTTTGTTGTTTCCACCATACTTTGCCCAAGGCCTTTGGTTTTTCATAGCTTAATCTATGTGGGACACTCATCTCCACATTGTTTCAGTTCATCATGTGGAGACCCAGTAATTTACTTAAATTTCAGCATGCTATTCATGGTGATGTGTAGCTATAGCAGTGTCTTATAGCAGTAGCAGAACCTGCCTCACCTTTACATACTCACCTAAAGCAATGGTTACCCAATCACTGCATCACAATATTTTAAGTAACTTACCTACCAATAAATCTCTTGCCACCATGCCTAGTAATTTCTACAGTTGTATGTCAAATATTAACTTGTCAGATACACAAAACAGATGACATGTATAACAAAACCAAAGCTAGCATCTACCATTTTAAAGAGAAAATAGGATGAATATAACCACAGCATTTCCAAGTGATGGCAAAGGTTTATGCCCAAGGCTGTCAACTCTCAGTACTTAATGGCTAGCTAGTCAATGATCACTTGTACTTTGTTCTGTAAGACTCTATGTCTCATTGACAGCTATTGATTATGGGACCATATCTGTTACTTTTCCTGGTTCTTGATTAAACTTTTTGCTGGTATAGTGCATTAATTATGTACAGTATTATTTACTTCTTATGAGGGAAGGACATATTAGTTACTTGCAGATTCCAAGAGCTGTCAGAAGATGAAATGTGTGAAAATAATACCCCATGATTGTGCTTTGAGTGGTAAATTAGGTGAACTGAAGGGATGAAATATGTGAATCTGTGATTGAAGTTTCTAAATCTTTGTAAAAATGTAATGGAAGTTAATATCTTGTAGGATTACAAGCCAAAATTAGTCTAAATTGATTTGAATGGCTGCCATAATGATATTGTTGTGGGTGACATTTGCAAAACAGTTATTATATTGTTGATTTTTTTCTTGTAGCATAAGCACTGTAAATGCCAAGAAGAAAATAATTAGATTAATTTGTTAAGTATGATTATTTTCAAAACCAGGAGTAGTAAATATTAAGGATTGTATAGATGTAACTAAAAAAGCTCTCTAAAATGTTGTAGGTGTGTGGCAATAATGTAATGTGTGTACGAGTATTTGTGTGGATGTGGGTGTTTTTGCTATCATGTCAGGGAATTAAAGGACTAAGAATTATATGAATGGACTTTTTCAGAATATAATGGCAGTCTATTGAGATATGGTTGAAAAAATAATTATATTTTTCTAATGAGTTTCACTTGTTTTAGATACTGTAAGGCCTGGTCCAGTGTGCTGAAAGGTGAATTTCTGTGAAAAGAATGTATCTAAGTAATTTAATTAAATTTGTTGTAGAAATATTTTTTTCTTTAGTGTATCAGAAGCAATATATGTATATATATATTCTATACTTTGAAAGAACATTTAATAATACAGCTATTGTTGGGTTTTCTTGAATACATGAGGTTTATGAATGTATATCTGTGTAAGTTGTATTTGGATAGTGCAACTGTTTTTGTATCACCTCATATATAAGATTATGTTCCTGAGAGGTAAGAAAACTAAAACTAAACACCAATGCCATCAAAAGAATGATGGAAATGAAGAAATTGTTTTTCTCAATGAAGAAATACACAGGTGAAATATGTTAATGAAAACTAGAAACAGGAATTTTTTTATTCTGTAGTGTTTTCCATTAAATAATCTGGAGTTGATTGATAAAGACAAAGGAATAAAAATGGTAAAGGATGATAATATCAGTGTAATTCAACAAAAACTGATCCAGAGTAACAGTTTCCAGAAACTAAAGAATAAAATTAAAATGTACATTCATGTGTGACTTTGTAGGATGATTTCAGAGACCATATTTCTGCAAATGAACAGTCAGAAACAGTACAAATATACTGTTTAAGAGTCCAGGATAAATCTTAATTGCACACTATTTTATTATGTTTCATTATTAGCAGAATAATGATCAATGTATGATAACTTTCATGTACTGAAAAGTTTTGAAAATTATAACAATTAACTATTATGTACATTATGTGAGTGACATAGTTTAAAAGACAACACATATTTACACTAATTACTATATTCTTTTCTCTATAAACTTATGGTTTATATTACATTATTATAGCAACAACAGTGCTGATAGGAAAACATGAAACAAAATATGAGGAACTATGCAAGTTGAAAATGGTGAAGTAATTGATTCCAGTTCATTAATATTAAACATGAAAAGGTAATTGGTGAGTACTGAATCATGTGTGGTGACCATGGCAGTGTCTATTTATATATCAAGAACACCAGTTTTGAGGGAATGTTTGGCCGTCCAGAAAATTTCACAGACAAAAGACTGGCACAGGTACAGTGTATGAAGAGAGTTGTGCTCAAGGCTGTACAATGGGAAACATAAAGGTGAAAGTACCAAAGATTACTTTAGGTGTTATAACTTTTTACAAATCAAGGAGGGAAAAGTAATATTAGGTAAGTCAAAACTTGTTTCTGTAGTAACAAAATTCTTCATGCAGGAATTGTATAACAGACCTGAAAGGCTGTAGTATTTGATTGATGTTAACCTCGCACTTAGTTGAGCCATCACTTTTACTGTCATATATATATATATATATATATATATATATATATATATATATATATATATATATATATATATATATATATATATATATATATATATATATATATATATATATATATATTTAAATAAAAAAAAATCACTCCAGTAACTTGATATACATAGTTGCATAGCTGTTGTCCCTTTACTGAATTATATATGTATACAATTTATCAGAGCCAGCTAAATGTATTTTTGATGACATGTAAATTTGTGAATAGTAGGTTACTGTGTTAAGGATGATATGCCAAAATGGGTAGCAGTATGAATATACATAACAGTTATTAATACGCAATTATAAATTTTCTTGAAGTATACTTATCATGTGAGTGGATAAGTTTTGTTTTATTTTATAAATCCTCAAAATAGACTAATGGATGTCAAATACCTCTCTTGTGGAAGGTTAAGTCATCAGAACGGACCCACAAGTACCTGAGGTGATGAGTTCAGTGCACTAAGTTGAGCCAGAAAATCTTCCTGTTCCCATGTCTCTTGTTATTCTTACAGGTGTCTTGTTACACCCAGCTGAGATAACTTCAGGAAATATGTGAGTCCCTCAAGTCATAAGTAGCAGCAGACACAATTTAGTAATGATAGCAATCAAAGTTGATCTTGATACACCTTTATGATTAAAGTGCCGCTGATTGAAAATGGACTCGTGTATACATCTACTATTAAAGCATGTTAATGTAGATTGCTGCCATTTTCTTAGAAGTAGCTTCTGCTGGCAGTTGGAGTAAAAAACAAATTATGAACATATATAAGTGCAAAGCTCCTCAGTACATGTTCCTCGTGTTCTTCCAGAATATGATGATTTAAAATATCAAATCACACACACACACACACACACACACACACACACACACATATATACATACATATATATATATATATATATATATATATATATATATATATATATATATATATATATATATATATATATATATATATATATATATATATATATATATATATATATATATATATATATATATATATATATATATATATATATATATATATTATATAATAAAACTACTTGGAATTACACGTGTCATTACTAGTACTATTACTATCATTTGACTACTGTAATACTACAACTCTCTCTCTCTCTCCCTCTCTCTCTGGAGATTATAATAGTTAGATTACTGTCCTCGCACATATAAGCCATATGAGCTCCAAATTCTTTATCACTACAAGTATATCTAAGTGTTATGTCGAAGAGACATAGAAAACGGAACATAACAAGACCATGCCAGATTTGTTTACACTCCCCAGCTGATCTGTCACGTGACTTAGTGGGGGCGGAGCTCATTCTAGACCTACTTCTCGCTTGCCTCATAATTTTGCTTATATTTAAATAATCTCTTGTTGCAGGGTATATTTCATAAGGATACATACCCTGAAGATATAATACTGAAATATCTGCCCGTAAGAGAAAATCCAGTGATAGTTGCAAGGAAGTACGATAAGTTTAGTGGGCGGAGTTTACGAGATGGCGACGTACGACAACTGATCGATGTGTTTGGGAACAACAGAAAATGTGTTCGCATTTCGTTATTTTGTGATGTAATCATAAAATCAACATTATGTTAATCTATGATCCATCTATTGTATCCCACGGGAAAATAAAGCCTTCAATTGCACATATAAAATTAGTATCTTTGTTTGTGGCAGAAGTTAAGATTTTTGGCCGAGCGTGACGTCAGGAGGTCTCAGAAGGTCGCCATTGTGTGTGGAGTTGAGTCGCACCAAGTGAAGCTCGTCATTTGGTTGGATTTAGGGCTTGTAAGCCCTATTATACTAACCAAGATGTCATCACCGAGTGCAGGAAAGCGTCGCATGGATACTGATGTGATCAAACTGTATCCTTTTAGGTGTAAATATGCTAAAACGGATGGCCATGCTCAGGTGTAATGTATTTGTTGTTAGACAGGGAGGGAGAAGGTCCGTATTCAGGGAACTCGCTCAAGGTACTGTACAGCCTTATATCATGTGCATTACAAGTGTGGCAGGTAAGTGGATTCTAAGTCCATGCATACTGGTGGGACAGTCTGAAGGAAGCGATGTTACCTTTTGATGGAATATGGTGAAGTGGATTGTTGTGTTGTGGTTTTCATTTCAATCTGTCACAATAATGATTTGGTGCAAAATAACGCAGAAATTATTTTCCTGGCCAAATGGAAAATAGAGGCTCGTATTACAGATTATCTGTCTCTTTTATAGGGAAAGTGAAAATAATGCTTTGTTTATTTAGGCCCATAAATCGTGATCTTTGTTCATGTTCTTTGTGATTACTTGACTTAGTGCTGCAAACATCAAAGTCATGAGTACCTAATAACCTTAACTGCCGTGCGTAACATACTTGGAAGTGTGCCTAACTATGTTGTGTAGTTCAATAAATGACTCCCTTAGTAGTGAACTTGATACTTCTGTTTGGCTCTTTGGTTTTATTGTGTCTCCCATTGTTACAATTGTTACTTAACTTTACAGATTGAAATGCAACACATCTGTACATACTGTCTTACGATGTGTTGCTTTTAATAGTGAAGAATTAATGTATATATGTAACACCAGCCACTTACATGTTGTTACCATGGAAGCTTTGTGCATTTGGTTCTCAAGACATTGTATTTATTTTTCCTCCTCTTCCTTCGTTTCTTCCGTCTTACATGATATCTGCCTGTACGAATAAGAAAGGGTGTGTTGAATTTCACGCCAAAATAGTCAAGTGCAAACATGTGAATAGTGGAAATTGTAGTTTTTATTGTCTGTTGCTGACTTGTCTTTGTCTTAGAACCTTCACTGGAAGTCATTGAGCTTTGGTGATTATTTGAATTTATCTCTCATGATAATTGACCAGTGCTGTTAAGTTGAAGAGATGGATGCAATGAAGGTCACCCACTGCAGCTATTTTTGGGTAGGATAGGTTAGGTGAGGTTAATGTAGATTATGTAACCTAATTTAATCTTCCTTAGAAATAGCTGGGATGGGTGATTTTCATGTGATGCAGAGAGGCAATAATGCTTTCATTGGTATGGCTATAAAAGAACAAGGGAACAAAGGTACACTGTATAACATTCTGCTATTCCTACTCCCCATGATGTGTGTATTGTGTGACACCAGTTCCCATCTCCTCTATATCAGTTAGTATTTGAAAAGCCAGTCATTGAATGCATCAGAAGAGTGAGATAGAATAAGGAACAAAGCAAGTGGGCAGGGTGTGCTTCCATTGTGCCAGCAACCATGCTAACACCACCTTATTGCCAATTAACATTTATAGAATACATAGATTCATACATAAATTTTTGTATATTGGTACACACATTTTACTGATCACTTTATCCTTCATTTATATACAGTCACACCTACTAATTTGAAACAATATGAACAGCCATGTGTGTGGGGGACAGGGGGACTGGCTTTGAGTGAATGCCCTTAACAGACTGGTCTTGATTCTGGCTTCCAGTGGGCGGAGAAATGAGTGCGAGTGTACATCTAGTTCTTTTGGGAAAGCTACCTACATTTTTGCCTGTCAGTGTGTGTTATTTGGGCATCTTTCTTTGTGCCCCTTTTTCCCTCAAATTTGCAGGCTGTCATCACAACAGTTGGGTGTGTGTGTGTGTGTGTGTGTGTACATTATTTTTCACATATTTATGGTCATATGCTGTCTCCTGATACAGTCATCTATTCCCCTGTGGAAAGAGATCATAGTTCTTAGGGAATGATCTTTTGATAGGTCTAAGCCCACTCATGCACCTCACATTGGGACAGCAAGGTCACAGTCCCACAACTCTCGTCCTGCATTTTCTTGCTGGTGCATGAACAAGGGCTTCACATTAAATGGCTCATCCATCTGCCTCACTGCCCTGGGGCTATAATCCAGGTGTCCTTGGTTGAGCTGAACATGCTAATAATGACACTGTGTGGTGTGTGTGTGTGTGTGTGTGTGTGTGTGTGTGTGTGTGTGTGTGTGCGCACAAAAGTATTGAAGTAGGAAAAAAAAACGAATATATGAAAATAGTGTTTGCTTTCACAAAGGCAAATGTGATAAGCATGGGAATTACATACTTCTTTTTTCAAAGAAATAGATAACATTTACAGTACAGTATATTTGATAACATTAGATGCAGCAAAAAACTTCATGTAATACATTTCAGTAGTAGCATTATCAGTAAGTTTCAGTAATGGAGGCACTGTAGTCCTTCCTGAACATGAAGTCCTCTTGGGTGTTGGCCTTTTTTTGAATTCTCTATCTAGCTGCTTCATCAAACCTTATAATTGGGTCAGTTATAGGATTAAACCCTGAGTGTCATAAATAAGTTTCTTTGCTGAATTGTACAGCACACAAGGGCAAGTTGCATCTTGGGTTGTGGCTGAGGGTGACCTGTGACTGAGCTGACCCTCAGTGTACTGATGACATGGGGCACCAACATTGCCAGGTATTGTGGCGTACAAAGTGATTGGTATCATGTAAAAGTAGTGATGCATTGATTGCACTGTATAGCTTTACTAGTAAAGCAAATCTGTAAACAGTAATTAAAGTTAATGCAGAAGCACTAAATGGCTAACCTGTAGACAGAGTGATGTGTGTGCAGCCCAAAAATCCTGGAGACAGCAAAGCACAAATTTGCTTGATATTTTGGAAATTATGATTATAGCATCGGAAATTTTAATCTATTGTACATGAGGTGGTTGACTAAATACTTATGATTAAATCACTATTAAATCACTGAATCAATGTAAAATAGACTTCCAGAAGCATTTCCTATGTTCTTTATGTGTGTATGATATTTTATCTCGCATTATAAGATGAAAGGATGCACTTATCCATCTTGCTAACAGGTCTACATATTTGTTGCTCATTGGCTCTGTCACCACCAAACATTCAGTTCACATCAGAAACCTAGAGCCTTATAGTACTTGATGGAAAGAATGATGTGTAGCATTGTAAGAAGAGAACGTCAAAGTTGAAGATATCTTGACTACAGGATGAAAAAATGTCTGGAACAAATTAGGGAATAGATTAACAGAGTGGTAACTGAGGTTTGTTAAAAAAAAGAAAAAGCAGAAAGAAATGAAGATGAGATGAGCGTTTATGTTGGGTATGGCCTGGAACAGATGGATAACCAACAGAGATGAGCAGAAGCATTTGTCATTTAAAATTGAGACTGATGACAAACCTTGACAAAACCTGATGACAAACCTTGACAAACAAATGTGTGCTCTGTGTCTTAAATTCTTAAATTCTTTCTTATTCAATTCTTAAAAAAACTAAGTACCTCTCTCTCCCTGTACACGTTCACATGTATCATATTCTTCTGAGCCAACTAAAATGGACTTCGTTGTTTCTAATTTTTGTAGCTGCTTTCCATCAACAAACCAGCATGTCTCAGGTTCTATATTGCTTCACATACATTCCAAACTATGTATACTGAAAAAAGCTTGAGATAATTCTGTTTTTATGTAACTCCTCATTGCTATGTAATTTTTATTTTACTACTTACATTTTTGTTTTGTTTTCTGTGTCTTCCATATAGGTCTAAGTTTTATGTGGATTCTAATTTTATCACCAAAGTTCCATGGCAAGTTTTAGTTTCATTGTTAGAGGTGTTTTTTCTGTACTGGTTATAGAAGCATGGGATCCTTTTCCTTGCCCTAGTAGATCATGAATAATATTAATATAAAAGGCAATTATAGGAAAACATATATTGTAGTATAGCATATTTGATTTTGTGTATATTTCTGCTTCTTTCAATGTGGGAAGTAAATATGTTTATTATGTCATTGCTGGATGCTTGTGTTAGGCTCTGGTAACCCACTTCCTGTGTGGGCAGAAAATCTTTGTTTGTTGTGTCCTTGCTTAAGTTGCTTTCATTCTGTTTCCTTCACAACATATTCCTATAGGTATATTAGGGAAAGGAGCAAGTTGACTATTGTGGTGTATTGGTTAGTCATATGAGCAATAAAGGAGCCAGTAGAAACTTACAGCATCTTTATTATTACAGAATTTTAGTAATACTATTTTGAAAGGCTAGAGGAGACCAGTTGCCATGCAGAAAGGCTGTTTGAAAGCCCCTCGTAATGTTACCAGCTTGCATACTAATATACTTGTCATTATTATTGAGGTGTCTCACTTATGTGCCAAAATAATTCTTAAAAAATTCTGAATAATAGTCAGTGTTATTCACATATATAAAAAGGAAAATTGATGCATAATAGATTTGTGAAACAGATTCATTGTGTCCTAAAAACCACACATTTGAGGAATAATCCCAAAGAGAGAGAGAGAGAGGATCAGAGATAGATGGATAGACTTGCCCAGCATAGTTATGTATGGCTATTGTTTTCAAGAGTATCCCTGAAGTTGAAACTGTTTTCTGTTCTCTTATTCAACAATTATATGTTGTATATCCTTTTTGTAGTAAAAAGAGATGAGTTTAAGCATCCCATGTTATGTTTGATTGCATTTATATGTAGTGTTACACTGTAAATTGCATATTAATTCCTGTGCAAATGTGGAGACATCACAGAAGGCAGGGGAGGAAGAGAGAAAGATTGAGGAGTTTAGTTTGAGGACTGTAGTGGGTTTCAGTGTAAGAAAGATTGAGATAAGAACACATGGTTATATTAATCACTCCTTCGTGGATTTGGAATAAAACCCTTAATAATATCTATGAATGGAAATGAGTTATCTGAGAGGTGCCTTTGGTATGAAGGAAACAGACAGCTGTAGGTATGTTGGTTTGGCACATCTAATGAGTGAGGAATTAATTACAGAGATAGAAGTGATTTTTATAAAGCATGGTTAATTGTCAGGAGAACAGGTGAAAGTGAGATGATGAGAAAGATGTAGTAGAGGAGGGAAGCCTCAAATGAAATAATATGCACATTATTTAATTACACAATTAAATAAAAAGATAATTCTAATTTATGTTGCATGTATTTTGAAGAGTTGAACCAAAGTGCCTTCCATCACACTATCATGAATAATTTGTTATTGAGATAGTGTTGGCTGAAGGTTAAATATGAGTGAGGAAATGTGTAACTGATGTGATAGCTTGCCATCAAACCAGTTCAGTTGTCAGGAAATCCTTGGTTCCTCATCTATATTCTTCCCAGTCATGTTATTTAACGAAGGATATATTATCTCTTTCCCGCTATGTAATAGGAACATCATTGGGCTTAAATTTTGAAAGAATCCATAATATCGTTTTACAAGATTTTACAGGAAAAGTATTAATTGCTTCTGTTGCAATCCTTGATAAGTTGGCTACCCTAGAAGTCACAAGATAGATAAGGGAAGTTTCCCATGTAGCAGCTGTTTCCATTGAGATATGGAGGTTAGTTATCAACGAAAACATGTAATAAACCTGGATATTTATCATAGCACTTCCTGGACGTTTTTTTTTTTTTTAATTATAAGTATTATTTTTGTAACTGTGTGATAACTTTATTGCATGATGCTGTAGGTTTGTAAACATCCACTAAGCAACACGTTAACTGCGCTCCTGCAATATTTTCCTCACTGTAAAACTTGATTATTTACAAGAAAAAAATGAGAAAATAAATAAAAAAAAAGTAAAAATTAAATAAGATAAAAATACTGATGACTTGTTGCAAATTCCACTGTGTAAGATGTAGGTGTACTAAAGCACTAAATAGCTTTGTATTGTTATTGTGAAGAATATAATGAAGTGCCCATTCATATCATACCTATTTTTATCCGAGTATTCATAGTATGCAACAAATAGAAACTACACACGCAAGGTCCTAGCGATTGTGGCAACGGCAAGAGCGAGGTGCCGCGAAGCATTTCTCGCAGCGCTTTTAACAAGGCTTAGCGCACCTACGCATCTGTTAAATCTGCACTCTTCCTTGTCTTGCCCAGGTGGCATGTTAACTGTTATTGTGGAAGGAAAATGTTCCTTTGCTGAGGTTATTGGTGTAATTATTACAACTGATTTTATTTTCCGTAGATGAGAGCTTTGTGCAGTATGGTTGATTGAAGGTATGCCTGGTGACATTTCTTAAGCTGGTTCAGAGGGAGGCTGCAACGGACGATGTATGAGTATGTAAAGCTTTTCTATATTTTTATCAATAAATCATTAACTGGTAACTGCGTCACCCTCATCCTCGTGCTCACGAAAATGAGAAAGTGGGTGCAAGCCTCTCGCAGAGCGAACCACGAACCAAGACTGCTGACTTGTGCCCCCCCCACACACACATCCTGGAACGACATGTAGAGCCTTACGCAATGTATAGAGACACAATGGTGGGTGGCAGTGTTCTTCAGGAAGAACATTAGAGGTCGTACGTCAGTCAGCAGGGTGGTGCATTATTGACTCGCGCGGCAAGAGTTCACCACATGTTTCAGTGTCGCTGGGGCGCGCGGTAAGTGTGTCGCGCCTGCTAAGCTCTTACCGTTTGCGATTACGATATGTTCATTGCACCACGCATTTTTTGTAGCCTGTTATGCAACAAGTACAATGACAGGTGCGGTCATCAGTATATGAATGAGACTTGTCTGCTGTATCTGAGTATCACAAACCAGCAACATGTCTCATGACGCTGCTTTATATATATATATATATATATATATATATATATATATATATATATATATATATATATATATATATATATATATATATATATATATATTATGAAATTTTTTATTTATTTATGGCGCGCGCACCATGTTAGTCTTCCAGACAGGTTAAAAAGATCTCTATCAGCTTTTTATGCTCATGTAGTGATCGTTACTTTAATTTGTAACCCATAATTTTCTTTATGTATTTAGATGTGCATTCTTAGGAACTGAAGTAGTGACTGTCAGAAGACTTTCCTGAATAGTCTTAGTGTCTGGCTTAAGGTTGGAGATTCCTTTGGTATTTTTCTTCAGAATCAGGTCCTATAACAGGGAGACTGGATTCAGCATTAAGCTGGTAAGGAATTTCCATAAATGTCTCTTGGTTGTACACAGTTTAAGAACAGATCATGGAAATGGATATGGATTTATTGGGAACCGTTGGTTTAATTTTGCCTTGATACATCAATTTTCCAACACAGTGAGAATATTTGTGTGCAATTCCCAGTATTGTTTCCTTCAGATTATCTCTGAGGTCTCCCTCATAATCCTTCATTATAATCACAAACTAAATATTTTTGAATGAAAAGCTTCCTTAACTTCTGTTACCAGCATCGAAAAGAAGCATGAAGTCACAATGCTTAATGGATTGAATGAATTTTGTGTCAAGTTCTATGGCCCCAAAGGCAGTAAGTATCTCAGCACAGGTTTATGATGTGATTATTTGTAACATGAGTTAGTGTTGATTATCTGGTGTGTTTTGAATATATATTATAGCTGCAGATCCTTCAGTAACTTGCTTTTATGCATTGTACTAAATCTCCTGAGTGTTCTAGAATGTAATATTTTTCAGCGCCATATGAGGGTGGCGTGTGGAAAGTTCGTGTTCATTTGCCGGAGCACTATCCCTTCAAGTCTCCAAGTATTGGCTTCATGAACAAGGTTTATCATCCAAATATTGATGAGGTGTCAGGCACAGTGTGCTTGGATGTTATAAATCAAGCTTGGACAGCATTATATGGTATGTTGAAGGGTACTCTTTAAAAAGTTACTAAGTTTTCTTTGTTTTTGTAATTTAATTGAATCGTTTGGCCTTGGTAATTACACTTTAAGCCTATGTCATTTCTCTTTAATGATGTGTAAGGAATGTGATATTCTTCCATCCTGGCCAAAGTTTGCAACCAAGCCATCCTTCTTACCACAGGGAGAAATTTATAAATTAGATATTTCCCTCAGCTAGGCTGTTAAGTGAGTTGCATTCCAGTGAAACATAACTTAGGTCTCATAGAATATCAGGAAGACACTGGAAGGATACTGTTGATAATGCATGCTCATGTGACATTTTATGCTACAAATAATTTGATGCATTATAATGGATGTAGGTATATGAACTGAAAGCATCACTGCAATGCTGATTAAACTGTGCTGAGTAAAGTTTAGAAACATCAGTGTGACCATAATAAGGGCATCAATTAGTGGATGGCCCATGATCAGTAGAAGAAAAAATGTACACACTAATAAGTGGCTTTGAGAAAGAAGTTAAGGATTACAAATATTGTTTCAGTATTTAAGAGATCCACACTGAAATAAATTAATGGCTGCATTATGAAAAGTTTCTGAAAAATCTAACAGGAAAGATAAGTTGCTAAAAATATTAGTTTTGAAAATGCATAGGTGTTTGGTACTACTATTTGAGTTTTCATTATTTTCATGGTGTAAAAAAAAATAATTGAAGATAAAATCAGAGAAAAAAAAATTGTAACTGTAAACATTAATTGTTCAAGTGTTCCCTTACAAGGCTATTCCTACTTATCAAACCACCTCTTATATTATGAACTTTATATCCATCCATCAAATGTAAGGTTACTATATGCAGCCGGAAAGTTTTATGCAGTATCTCTCAGCCCACCAAATCAACCTCCCTCATGGTTTCAGTCGGTCATCACTAAGTTTCTGTTGTGTCATCATTAGTGGGCAAGTGCATATTCTATCACTACAATGAAATACAGCAGTGTGCACTTATTTTCTTGTGCTGTGCTACTATAGCTTTCATGGCACTATCATCTACCTCAGCATTTGTAGTATAAATATGTCATGTTACCAGGGAGTTCAATCTTTTTTTGTTCTTAGGTAAAGATAACTTACACAAAGTTTTTTTTTTTTTTTTTCAGATCTGTCCAATATCTTTGAAAGTTTTCTACCACAGTTACTTACGTATCCAAACCCCATTGATCCTCTGAATGGGGATGCTGCTGCCATGTACCTCCACAAGCCTGAAGAGTACAAGAAGAAAGTCTCAGGTAATTTTGTAAACTTTTTCCCCCTTATTGTTGTAGATAAGACATCATGTCTGCCTAGTCTTCTTTATATTGCAATTTATTCATTTTGGATTGGTTTTTAATTTGTTCTGTTGTTGATTTTTGTCATGAGCATTTTTGTCATTGTTTTGTAAGGCAGGTTCCATGTCTACATGAACCAGCCTTTGTCATTTGATGGCAGGTGACTGGCATCCTTCCTCTTCATTCTGTTTAAGTATAATGTGTGTCATAGAGGCTTTTCAATATGATTTATTCATGCATTTCAGATGTTGTGTTTATCTCTTACTGTAGCTGGACATGAAGGTCCCAAAACTAACCAGTCTCCATCAGATTCATTATGCTATTAGAGACCTACACAAGACTCACAACATCTGGCAATCTAAAGACCCCACAACCAGACCGTCCTGCTGTTGAGCACATGTTTGATTAGTCACCTCTGCAAGAGGTACACCACTCATGCACCTGGGATGGTGACCCAACCACCTAACCAGCACTGTAAGATACCTTGTGATGCAGTCAACCCCTAAAATGGAGTGTAAATAACTTTGGTCTCAAACTTTGTTTTATATCATTAAAGCCAGTAAGAACAAATTCATCTTTATAAAGTCAACAGTCTAAATCTTTTCCAGTTCCCTCAGTGTGGTTCATTATGATCAACTGTTGGCCAGAAATAAGAATAAGGAAGAAAATAACTTCATCTTAACCTTTGTCAAGGCAGTGGCTGAATAGACGTGTATAGAAATGAACTTGAGTATTATACTCAAGTCCTGGTGGAAGCTAGACTTTTTTCCAGTAATCATCATATGCTGTCACCAGCCCTGTCTTTAATTACAAATACATCAGAAAGCATGAGCCTCTATAGGTGTCTAAGAAATATATTCCTTTCCTGCCTTGGCCAGGGGCTGACCAACCAAGCTTCCAAGAAATGAACCTACAGGCCAACCATCTTAGCCTTCAGGAAAAAGCCTACAGGTGCTACAGGCTCAAGACTTTAAAAAATAATAATATTAATGATATTTTCTGCCTCTAAGAAAAGTAGGTTCCATATTTACATTGGTCAGCCTTTCTCACCCAATGGCAACTTTCCAGACCACATAATATGTGCTACTTGTCTGCCAGTGTCTTGTTTTTCTGGATTCTTCCTTAATATTTTCCTTGGTGTCTTCCTTTGTACATCTACTCATTGGCTGCATTCACTTTAGAATGTTTGATACATTTTTTCAGTCACTATTATTTCTAGCTATGGCAGAGTTGCTAAGTGTTTAAGTCAGTTCTTGTAGTGCTGCTGGAAATGCTGGAAATAGTGCTGCCATTCGGCCTCAAGACGTCACATGAACATTAAGGTTTTTTGAGGCTCTAATTTCATTGATAAGGTTTGTCTTGTGAAGAGGAAAGATCTAAGTAGGATCCAAAATGACATCTGGACAGTTATTGCAGAAAAAATCTTGAAGATCAGTAACATTCCAAGATTTCCATCTTGTCAAGATAAGAAAGTGGGATTGGGTGCATGCATGAGCGTGTTAAATAAAATGCTGTGGAAAAATACTTAGCTATAATAGAAAAAAAAATAAATAAATAAATAAATAGGTTGATGTCAGCAGGATCTGACATTGTTCATGTAATTCTGTTACTTTGCTGTATGAAATCTTATTCTTTTTTCACTGTAAGTTTCCCACTTCCTTGCTTGAGTGCTTAACTGCTTACTTTTTACAGTGGAAGACAAATGAAGTTATCAGTGTGATGTGCTATATGGCTTTTCATTCCTCCCATGAAGTCACCCATGTGTTTGTATCTTATAAGTGTATGAATTTAGAACAAGCAAGACGTGAACTCAAATTCCATATCAGTGATGCTGTAGATGAGTTTGACCTGAGGTTAATCAAATACATCATGGTCTTGTATCACTAAATTGCTGCTGAAAAACACTACTGCAGGTTGCAAAACACACTATTATGAGAAAATAGACCATAACCTCAGATATTCACAGATATATTTGGTAAGCAAATAGATGCAGTGCTCACCAGATTACTGATTTTTCAGAGCTGCAATCATTTACTGAGCACACTGACTCTGCATTCATCTTCCATAGCAGTTTGCAAAAATGTCCTGTTAGCACATCTTCATCAGAGCTTCAGAACAATGCAGGTGATCTGAATATCACATGTTATTGTAGCAGGTCACATGCCTTTTTACTTTGAAGCAAATTTCCTAAAAAACCTGTACCTAGTTGCATTGATAAACTCATTTGTACTTTTATGAGCCTACATGTCTCAATCTAAAGGTCTAAATATTGAAGTTTTGTCACCTGTTCTTATACTCCAACAGTTTATAAGCACTTGTCTTCCATACACAGCTGTGTTGCATAAAAAATATGTTAAAACAGAACAGTGACAGCACAGATCTCTCATGTCTTTGGTAATCTGAGGAGCTTGACCCTGCACACCTTGGCTAATGCCCACCACTCTGTGAACCTTGTTGAGACCACCTTACTGGTCACACTGCTAACCATCACTGTAGGTCTTTTGTTGATAGCTTTTAGTGGAATTGCAATATATTGAATTTTGTATTATTTATCCGTAGGTTTCTAACCATTTTGGTTGAATAGTTTTATTTCAGAAACTAACCTACTTGAAGTGTGACTTTTATGGAGGACAAGCAGACAGACAAGGCACTCTTAGTAATACATATATCAGTCCCAGTCAGACCTCCAACCATTTTGTATTTCATTGCTGCTCTGTTGTATTTGCCTTTACTTTCTTTTGGTTATTTATCTTTCAAATTCTGTAAGTGAATTCTTCATCTTCTTTCTCTTGACACCAACAACTTTATCTTCTGTATGTACTAACTTCTTCTTCTTCTTCTTCTTCTTCTTCTTCTTCTTCTTCTTCTTCTTCTTCTTCTTCTTCTTCTTCTTCTTCTTCTTCTTCTTCTTCATCATCATCATCATGTTCTCGTTCTTGTTCTTCTTGTTCTTGTTTTGTCTTTTTCTTTTTCTTTTTCTTCTTCTTTATCATCATCATCTTCATCTTCCTGTCCTGCTTCATGATCTTGGAGGTTTAGATAAGTGGCATATTCCTTCCAGAATGTATGAATAGATACATTTTCTGGATGATGACGAAGATGCTCTGATCTAAATATTTTTACTATATTTAAATTTGCAGGTGACATATATTGATAAATGTGAAATGGAACCTACTAGAAATGGAGGTACATTTTATGTGAACTCAAAGCACAGGAAAGAAAGGAAAAATGAATAGTTGAAGTGCATTTAGGAATAAAGGATAATACATCAAATGGCTGTGGTGATTGTGTTTAGTATTTCTGGACCACTGAAGCAATTTTATCACAGGTTAAAATTTTATAGATATGATAACTAACAAATATTGAAATACTAATTTGTATTAGAAAGGAGAGAAATTAGATAACCATCAAAGTATATCTATGGAAATTAGTGTGTTGTATTAGTACATCTTCATGTAAAAAGCAAGGCTACTAATAATGCCAAACCTTACAGATTATGTTAAGCGATATGCAACAGAGGAAGCACTTAAGGAGCAAGAAGCTGCTCAGGCTGAATCCTCAGACTCAGAATCATCCATGTCTGACTTTTCTGAAGATGAAGCACAAGACATGGAGCTCTAACCATGCCAGCTGATCCTCTCTCAGTGTGGTCACCTTCATCCTCCACTTCTCCCCTCACCTCATGCTCCAGACTCCTCGCCAGCTGTTTCTCCTCTGCACCACTAATTTGAGTTTTTGCTGTAGTCTTTTAAACATGTAATGTACAACTTTACCACAAAGTAATGAACCTACTATGTACAAGTATTGCAGTTAAGTTTATATAATGTACAACAGTTAAAGGTGTAGAGGTTCGGCCTGTATCATACCTGGGTGTTGTATGGATGATCTTTTTTCATACTTTTTTTAATCAAAAGATATCATTGGCAGTTGTGTACAGTTTGGAACTTAATACATAGGTTATTTTGAAGCTGGTTGTAAGAAGCATTACACATTTTTTTGGCAGTAGTTTACAATTTGACTAAATCATAGGATATTACCCATACATTGTTTCAAAACTGCCAATGAATGATATTGGAAATCTGTCTTGAGTTTTCATAAGCTTATGTATATATTTTAAATATTGCAAAATATAGCATGTTTGACTTCAAAGTCAATTTAAAAGTTGTTCCTCAGTAGGATACCAAAATATGCTACATGTAAATATACAGGTGGCAGTACAGGGGTTTGTTGCTGTACTGATGAAATACTATTATGATCAAACTTTTTTTGTACTGTTTCACTCTTTCAGTAAGTAGCTGGCAACACAAGAGTCCTGGAGCTTCACAATCGTTCACAGAGATTATATTAAGTGTAAACAGTAACTCCTTCTGAGACAGAAGAAGGATTAGTTTTTATACAGGAGATTTTTTTTTTCTTTTTGGTGCCACTAATTTGTCCCCTCATGTGTATTCCTGACTTGGCTCCCATGTGCTTCAATCAGGTAGTGGTCAGAACATTTTAGGTCACTGGCTACCATGTCATTTCCTTTCATATCTGTAAGATTTCAGGCTCTTTAAGCTATACCTCAAAAGCTGAGTGAATGCAATTTATGAGCAAAATATTTTGCTTCTTGACTGTCCTAGTCATCAGGCACAGTGCATGGTGGGATCATTGTGTTGTTTCTATTACCAGTGTTTGATGGTTTTTGTCTGCTATTCATGTCTTTCCACTAATAATTCAAAAGATAAGTAGTCTTGTGAAAGTAAAGAGTTCCATTGTATTTTACTCTTCCAAGCTTTATTTTTATTTAATATTGATTACAGTATGTGATGTTAATGTCTTCATTATATTTTATTTTAATTTTAACAAAATAGAGTTTTACTTAGATTGCTAAGGAGCTGGCCTGGAATGCACTAGATGTTTGGGATGGAGGGACATAGTGGCTGTGTTATATTCTACCCTGCAACACAAGGATTCTCTCCATTTGAGGTCAGTAGTATTAAGCAATTGTGTTTTTTTTCCATCTTGTTATACAAATCCTCAAAGTTTAAGGAAATCATTCAAAGTAGATTAATACCATAGACATGATGGAGATGGAGTTCATGTGTGTGAAAGTGCAATGTTGTGTCTATTGAGTATAATTAACTTAAGAATACCTAAAACATTCAAATGTCATCTTTGTTTTAAATGGTAAAACATTTGTAATGTATGTTTTCATTAACTGACAAGATACTTTTATAGCTTGTTATAAAGATGATAAGTTCATTGATTGGTGCTTGAAATGTTTACATAATCTTTGTGTGTTTTGGAGAGCAGGTACTATTCAGGAGTCAGGATGTTTGTATTGGGTATGTTGACTCCAATGTCCACAATATAAAGTTACTGAATCTTGATGAGTGCTTGATTTACAAGGAGCACTAACTTGTAATAATATAACTATACTTGTCACTTAGAAGGAAATACCAGTTCATTAATCATTATACCCCATATTCATGTTTAAAAATAACTTGCCATAATCAAAATTTGTAGCTGTAGGACATGTTTCAATTCATTTTCTTGTTTATGAGTGTTTGATGGCTCAGAATTAGATGAGACAGTATAGATTTTTAGTGATAAAAACTCAACTTAGTTGCTTTGGTAGTTTCCATTGATTTTATTAATTTTAGCTTGCATTGCAATAGGTTTGTCAGCTTACTTTCCATTCATGGCTGCAGCTGCATATATATTTAATGGCTCCATATTACTGTTTGCCCTTTGAGGTTTATCAACTTAATTACTTTACTCATTCACACATGATAGGAGTTGGACAGGGAAACAGATTAATTGATTGTCTTTGATAGCCTTATTGAAGAAGTAATAAAATGACTACAAATAACAAATATTGCTAGAGTTATATTTAAAGTATTTCATGGTAAGATTATTAATTTATCTTAGCCTTGGAAATAATTGATCATCATAGTCAGTTGCAAATTTTGTCACATTCAGTTACACTATTTGATATAGATTCCTTTTGCTTTATTTTCTTTACCTTTTTATATATGAAAAAGCTCCAAGACATTAACTGTAAACATGTGACTAAACAATATTGGTTCTCCTTGTAACAGAGAATAGAAAGGTATAATTCATGGCTCCTTATGAAGCAAATGGTCTTAGTGTTTGTGCCTGCACTAAATGGTTGATTTATAGTTGAAATTTTCACTACACAAGTGAGTTAAAAGATACTTAGATATGTTTAATCTAACTCAAAATTATTGCCATCTTTATCCATCCATAGAGTCAGTGACATGAATGCCTGTGTGACAGTGATAACTGGAGCAATTGTTTTAAGATAAGCATTGAACAGCCTTTTCAGTGTTTGTCCCTTTGAGCACAATTTTCCTTGCTGAGGGAATCTCTGCAGTCATTGTAAAAACTTTTATGGTCTTACTCTAATCTCATGTTGCAGAGGAGTTTCTTCATGGCTCATCTAGTCCCTCACATCTTTAATTTCACATGACCGAAATCTGAGAGATCCCTGTGTGGCAAATGTGCAGGAAAGTGTTGTTATGGTTTTGAGAAAGATTTATATATGTCATTTTTAACAAGTCTCCTCTTACGGTTTACAGAGTCAGAGTTACCCCAAGACTTGTGATTAGTGGTGTTATTGGAATTGTCAACTGGCATGTAGTAGTGAGCTGCTCCTAAACATTTATGAGAGGAGGAAGGTGTGGTTAAACATTTTAATTTAAACCTGTGAGTTTCTTTTATTTTGAAATTACAAATAACATACCTCTGGTAACACAGTCAGTAGAAATGGTTAGCGGGATCCTCAGCTTTGGAGGAAAACATCTCGTCCTGTACAACCCAAGGCTAATGCTCAAACAACTGGGGCTCCTGGGCAGCAGTCAGTTCTGAAGCTGTTACATTGTGACTACAACATTTGTGTATTGTGTACACCTCAGGTGGGCAGCAGACACTTGGTTGTTTGGGTCTTGTGCAGCAATGCCTGCCCAAGGCTGCTTTCTTTTTTTTTTGATAACTTGTTCCTTGTGTGAGCTCAGCTACAGCAAAGGGCCTCCGTCACTTAACCCCAGAATTAATTAAGAACTATTGGAGTATATTTATGCTGAGATTGTTTTTCACTATCATTGTTGCAGAACATGGTTCTGAGTCATATATTGATTTATTAAGATAAATAGTAAATCTTCCTAAGATTTTATTCTAGAGCAAGGATATATGTATTTTGAGGGTTAAAGGATTTGATTGAGTATATTTTCAGTAATTTTTAGCCTAGACACTAAATTATTCTGAAGTAAAAGTTAGCATAGTGCTTCCTGATAGTGTATTGTGTGGAAATAAATCTGGAATAAAATGTTTCATAGAGTATAGGGTAAGTACACAGTTTGACATTAGAAATTTTACATACATAAGCATGGTCATTCTAAACATGGTCATATACATAGTCAGTGGTCAAAACAAAAACAAAAAAAAAATCTGCATGAAGAAAAAGTAATGGAAGTTTTCATTGTGAAAAATCTGCAAAATTAATTTGAAAATTTTATATTAGATGGTTAATGATTGTATATAAAATAGTTTGAACTTGATGGTGAGATCTATTTAACAACTGGAACTGGCCAATACTGTATATCCTAAAAGCCCCATTGATTTTTTGGTGTGCTTAGGATAAATATGTGCTTGCTTCTTCAGGAGTGTGTTCTTCACTTTTCAGTGTATCTTATACCATTTAAACATTTTCCCTGATATGCATTGTGGTTAAGGTTATGATAACAGTTACTATAGGAATTACTTCTAAAGTTATGAAGATTACTTCATTTGCTCACCTTTCCTTGTTTTATACTAGGAGCAGCCTGTGGCTTGAACAACAGGTAATACACTTACAGATAGTCTTGAATTCATTAACATCTGTATTCTGCCCACCACTGTTTGTTATGTTTTATAACAGGAGTAGTAGCCTGGTGTATTTGTAAAGACTATGTTAGAACCATTACAGTATGGTTTGCCTCAGCCTGAGAAGCAAAGCTGTACTGTTGCTGTGTGTATAGTTTTAATAGTAGGGTCATCTAAGCATTGGTCTAGAGTCATTGTTCTCGTCCTTGATTAGTTCTAAACACTATTAGCACTAGATGCATTTTGATTGTGTTTAATTTCAAAGCCACTCTAATAACCAGATCAGTGACTTTAATATTTCCATGGTTTCTTGATCATTAGTTTGACAGACCATGGCAAAAAAAGTGTAATAATGTTTTACTGTTATTTAAAGAATATTTCAGTATACCATAAGAATTTTTCAGCCAAAGGTTAAAAACTTTTGGCTAGTAGTATTTCATGAGGGCAATGGTCTTAATGACTGTGTTGGTGTGGCCATTAGTAAGTAAGGACCATAATTGCTTGCCAGCCCCCCAAAGCTTTAAGGGCAAGTGCTCCAGAGGCGTTCTACCTAGACGCTTATAATGAAGAGGCTTCACCTGCTTGGAGGTTGGTTAAGATGTAGGAACAGCAATTAGAAAAAGCATGAGCTTGATCATTTTAAAGATTTATTTTGTACTTATTCTTACCATGAAATTTAGTCAGCAGCAGATTTCAAAAGTGTTGTTATTGCACACTGATGCCAGAATTTGTATTCATGTGTGCATTGGATCTTGGAATCGTTATAGTGAAAATGTTCTTACTTTGTTTGCAGTTTCGTTACAAAAGTCATTTATATTGTTTTGATCCCAGAATGAAGAAAAGAGGAATGGAAGGTGAATAATGCTATTTCTTTTTTGCATTCAATAATTAAATTTAGGTTTGCACTCTCTCTCTCTCTCTCTCTCTCTCTCTCTCTCTCTCTCTCTCTCTCTCTCTCTCTCTCTCTCTCTCTCTCTCTCTCTCTCTCTCTCTCTCTCTCTCTCTCTCTCTCTCTCTCTCTCTCTCTCTCTCTCTCTCTCTCTCTCTCTCTCTCTTTTACTTTTTTTTTCACAGACTTCAATATTCATCTCAGTATGGTTAAACTGCCTCAATGTATTTCACCCACTCCTCCATTTCACAATGCACTCTGTACAAGCTCTTGTGCCACATTTTATCCACATTTTCATTGATTGCAGCATATTGATGGTGATGATAATGATGATAACAATAATAACATTAATAATAATAATAATAATAATAATAATAATAATAATAATAATAATGATAGTATTAAATAATGATATAATACAGATAGAAAGGTTATTTGTGGAATTTCGGCTTCCTGAGAAAATGAAATTATTGAGCTGTGTTGAAAGAATATTTGTGGTAAGCACAAACTATGCATGTAATCATAAATTTTGGCATCAAGTAGGCTACTAGTGTGCTTTTGCCAATATCTAATATCACTGTGCTGAGCCAGGAAGATCTCCAGAATTGGTGTGTTATGTGCATTTTTTCTGTTGTGTTTATTCATAGAATTATTATTATTATATATTTTTTTTATTATTTTACCTGGGTGAGCGCAGAGAGCACTTAGTCTTTCATAACCTCACTGTCTTTCATGGGGGGTTTGGCTGGCATATTAACACAAGCGACATGAGTCCTACAAACACCTACTTGGTGAACACCATGAGAATATAGTTATGTAGTTGCTATAATGAAAACCGAGGCAACCCAATTAGTGGAGGGGAGTTTTGCTGTTTGCATCATACGAAAGATTCACAAAATGTATTATGGCCCAAGTTATGCATTACTTAAACTTGAAAAATTGGAAGGAAAACTTTGGTGTTTGTTTGGCTCAGTATTTGCAACACAGTCCAAGAAAATGTTCATAATGTCCCTTCAGTTCATCTCTCATCAGCCAACATGCCATGAGCATTTCTTTGAGTGGACTGAGAATGGCAACCTTTCAATTCTGCTCATGTGGTAGCCGCAGGCATGGCTGGAGAGCTGTATGGTGGCAGTTTGGGCCTCCCATAGCCTACCTCAATGCTGGGTGGTGGTGGTAGTGTTGGTGAATCCATGCATCCATTGGTCTACATTTGTTATGCATAAGAAAACAAATTTTTCTACTGAAATTTTGTGCTGCATGAGCACTTCATAACTGGCTGGACATGTGCCATTGATCCAATTTCCACCACTGCACCTCCATGTGCCACACCTCAACACTGTAAATGCAGGCTATCATAACTTTGTATATTCTTAACTAAGCTGAATAAATGCCTCTGTGTTATTTGTAACTATGGTTTGAATGCCCTGTATAGTCCATTAAAGAACTATTGAAGCATACCTGTTATGAACTTAGTGAAAGGTACATAGCCTTACCTCTGCACACATCCAGCAAATCATAACTTATCCCAGTACTTAACACCCATCAACATCCCTGCTGCACGATTCCCCACTACAATGACGCATTTTTCTGAATGCTTCATGCTTAAACATACAAACTTGCCTTCACTGACTCAACCATCATTTACTGCCCTCTGTTTACTTCCACTGACGGAACCTCTCACATCTGAAATGCTCACCATCTGCCCTACCCACTGAGTAGCATGTAATGTGCATACTTGGTGCTTACAAATAATTTAATGACATCTCTATTACTCTGTAGTTAGGCAGATGAATGACTTGTATGTTTAAACACCCAAGTACAAGGAGGATATTGTAGTGTTTTGGTGGATGATCTAGTCTGGGTCATTGGGCCACGGTTTCGTGATGGAGTTGAGTGGAACGCGCTACAGGCTTGCAGCAGTCATTTCCAAGCCCGCTTTTACCTGTACAATAATTAGTATGTAAAAGAAAAAAAAAAAATTACATTTCATAAAAGTTACTCTAACCGCATTGCACATGGTATTTTGAGTCCGCTACATTGACAAAGTCCATTTTTTCCAAAATAATGCAGTCAGAACATTGTTGAGGCTTAGTATTATCTTCCCTGTTCCTGAACCTTTGAAACCATCAAGCTCAGTTATTCCACTGGTGTTACGGTTGATTTTTCCTACGTATTCCCATTGAGACGCATCTTTTATCAGCTCCACGCAACGACGGTATAATCCTCCGCTCCACGTGACAGGAGTAGTAACAAACAGCGTCGCTGGCCATCACGCGCCGAGTTGCTGGCCAGCAGCGTTGCCAGATTGTTTTGGCCATATTATCGTACTACACAGGTTGAAATTATTGTACTTCTGGTAAAATTATTGTACATATGTAATTATTCCAAATATTATGCAAAACTGCCACTTTCCAAATACAGAATTTAGGTTATATATATATATATATATATATATATATATATATATATATATATATATATATATATATATATATATATATATATATATATAGAGAGAGAGAGAGAGAGAGAGAGAGAGAGAGAGAGAGAGAGAGAGAGAGAGAGAGAGAGAGAGAGAGAGAGAGAGTGTGTGTGTGTGTGTGTGTGTGTCTGTGTGTGTGCGCACACCCCCTAAACACCTCCAGACACACTCCAACACCCCCTAAACACACCAAATACACTGAAAGCACTGTCACGGAAGACAAATACTACAAAGACAGACAGGGCAGCAGGAAAAATTAACCTAAATATTGTTTTCTTGGCATTTTCCTGTTTTATCAGCCCCTCCATTCCTTCTCCCTTCCTCTTCCTCCTCTATTTCTCTTATTTTCTTACTCATTCTACTCTTATCTACACGTCTGAGTTTAGAAACACGTGGAAACACCAGGAAAACAAAGTACAATAAATATTACCGAGGAGACAGCGGAGCCGATCAAGGTCCCGGGTCCATGATGGCGGCAGTGACGTCACGGCTATTTTACGTACCGTAACGGATTTCATTTTGAAATTGATCCCTCGAAAAAATGGAGCTAGGCTCGAATGCCTTATATATTCTGACTTGACAAATACTTTAACTAATATTCACAATATTATAACAGCTCCAGCCTGAGTAGTATTTAAAAAATATCCAAATGAATTATGGAAAAAATGTTGAAATATTCGGCACCATTTAAATCATTGAAAAGTCCACAACATTTGAATTTTCAGGAACGTAAAAAAAATTAAAAATCTGAACCATCATCTTACACCATCAAAAGTTACCTGGAACAAGAAGTAAACAAATAAAACCGAAATTGTGTAAAAAAAATAAGTGTTGGAACCTAAACACGATTAAAAACCACTGAAAAGTCCACCCATTTTGACTCAACAACAAGATAAAACACTTTAAAACATACGAACTATTTTTTCAAGCAATGAAAAAGTTAGTTACAAGCTGAAATAGAGAGAAAATAACACAAAAAGTGTTGTAATCACAACTTTTAACAGGACCATAAACCATTTTTAAAGTCCACTTATTTCTCTGAACAGAAACGAAAAACACTTTAAAAATCATAAGCAATTTTTAGAAACACAAAAGACGTAATTAGAGTGTGAAATAAAAAAATAAGTTTGTCAAAATCCTGCCAAAAAAAAAAAAAAAAACACCCCACATTTTCGTAAACACAAAATTGAAAACAACTCAACACAAGCAACGAAAACACTTCTAAAGCAAATAATTATTTTTATAAACCATAAAAAAAAACATACTATACGAGCAGAATAAATAAGTTAAGAAAATTACCAAAAAAATACTGGAACCAACAGGTTGGCACAGGTTGAAACAGGTAGCCAGCCATCATGGCGGCCCTTGGCAGTGGAGAGAAATTAAATCTCTTCCTGATCTGTTCTGCTGTTACTATCAAAATAATCTGCAGTGGAAGCGAAACTCATACATTTCCTTTTTTTGCTTGCTTAATTCTGGATTGTCTGTTATTGTTTTTAAGACAGCTGCACCCAAATACACCTGCTCTAGCATCAGGAACTCACGTTGATATCTTGGATCAACTTTTGAAAGCATGGTTTTCACAATGTATTCATGGTTCATGTACATCAGTAGCAATTCTTTATATAAATTACAAACTTGCCTGTGCAATTCAGTTATGACCACTCTTTCACTTTGAAATAAAAGGTTCAGCTGAGTAAACTTTGGTAATACTGAAGAAAGGAAGCAGTAGTAAAGCCTGGTAAATGGATTGTGCAGTTGTTCATAAGCACTTCTAACTGTGCAACCACAAGTTTTCGTCTGTTGAAAATTTAATTCAGCAAAGAACATCTGAAGAGGGCCCCACTGCTCAAGCATCCTTTTCACAACAGCCGTGTAGGAAAGCCAGCGCGTTCTAGATGGCAATAAAATCCTAAGCTTTTGAGCCCCAGCAAACTCTTGAAATTCTACAAATTGTGCCAATCGTTTTGAAGAGTTCTTGAATGTGTTGTGGACATCATGAGCTAGTTGTTCAATAGCATCAGGTAATTGTTTGCATGCTTCAGAGGCACATATATGGGCAGAATGGCATACACATTTCATAATAAAGATTCCTGGGAAAAGTTCCTTTAACCTGCTACTCACAGAGTTATTAGGCCCCATCATAGTGCTGCATCCATCAGAACCAAAGCCAATGATATTAGAAGTAGGTATAACATTTTCAGTAAATGTTTTCATTATCTCTGAAAACATCCTGGCAGCTGTAGCACCTTCATTAGCTTTACTAGGATCACTACTAAATAATGGCACTAAATCCCAAAATTTGGTGACAACAGCATTTCCTTCAACCACTCTTACCATGATGCATAAATTGAGAGACCGATATATCTGTGGATTCATCCACAAGAATGCTGAACTTATTCTGCTTTAAGATGTTAATGAGCTCTTGTTTGTGAGAGTGTGCCATAACATTACCACACACTCTTTGACATTTTGTTCTTTTCATTTTCAATTCCTTTGCAATAGCGGAGTCAGAGAAGCAACCTTTCAGGACTTCACACAGATGATCGGCCACACGGAAACTTACATTGTGTTCCACCATAAATGCAGTAAGCCTTATTTCAGCAGCCTTAACAGAATAACTTTTACTAGTTGCATTATCAGCACGTGCACTTGTAAAAGACTCCATAAGTTTTTTGGATGAGGATGACGCACACATTTTCTTGTGCTTTGCAGTGTTTTCGTGCAACTTCAGAGTTGTGACTTGGGCGGTTATTTCAACACTGAAAATAAGGCACATGGCCTTATAAACATCCTTATTTGCAGGCCTCACTCACGGAAACTGTTTTTCCCACTCGGGCCTATATTTCTGTTTCCGTCTCGCTTTTTTCGGCACTGCACCACATGCCTCCTCTCTCCCCTTTCCTTTCTCTTTAGACATATTTAACGAAAACTGAAAGTCCTGTCCTTTTCTTTGCTACAAAACAAATTTTCTTTGCTATAAATTTATGTTTCTGGCATGGATATGGATATTGGGGAATGGGAGGCAATTTCACATGATTTTTTTTTTTTTATTATATATAAATTATATATATTTTCCCCCAGATAGGTTATATTTGATGTGCCTGAATGCTTACTCGGATTGATCTTGTGTTTTAGAATTTTAAAAGAACCAAAACTCAGCAGTAAGACAGTTTTATTTCGTAATTATGAAAAAAAAAAAAAAAAAAAAAGCAGCTACTGATGAACATCACTGGCAGTTGGCAATGTAGTGGACAGTTACCAGAGCAGCAAACTATTCATTATTAAATACACAAACAACCGTTCTTGCACAGTGGACTACTTAACTAACAACCCCGCCGTATTTTTATCTTTTTACTCTAATAATCTATCATAACTACATGGGAAGTGATGTTTACAATTAATGTTGACATCTTGGAGGTAATTTGCACTGATGGTGCTCGGGAATGCCGTTTTGGCACGGCAGTACTGGTGATGGCGGTTTATAACCAGGATCGATACACCTGCAAAGATTACACACTTAAAAAAAATGTTCAGGGCCCAACCAGTCCATACGAGAGAGAGAGAGAGAGAGAGAGAGAGAGAGAGAGAGAGAGAGAGAGAGAGAGAGAGAGAGAGAGAGAGAGAGAGAGAGAGAGAGAGAGAGAGATCCAAGTCCGAAGAGAATGATCCATATTAACACAATACAGAATTATTTAGGCAACTGAGATGATAAACTCATTCACCATCTCATTCAGTTATTGCCAGCCCGTGCAGTGCATTAAGACTGATTTAAGTTCTCGTGATGTGCCTGTCACTTTCCCTAATTGACCTTTGCTTCCCTCACCTCTCTCCAGTCGTTATCTTGACCTCATCTAACGCGCCTATCTCTTAACACTCACCTCGCGCTCGTTGAGCGGCTGCAGGGTTCGGAAATTGTCCTGCAGTGTGCTGCCATCTTCAGCAGTCAGCTCCCTGAACTGCTTCAGCTGCGGATAGAGTCTCGGTGAGCGGGAAGCACGATGAGCCGGCGTGTGACGATACCGTGATTACTCGTGTGTCAGATGGAAAGATATAATTTCCGCAGGAATATTCATTTGAAGCGAAAGAATGCTTAAAGTAAAGGAAAATTACCTGACTGCTAGATATGTGGATTCTGTCCCTGAAGATCGTCCATTCCACCACCTCGTCGCAGCCTGGAGTGGTGAGGGAACCCGAGTAACGGAAGAAGTGGTCCACGTTGCTGGGCAGGAGGCTGTGCAGGGCTACTGAGCTAATAAGAGCCGTTTCGTCTGTGAATCGTAGCCATTAATAAGTTAATTAAAAAGACTGGTAAACACTATTTTCATGTAGTTTCCCTTTGTTTGGACCTCTTACTTACGAGGCAAGATTACACCCCTGAGACCGTTGATAATTGGGTGGAGATTTGGGTTATCAGTGTACGACAGCTCCAGCATAACACCGAACACAGCCACGCCGTCCTCGTGCTTCACAGCCTCCTCGAAGCTGCCATAGCTCTTGAGGTAGTGTACCAAGTGAATCTCAGCGGGGCACCTGGTGACGTCAGAAGAGTAAAATATTGAGAGATGATATACAAGACTGAATACGTATTCAGAGGAGGAAGAGATGTAATGGAATGAGATTGATAACGCGATTTAGATGATTTGACAGTTGTGACAAGATGTTTTTCGTGCGTGCATTGCCCGAATGATTTCCAAAAGTTATTGTTGCATCTTT
Organism: Scylla paramamosain; assembly: GCF_035594125.1. NCBI lineage: Eukaryota > Metazoa > Arthropoda > Malacostraca > Decapoda > Portunidae > Scylla > Scylla paramamosain. Next base: position 24,561,844 of record NC_087163.1, read on the forward strand.
CCATACCACCTTCCAATGGCTATTAAACCTCTTATTACTGGAGACGAAATGACGGTCTGTGGTTGCCTTGTGTAGAGGAATAAAACCAATTAAAGAAACAGTTTGTATTATTGGAGTTAGAGAACTGTGTACCGGTGGATAAAGGGGTTCAAAGTTGGCGACGAAACTCGGAGCATGAAGCGACGGATGAAGAAGGAAAATTGCTGTGCGAACCTTGAACATTATGAAGAGAGAATTGGATTGTAATCTTCGCCTCGCAACAAGGGAACTGAAAGAAGAATCAGTGTTCTTTGTCTGAAATTTTTATGACGTTACCATCTTTGACCTTGCGATCACACAAAGATTTTGTCATCTTTTTTGTCGCCGACTGTATAGGAGGGGAGATGAATCAAGCTGCAGAACTTTCCCACCTGACTTGATCCACGGTATGCTCTGAGCCGTGGGTGTCTGCAGCACCCCAGTGGAAGTGGAATTGATGGAAGACAAATTCACCGGTCAGGCTGCCCCCCGACACCGAGGCATTAACGTCCATGTTGACCTGAACTGTAACATTATATAATGAGGCGTGAGCACGTGGGCGAGGCTGAAGAGAAGGCGTGTGACACAGGCAGCACTGTGGGCCGCAGCAATGTAGTGGTCACGGCACGTCGTCACTAACCTGAATGCCCAGTGTTGGTGAGGGTCACAGTGGTGGACTTGGCGTCGTAATTATTGAAGTGAAAGGGCGTCAATGGCAAGTCTGTTTCAGTCTCACAGGTGTTGATGGCCACGGGAGACTGCCTGCGGCCGCCACACGCGGGGAAAGTGTACTGCCAAGTATGGGGTCCTGCGAGTGTTCACCATTGTACAACAGCTGTACGCCGCTGTGCTTAACTGATCAACTCTGATGAACGTTACGTGCAGTATATTGGAAAAAATAAAAAGACTAAAGGGAAAAATACTTTGTGATGTACGTAATCATAATTTAGTTCTGTTAAGAGACTCGTGTTGGGAAAATGACATCGGAAATATAGCAGACATGAAAAGATGAATGAAGCTCGTCACTTACCATTATCAGCGCCGTAGCCCCATTCGCCGGTCCTCACTGTTGGTGGAAGTATTCATTATTTGCATAGTGACTCCTGCAAACCACACCCGCAATATGCATGCCTCATCTGGTGAAGCGTCAGCGTGGTGCTGCTTGGCAACTCTTCCAACAAACAAAAAAATGCTAGGTATGTAAATCATCGAGACTGAAGTATCAGAAGAAACATCTCCCCTTAACTGTCCAGGGATGCGGAATCGTTACACAAATCTTCGAATTCGACTCCCGATTCCACAAAGATTAGTGGACGAGACTAAGTGTCCGAACTGTTTTTCTTCATCATTCCGGCATGTGTACTTGCTAAAAGTACACAATAGTAAATGAAACTAGGTATGAGGCGGCCCTTGTGCATGAAATTCAATAAATATCGATTGTCAAAACAGCAACACAGTGTGGTGCATCTTTAACACTCGATTCTCCAGTGCCTAACCATAACCTTCACCACTGGAGCAGAACACAGGCCCTGGTTTTCTTTCTCACCACAAATAGTCCCAAGGGTCTCCATTGGCTGTCCGGACTCACAAAATTAATATGAAATTTGCTGATAGGTCATGGCATCATAATGTAAGCTGGTCTGCCGTCTCATAACAGTGGGATGGGTGCTGCCGAGTCAATATTTGAGATAACTTTACGTTGTTGACTAATGAAATAGGGCGTGCCAGGTGCAATGCTTCTAACTTTGTTGTATTTCTGCCAACTACCAAGGCACGAGTCAACTAATTTGTGATCAATCATTTAACGTTTCAGGAATCGTTCATGTTACTGTTTACATTGTCGGAAGAGAGCACGGTCAATGTGCATACGCCACTTGAAATTCACCAACTTCCACCAGATACTTTAATGAAAAAGGTAATCATTTAAGCAGCACACTAGTCTTGGCTGATTACGAAGCTAAGCTTTTTGTTATACACTAGTGAAAACCCCAACTCCACCACATCCTTCCGCCACTCCAGCACTCCCTCTCCGGCGCTCACCCTGACCGTCGACTCTCGCCTGGGCGGTCGCCACCTCCAGCACCAGCACAAGCAGGAGTGTCTTCATGACGCCAACAGTGTGCCCCATCAACCTCCGTGGCTGAGGTTGGTCTGTGGCGAGTGCTGGCCAGTGGGTGAATCTGCATGCATTTGTGAAGCTTCGTTCTCTACTTTGCTCGAGACAACAGGCTGAGCCTTGCGCTGCGCTGCTCTTTCAAACAGTGACAGTTCACGTTAAGATAAAGAATCTTCTTCAGATAAGTCGTTTTTAAAAGGCTATCAAACTAATATTTAATCAAAGGAATATTTCATATGCTGACTTTATTTACTGTTATGTTTGTTTCCTCAGCTCGGGGATACACATATATTGACACGAGTGTTTATGAATAATACATAAATTGATAATACATAAATGATGCATTAATTGTGAATATTTTTGAGGTGTTCATACAAGGAGGACTTATAAATTTCCAAGATTTCAAGGATTGGTTTTGTGTGATTCGTTCTCAGTTCGGAGTGCACAAGCAGTGTGTTTATTTCATGCCGTGTCCTCGACGCCTGCACGACCACTAGGGATTACAAGGTTTGGACACGTTCATTAGATTTTCAGCGAAGCAATATTGTCCTTTAGACGTATTAATCTAGTAATTTATTCAGTAATATAATTACTCTTGTTTGTAACAGGATGTTCCTGCAGGCAAGATCCATTACTTCCCCCATCTCGTGACAGACCACAGGCAACTCACAGCTCGCATGCACTGTGCAAGACACATAATAATTTCCTCTCGGCAGTTTTCGTAAACAAGCTCTTCCCTTGTATTCCACGCCATTAGTATTACCGCTAGTGTGAAAATGGTAGTTAAGTATTTCTTCGAAGATTCGAAGATGCGTGAAACCTCGAACAGAGCGATGAGTCACAGCTGTCACCGGCAGGGCAGTAGCTGGTGAAGAGTGCTGTGGGTGATCCTTATAGGACCACGGTGAATTACCCTCACATAAACATACACACACACACACACACACACACACACTGTGACCGGGTAACCTGAGAAGGTTACCCGGTTAGGTTACAGATGTCGTTTGGAAGCGAGACAACCACATGGGGCTATGGGTGTATGACTATTTGTTCTAGACGCGGCTGTGGTGTGCTAGGGTGACAGGTTGAGTCCTGGATCAGAAAGGCATCAGCAGTCTTGTGCAGAAGGTGGTTTTCAGGGGACGACTGGACTAATACTCTATGGACTTTGTTGTTAGTTATGTGGAGGTAAAGTAGCCAGCGCGTCACTACCAGTCATCGTCCAGCAGCACCTCCAGTCACTCGACGCAGTGGGGCGCGGGATCTGAGCCGTGATACTCATCAGTCCTCGTCGTTGTCGTGATGCGTTGCGTGGCCTGTGGCCGTAACAGCGGACACGGAAACACATCAGGAAAAAAATAGGATAACTTTTCACAGGTAAACAGAACATCTTTAGCCTTACTTGGCCATTAGCAATTTTCAAGACGGCAGTTTGTAAACGTACACAGGTTCCCCCAACCATTGAAATGCAGGTGGGTTTGGGTGCGCTTGTGGTATCATTGGTGTTGTGGGTGGGTCTTTGTGATGTTACGGCGTGTGTTATGTTAGGCGGTGCAGGTGAAGGTATGTTAAGGTTATGTTAAATGAGTGTGGGTGGGGTATGTGAGGTATAACGTGTGTGGGTAGGAGTACGTTGTGTTATGAGTGTGGTGTTACGGTTCTGGGTGTCTTGGGCTTGAGGTCAGGAGCAGGTGTATCGAGTTATATACTTTTATAATTTTTATTGTAGGCAAAATATATCCCTCTTTAACTTTATAACATGAGAAATTATATCTCTGCGTTACGGTCCCGCGTTGAGCCAAGCACGTTATATTTTTGTGGCTAAATACTTACTTAGATTGGTCTTGTTTTTTTTTTTTTTTTTTATTAGTTTTGAAAGAAACAACTCCAACAGTGTGTATTTCATAATCATGATAAAACTAAGGACAGCTCTTTATGACCATTAAAACATCAATATCAGTTGGCAATGTAGTGGACAATTACCAGAGCAGCAAACATTGCATGCAGCATTAAACACTTACACAAACAACTGTTCTTCCACAGTGTACTCCTTAACTAACAACCCCGCCCTATTTTTATATTTTACTCGAATAACCTTGACTATCATAACTTTGCTAAACATCATCCATAGGTTTGTAATTTCATAGCTTTGGTCTTTTGCGTGCGGCACATGGGAAGCCGGTGTTCATCATCAAAGCTGACGTCTCCTTACTGCTTGTATTAATGGAAATCCTAGTCATCCTCCCAGGATCGATACACCTGCAAATATTACAAACTTAAAAGAACGCAGGTTCAGCCCCTACGAAAAAAAAAAAAAACCTAAAGAGGATTGCCCATACGAACACAACAAGGCTATTAAGGCAGTCCAGAGGTGTTAAACTAATTCACCATATTTTCGTTAATTATTGCCAGTCAGTGCATTACATTATGACAGTGATTTATTTAGGTTTTCATGGTGTGCCTGTCACTTTTCCCAACACTCACCTTGCGGCCGTTGAGCGGCTGCAGGGTTCGGAAATTGTCCTGCAGTGTGCTGCCATCTCCAGCAGTCAGCTCCCTGAATTGCTTCAGCTGCGGAGAGAGTCTTGGTGAGCGGGAAGCACGACGAGCCGGCGTGTGGCGATGCCATTACTCAACTGAATATTCCGCAGTAATGTTCAACTGAAGCGAGAGAAAACTTAAAGGAAAATTACCTGACTGTTGGATATGGGGATTCTGTCCCTAAAGATCGTCCATTCCACCACCTCGTCGCAGCCTGGAGTGGTGAGGGAACCCGAGTAACTGAAGAAGTGATCCACGTTGCTGGGCAGGAGGCTGTGCAGGACTACTGGGCTGATAAGAGCCGTTTCGTCTGTGAATCGTAGCCATTAATAAGTTACCAAGTCCTAAAGTTCATTAAATACAGCGGCAAACAGAATTTTTATTGTAGTTTCTTTCAGCGCCGTCTGTTTGGATCCCTGCTACTTACGAGGCAAGATTACATCCATGAGGCCGTTGACAATTGGGTGGAGATTCGGGTTGTCTGTGAGATGCAGCTCCAACAGGACACTAAACACAGCCACGCCATCCTCGTGCTTCACTGCCTCCGCCCAGCTACCGTAACTCTCGCGGTAGTGTACCAAGTGAAGCTCGCCGGGGAACCTGGTGATGTGCAGGAGAGTGGATGATACACAAGGCTGAATACAAAGGAGGAAAGGATGTATTGGATGGGATGATGATAATACAACCAAGATGAGAAGTCGGAAGGCAAAAAAAAAAAAAATGAAGGATGGCAGGTGGATCAAGCTGCTGCGGAGGAATTTCCCCACCTGTTGTGATCCACGGTATGTTCTGAGCCGCGGGTGTATACAGCACCCCAGTGGAAGTGGAACTGATGAAAGACGAATTCACCGGTCAGGCTGCCCCCCGACACCGAGGCATTGATGTCCATGTTGACCTGAACTGTAACATAATGAGGCGTGAGCACGTGGGCGAGGCTGAAGTGAGGCGTGTGACACAGGCACCACTGTGGGCCGCATCAGTGTAGTGGTCACGGCAAGCCGCCACTAACCTGAATGTCCAGTGTTGGTGAGGGTCACAGTGGTGGGCTTGGCGTCGTAATTAACAAAGTGGAAGGACGTATGTGGAATGTCTGTTTCAGCTTCACCGGTGTTGATGGCCACGGGAGACTGCCTGCTGCCGCCACACGTGGGGAAATGGTCCGGCCAAGTATCGGGACCTGCGGGTGTTCACCATTGCATAAACAAGTGTACGCCGCTGTGCTTCACTGATGGATGTGTTTGCATGCCATCCGAGAAACAATGCATGCCATTTGCGATATTGCGTGGGAGACGCTACAAGTCAGTATGGTTTGATCACAGTAAGGGATCACCTATGATGAACGTTAGTTGCAGAATAATGAAGAACAAAAGACGAACGGAAAATACTTTGTAATACATGCTGTGAATTATGTTGTAACACGACAACTAAAACATAGCAGACAGGAATAGCTGAATGAAGGCAGTCACTCACCATTTTCATTGCCATATCCCCAATCGCCGGATCTCCCTGTTGGTGGAAGCGTTCATTAGTTGCATAGAGTGACTCGTGTAAACCACACACTTGACATATATATATATATATATATATATATATATATATATATATATATATATATATATATATATATATATATATATATATATATATATATATATATATATATATATGGTGTTGCGTTGTATTGTGTCGACAAGGAGCTACTCGGCAACTCTACCGACAAACATAAAGCAGCAGTGAGGTAGATAAGTTTTCATGCAAGAAATCTCTTCCCTAAACGGTCTTGTAACTTCCTTCTTGAGACACTGCAAGTCAAAGGTGGAAGAAAAATACAGAAGCAGGTACGGAGTTCGAGTTTGCTAATAAAAAAAGGAATGAAAGATTGAAAATACTCGTTGCCTCTTGTATAAGGGAAGTGTACAGAATAGGTGTGAGAGATAATAGTCTTGTGCGACGAGGCCGCTGGAGAGGGCCAGTCATACAGTTAATAAGTGGATAGAACAATAAATATAGCTCAGAACACTGATGAATAATAGAGAATTAGTGACAGGCCAGAACCATTGGGAAGACCACTGCGAATAGACGTTGGAGAACAGTGGCTGTCTACCACAACAACAATAGAATAATCAAAAAGGAAACTTGAGATATTGTTACAGAGAGGATAGAAAATTAAAGCTTTGTGGCAGACTATCAAATGCTTTTGATATGTCTCCGGCAACAGAGGAAGTTTCACAGAATTCCTGAGAGAGAATGATCAAGACTCTGAGGAACGCCAGATCACCAGTAGAGCGGCCACGACGGCACTCATACTGGCGATCAGAAGTAAGGTTGTGAAGCGCTAGATGTTTAAGAACCTTCTTGCTGAGGATAGATTCAAAACCCTTAAAAAGGCAGGAAATTAAAGCAATGATTTGAAGGGTTAGAACGGTCACCCTTTTTAGGAACAGGTTGAATGTAGGCAAACTTCCAACAGGAAGAAAATATAGATGTTGATAGAGTTGAAAGAGTTTGACCAGGCACTGTGCAAGCACGGATGCACAGTTACAGAGAAAAATAGGAGGTTCTTTGGCCTTTCGAGAGTTAAGACCAGCAAGGGCATGAAAACATAATTAGGAAGAATCTAAATAGGAGACATGAAATAGTCGGAGCGTGGTGGGGAGGGAGGAGCAAGCCCTGAATTCAAAGTGGGGTTTTTAGCAACGGTTTGAGCAGAGTTCAGCTGACGAGATAGATGAAATGGCAGTTGTGTCATCGAGTTGAAACAGAGGAAGAAAAGATGAAGAATAAAAGTTGTTGGAGACATTTTTTTGGGTAGGTGCCAGCAGTCATGAGGGAATTTAGATTAAGAAAGACTTTGACATTTTCTATTGATGAAGGAGTTTATGGGCTCAACTGTCTGTGTGTTGAAGGGAATTTGTGTAATAAGGGATTGCACGAAATTCGAAGTAATTTCTTGCAAAAATATTTCAATAATAATTCCTACGATATTTTACATCAGCCTTGGTTTGGTGCAGTTACTGTAAATTACATTTAACCACTCAACTATGCTACATAGATTTATTATAGATTTTTACTGCATAATTCTTGTAGACAAACTAAAATTCTAAATTTATCAATATCATTTGTGTTCTTGGATATATGATTAACTGAATAAAATAAAACTACAGTAACCTAAGCAGACAAAACCTAACATAACCTTTACAGTAAAAACAAATAATTTCGGAAATATGATAACTGATTTTTTTTTTTTTTTTTTTATTAAATCAAGAAGGATTTCGGTTAATTCCCGATGACACATTCCCACTAACATACAATTGGTAACTACCAACTCCGCAGCAACCTCCCGTCACCTCAGCACTCCCTCCCCAACGCTCACCGCGACCGTGGGCTTTAGCCTGGGCGACTGCCACCGCCAGCACCAGCACAAACAGCAGTGTCTTCATTGCGCCAAGGTTGTGCCCGTCAGTCTTCGTTGCTGAGGTTGGTCTGTGGCGAGTGCTGGGTGGGCCTGCTTTTATGTAGCCGTGTTCTCTGCTTTGCTTGAGACACAAGTGGTAAGTCTTGCGCTGCGCTGCTCCTTGAAAGTGACAGTTCATATTAGGAGACAAAGAGATAAAGAAAGAAAGAAAGAAAAAAAAAAAAGAGAAGAAAACATTCACCAGATAACATTAAATTTTAAAAGACTTCAAAGCGAATATTCAAGGGAATATTTTACATGATAACCTTATTTTCAATTATATATGTTTCTCCCCGCTCTTGGATACACGCTGACACAATTGCTTGCGAACCATACATAAACTGAGAATATTTTTTAAGTCTACACCATAGAAAGAACACTTACAAATTCCAAAGATTTCAAGGATCGGTTTTATATGATTCATTCTTATTTCGGAGTGCACAAGCAGTGTGTTCATTTCATGCCGTGTCCTCGATGCCTGCACGGCGCCGACCAATAGGAATAACAAGGTTCGGACACACGGTGTTTTCCTGTTCATTAGACTTTTCCGTGAAACAATATTGTCCTTCGGATGTATTTATTTATCTACTTATTCACTGACATATTTATCCTCGTTTGTGATGGGATGTGCCTGCAAGCGAGGTCCATCACGCCCCTTATCTTTTTTTTTCTTTTTTGCCATCATTCGTGGGTATTAGGCCATTTTTCACTTTAATCTATTTTTTATTAATTTTATTTAATTTCACCTTATTTTTTGAAATAGATTTTAATACCTTTTATCCAGTTTTAAAAATGTACATATATATATATATATATATATATATATATATATATATATATATATATATATATATATATATATATATATATATATATATATATATATAGTTACAGCTGTCACAAGCAGGACTGCAGCTGGTGAGCAGTGCTGTGGGTGAGCCTTAGGACCACGGTGAATTATCCACACACACACACACACACACACACACACACACACACACACACACACACACACACACACACACACACACGCACACACACCTTCCACACTGACCAGGCAACCTGAGAAGGTGTACTGCAGGGTTAGGTTAGAAATAACGTTTGGACGCGAGACAAACACATGGGACTATGGATGTGTGTGTGTATTTGCCCTAGACGTGGCTGTGGGGTGCTAGGGTGACGGCTTGAGGCTTGGATCAGAAAGGCAGCATTAGTCTCGTGTGGACGGTGATCTTCAGGGAGCGACAGGACTAATACTCCACAGACGTTGTTGTTATTTGTATAGAGGTAAAGTAGCCAGCGTGTCACTCCCTGTCATCGTCCAGCAGCGCCTCCAGTCACTCGAGGCAGTGGGGCGCTGGATCTGGGCCGTGATGCTCGGCACTTCGTCACGAAACCTGTCATGGCTCTGTTTGAATATATATGTTTGAATATATATATTTGACACTTTTGCGTAGTGGGTAAGTATCCTGAGGCAAATTAAGGATAAAACTTCATTCCTTGCCCGTACGTTACGACATACGTGTGGATATTCATATTAATGACGCGATAACTAAAGAGTGAACGAAAAAAAAAGGACACTTGCTTCATCAGGTTATGGCAGCAAGAGAGAGGCTGCAGGAGAATGCCCTAGTACAGCTGCACTCAGCACCGATACTTGAGGGAGCTGCGTGCATCGGTAAAGACTGGAGTGCTCGTCTCGAGGATTCGATCCTGACTCACGGAAGTTTCACTGCGAGAAACCTGCAATAGTGTAACTCAATCCGACCCATTAGTAGATAAGTGGCAATTTCATCCCCCATGTAGGACCCTTGTCTATGTGATTCATGATTACTTAATGAATGAAGGTTAAGGTTTATTTCGAGCACTCATCATCACCGCCGCTGTTAGATCAAGTGATTAAAAGTATCCATAAAAAAAGACAAAGGCTGTATTTAAAAGTCGGAAGAAAGGAAGAGTACTTGAGTTTCCATGAAACTGTGGTTTTTGAGACTGACCGATTGTGTGTACATCTCCAGGCACTTGATGGTGTACGTGTCATAACATCACTATTGATAAGGGAGGGTGAATTAGGTGCGTGTATATTAAGATAGTGCAGTGTTTGAAAAGATACGTGTTCAAATTTCTTTCTGTGTAAACGTCATATGTTCGATAAGAAAAAAAAAAAAATCAATCTATAAAAACCTGCAACTTTTAAATACGATACTATTTTCAAGTCCTTGACCAAAATTGGTTTAAATGACTTCTACTGGGTATCAGTTTCGAAGGTGTACGTATTTCAGATCCTTTACCATCTTAATGCACACGTACCTAATCGCACAATTTTCAAGTACCAAATACCACGTGCACGTTTCCAACTAAATTTCGTAACATTACAGACGACCTTATTTCCAAGTCAGTATTTAAAAATTGGAAACATCTTCGTGGGAAACAAGCACGAGTGTATTCAAACTTTTCCCACGTACCTGTACCTTCAAAACTAGCACAAGCTTGTTGACACGTGCTTACTTCTTCAATGGTGACGCTGAACACTAAGAGAAATACGAGAAACAGCGCGACTTTCTGCCTATCTCCATTGCGCGTCATGTCCTGTGATTGCTATACCTCAGCTCAGAGTTTCACACCGTCTTATCGTTGTCTGGAGAGAAAACGGATATGAGCAGCGACGGTGCCCCTCAGCACAGGAGGCACGCGCGTGGATGCTGCTTGCTTTGCGCTTTTGTTGGATTTCTAGAATGTATGTTCATTCTCTCTCTCTCTCTCTCTCTCTCTCTCTCTCTCTCTCTCTCTCTCTCTCTCTCTCTCTCTCTCTCTCTCTCTTTTTTGTGTGTGTGTGCTATCAAACATTAAACCAATTCTGGGAAAATACAGAACTATGGTAAAGATTCAAAGGAACAGGTGATAGTGTTCCCATGAAGTACACTCACCCAAACACCTAAACACACACACACACACACACACCTGGCCGTACACACGAATGGTGGAGTCATTAATTATTGGGGTTCAGGTAGTGGTCTCGTCTTTCTCATCCACCTGGTGCTCGCGCCTTAAATATGGTTCATACACTCTCGTAAGCACTGACTTGTGCTCACAAAATATCGTGTATCTGCAGCAGGTGTGAGCAGCATCTGGTGCAGGTGCGCTTCATCTCCAGGCTTCTCGTGTCTCTCTATCATGCCTTTGTCTCATGCTTGTGCGGTTGTCTTATGTTTGAGATAAAAGGGAGGCGATTAGTGGTGATTGGTCTTGCTTTTCCGTGCAGCTGTGAACGATGAAGCTCAACATGGCTGTACACTGGCTTGTATTTAGAAATGCTTTGCTTTCTCACCACGACTATTTTCAAAGGCCGCAGAGATGTTTAGTCGGGTCCCCAAGACTGTTCATTCTTTTGATAATGTAGAAATCTTGTTAATCTGTTACTAGAACCATAAAAAAGACTCTTGAAGGCCCTCATTGCTTGACTGTAACTAAGCCTTTTGAATGGTCCACTATATGACGAAGGCGAGGTCGACCATGCCTAACACACACACACACACATACGCCACCGCTAGTTTCCTCTCCTATCTACTCCAGCGCATTAGAGTTATATAGTTGCCCCAAAGAAATAATGCTACAAAGTTCAGCTGTGTATCTTAACTCTTTAGACCAATATGGCTTACTTCTGAGAGCTACTGTGCTGTACATATCCAAACATCTCACATTCTGAATTTGTGCTTAGTTTCCTAGACCAGTTTTAGTTGTCCCCTGGAAGTAATGTCACAGAACCTATAGTCGCAGTGAAACATTTTGTACATTTTATTGAACATGATCACTTGTTTTCTGTTTTCTTCTTCCTTCTCTACAATGAACGATGCAGTGGAATGTATTAGCAGTTTTTTTTTTTTTCCATTTTCCTTTCTTCTGTTAATCCATCAGTCAATCAATTCATCCTTCCTTCCTTCTTTTCTTCCTTCCTTACTTCCTTACTTCCGTCCTTCCTTCCGTCCTTCCATCTTTCCTTCTATCCTTCCTTCCATCCTTCTTTCCTTCCGTTGTATCATCCGTCCATCCATCCTTCCTTCCTTCCTTCCTTCCTTCCTTCCTTCCTTCCTTCTATCCATCCTTCCTTTCTTTTTCCTTCTTTCCTTCTTTGTCTTTCTGTTCTTTTATTTTTATTTTACCTTTATTTTCTTTTACTTTTATTCATTTATTTATTTATTTTTTACTTTTCCTCTCATTTTCTCGTTTCCTCCCAATTTCTCCTATTTGCGTACTTTTTTTACTCAGCTCGTACTGATAACTAAGTACACATTGCGAGGATCAATGATACAATGCTGCTAAAACACGTCAGGCTTTATTCACAGGTAAGAAAAGAAGAAGCAGGTGAGGTGATGGAGACACACAGGTGGGGCAGTTTGGCAGTTAGGTAGTCAGGCGGAGGTATGACTTGTTATGTCCGTGTTTCATGCAGATTAATTAGAAGGTAACAGATGCACACAGTTAAATTTGAAACCACTTGTGTCACCTGCATGTGTGTGTGTGTGTGTGTGTGTGTGTGTGTGTGTTGGTGTGTCTTATTTCTCTTCCGCCATACCATTGTACAAGAGAAGTGCTGTTATTGTTATCACTTGTGTTAAGTGAGTTGTTTTGCTTCTTCTGAACATTGACAGTGCTGGACCTCACGGATGGGATGTGTCTGGGAGGGACGGGGAGGTCGAGGGAAGGGTTCAAGTTACTGTGAATGCTGTCATATTCTCCCCCGTGGCAAGCTCCCTCCGTCGACACATTCCTTTCTTGACATTTCTCATAGATTATTTCCCTGTGGTCATGTGAGTTGTGTTATCAGTGTCTTATGCTGCCCAAACTGATCGATACCTTTGTTTTGGTTACATTAGGTTAGGTTAGAGGTTCCATTGATGGTTTTTGTCAGTTTGCGGGAGAATTTTTTGAGGGAAAAATATCCACGAGGGGGAGAATGTCCAGAGTGAAACAAGGGAGGGGGAGGGAGATGTCCGGAAGGGAAATAGGAGGGAAAGGGGAGATGATTGCCTACCCATTCGTAATGGTGATGAGACGTAGAAATGTGTTTGTGTGTGTGTGTGTGTGTGTGTGGGCGCAGACAGGGTCATGGCAGTAGTTGCAGCAGCAGTCCTCTCCATGCAGTGCTTCAGGTTGTGCAGGGGCGAGGGGAGGCGAGGGCAGCCACGGGTGGAGGGAGGGACTCTTTCCCATCTCTTCCTAGCTGCCGCCACCGCCACATTTACCGTCAGTCTAGCTCATTTGTATCTGGGAGAAAACGGAAGAGTATATGGTTTAGTCAAAGACCCATATTACTAACTGCTTCACTACCTTCCTTATTGCATTCACTAACAACACCTTCTCTTCCCCGCATCCAGGCCCTGTGTCCGCCTTACCTTCCGACCATTGAGGTTCTGCAGGGGACGGAAGTTGTCCACCAGCGGGAGCCCAGAGTCGTCCTCCAGCTTCCGGAATTCCGCGAGCTGCCAGGGACACAACACGCATTCAGACACCATCCAGACACGTCCTCAAACACTCAAGGACGTGTTTTTGCTTAGGTATTTTAGGGTTAGGGTAATTTTTACTAGGTGAGGGAATTGTGTCGTGGGGATAAAGAGAATGATATGCTCTAAGCTGTGTTAAACGTTATCCTTCTGTTTTAATTCTTCAGATCTGCTGGTAGTTGGTCCTCACTTTTAAGTCTCCTGGTTCTTGCGTCTCTGGATTCCTAAATATTGATTCTTACGTCTTCTGATTCCTACGTGTTTTGATTCTTACGTCTTCGGATTCTTAAGTGTTTTGATTCTTGTGTGTTCTGATTCCTACGTGTTTTGATTCTTGTGTGTTCTGATTCCTAAGTGTTTTGATTCTTGTGTGTTCTGATTCCTACGTGTTTTGATTCTTGTGTGTTCTGATTCCTAAGTGTTTTGATTCTTCTGTGTTCTTATTCCTAAGTGTTTTGATTCTTACGTCTTCTGATTCCTAAGTGTTTTGATTCTTATGTGTTCTGATTCCTACGTGTTTTGATTCTTGTGTGTTCTGATTCCTACGTGTTTTGATTCTTACGTCTTCTGATTCCTAAGTGTTTTGATTCTTACGTCTTCTGATTCCTAAGTGTTTTGATTCTTCTGTGTTCTGATTCCTAAGTGTTTTGATTCTTATGTGTTCTGATTCCTAAATATTTTGATTCTTGCGTCTTCTGATTCCTAAATATTTTGATTCTTTCGTTTTCTGATTCCTAAGTGTTTTGATTCTTATGTGTTCTGATTCCTAAGTGTTTTGATTCTTATGTCAATTAGTTGTCAGCTTTTTGTAAGGAGACTGTCACAAGATCAAAGGAGTTAGGACTGAGGGAAGGCGATAAGCACAGTGGAAGTTAGTGTGGGATGCAGACTGACTTCCACGCGTGACTGCACCTGTTTTCTGGATATCGGGATGGGCTGCTTGAAGACGGTCCAGATGACGATTTCATTGCATGTCGGGGTGGTGAGGGAACCATTGTAGCGGAAGAAGTCTTTCAGGTTGGACGGCAGTATATTTCCAAGGGCGAAAGGCGTGATTTCGACTTCAGTTTCTGCACATAAGAAAATGATAATCAGTTAGTTTCATACCTTTGGCCATCTTCAGCGCTCTTTAGACCCGTATTCAGAAATGCTCTGCTCTCTCACCGCGACTATTTTCAAAGGCCACAAAAAATTATTAGCCGGGTTCTCGAGAGTGTTTCTCCTTTTAATAATGTAAAAATGTTGTTAACTTGTCACAAAAACCGTAAAAATACCCTTAAAAACCCGCTCAGTGTTATCTACAGCCTTTTTAAAGCTGTGGAAGTGCGGCGCAGAAGTGTTTCAGAATGTGGTCCTTGGAGTCGCTGTTGCGGCGGGTCAGTGGCTTAGTCACTCATTTTCTCTGCGTTCATATATACATGAGTCTCATGCACGGACAGAGACGCAAGAAACTGAATATATATATATATATATATATATATATATATATATATATATATATATATATATATATATATATATATATATATATATATATATATATATATATATATATATATATATATATATATATATATATATATATATATATATATATATATATATATATATATATATATATATATATTCGTATGTATGGGGTGATCTTAGCTTGTGTTTGTGATCAGTTATGACTGAGACTTGAAACATCTCGATGCAAACTTATACTGTCACCGATCCTCGTCATATCAGGGTTGGCTTGGCTTAGGTTTGGAAAAGGACAGGAGTATTACCAATGAAAACGCCATCCATATAAGACGTCAGAGATTATTTTGAGTGAGGAAAGCTTCCCCAAAATCATATTTGGCTCTAGAGGTACTCTTATGTTTCAAGACATCTCAGGAATCAGTGGCCCTCGTTTTTGGGGGTCTTTTCCTGTTTGTTTATATATTTATTTGTATATTAGCTGATTTTCCCTCCTTCCCGCTTTTATTTTCTTTGGCTGGTTTCTTTCACACATAAAAAAGGAGAAAAATAAGACAACTCATCATGAAGTGGCAAGCAAAGAGAACACAACAACATATGATCATAAGAAGATAAGTGAAGGTGCAAGAGGTCATCAGGCCTTCCATGGCAGTCCCTGCATAAAATATACCTACCTACTTCCACCTATCATTCTTATCCATGAGTATATCTAATCTTTGGAAGCTCCCTAATGACTCAGCACACTTGGCTTTGAGTCAGATACTCCTTTAAAACACTCCCTATGTCACACGTAGACTCACCTGCTTCGCGTATCTTAGAAAGGGCGTCGATGGTGGGTTGCAGCTTGGGGTTGTCGGTGTCTGAGACCTCGAGCATGGCCCCCAGGACAGTGATGCCGTCCTCGAAGTTGACGGCCTCGGACACGCTCCCGTAGATCGTCTTGAAGTGCACCACGTGAAGCTCAGCGGGGAACCTGTTTGGGAGTGATATGCCTTGATCTCTGTCTGTTTAGTGCACTCTCTCTCCTTGTGTATGTCTGTACTGACGAGTTTCCCATGTGTGTGTGTGTGTGTGTGTGTGTACCTCTTGTCGTCGATGGTGTGCTCGAAGCCCAGTGTGTCGTTCGCACCCCAGTGGAAATGGAACTGCAGGAAGGTGTAGCCGCCGTCCAGGCCTCCACCATTCACCGCCGGCAAGTGGTCAGACTCCACCATGAATTGCGCTGCGCAGGAACAGGCGAGGAGAAAAGGTGGCGTTTTAAGAACAATTTTAAAGACACTATACTCAACTGACCTTGACTTGACCTCACCTGACCTTACCTGTGTGTCCGTTGTTCAAGGCGGTCATCTTGGCGGGCGCCTTATCGTAGTTGGTCAAGACGAAAGGCTTCATGGCGACAGTGACTGCAGTGTTCGTCACCAAAGCCACGGGGGACTGTTTTTTACCTCCACATTGAGGGAAGATGACTGGCCAGTGCTTCGGCGCTGCGAGGAACGAGATGTTATTGTGTGGGCCGAGTAACGCAGCGCTAGTGTTATTGTGTGGGTCGAGTTACACAGAGCTAGTGTTATTGTGTGGGCCGAGTAACGCAGTGCTAGTGTTATTGTGTGGGTCGAGTTACACAGAGCTAGTGTTATTGTGTGGGCCGAGTAACGCAACCTAGTGTTATTGTGTGGGCCGAGATACGCAGAGCTGGTGTTATTGTGCGAGCTAAGCAAGAGCCAAGAAGAAAGCGGATTCAGATTTGGTAGATTGATAGGAACAGAGAGAGAGAGAGAGAGAGAGAGAGAGAGAGAGAGAGAGAGAGAGAGAGAGAGAGAGAGAGAGAGAGAGAGAGAGAGACTGGACAAGTAGAAATGCACATGATATACACAATACCCCAAATATTCATATCATAAATACCAGGAATGCATTTAGATATATTTACCAGTATCTCCGATGTAGGACCAGTGAGTTGTACGGCTGGCAATGAAGACCTGCAGAGAGAAAGGTACAGTTACAGGTAGCTAGAGGCGTAGGATGTTAGACGTATTTAGTTAGAGACAAGAGGAGTTAGAGGTAGAGAGCGGGAGATGTGGAGAACTAAAGGTAGGGAGAGGTGGAAGTAATTAAAGAGAAAGAAAGGTAGAGGTGAAGAGAGTGAGATGGGAGAAGTGGTGAAGGTAGAGATGGAGAAATTTAGAGGTAGTTTCAGAGAGAGAGAGAGAGAGAGAGAGAGAGAGAGAGAGAGAGAGAGAGAGAGAGAGAGAGAGAGAGAGAGAACTGATATGATTAGTGATATTTTATGCTTCCTTTGATGAATGTGCGTCAGTAGTAGTAGTAGTAGTAGTAGTAGTAGTAGTAGTGGTAGTAGTAAGTTAGACACAAATATAACAGGTTGGAGGAGGTAAGGAAGTGTCGCCTTCACCCAACTTAACTCCCTCTAACTTAATTTAAACTACATTATCTTATTGGGTAGGTAAGGACAAGTTAGGGAACATTTGGTTGGGGTAGACGCAGATATAACGAGTGGGTGAGGTGGTATCGCCTTCGCTACCTTTTAACTACCCGCAACTGCCCTACCTAACTAGCTTACCTCACGCCCGTTGAGTGGTAGCGGCTGGCGGAAGTTGTTCTGTAGGATCATTCCACCGTCATCCCTCAGCTTGCGGAACTCTGCCAGCTACGTGGAGGTGAAGGAGAGTAAGGGAACGTACAGTAAAGCAAATTAATTCTTTCAATGCCAGACAATTTTTCCCTTAGTCATTTACAATTTTTTAGGAATTTTTTCATCATTTTTTTTTTCTGTGGGTTTGGAAATTAAGGAATGTTTTTAAGTGGCTCAAGTTATATTACATCATTATCATTGTAAAGCAGAATAAGGCGTACAAGATTTAAGTTTGTT
Organism: Scylla paramamosain; assembly: GCF_035594125.1. NCBI lineage: Eukaryota > Metazoa > Arthropoda > Malacostraca > Decapoda > Portunidae > Scylla > Scylla paramamosain. The sequence continues at coordinate 24,579,822 of NC_087163.1, forward strand.
TAGAGAAGAGTTCGTGTCACTTTGGAATTTACAGAGAAGAGTTTGTGTCACCGTTTGGGGTTTACAGAGAAGAGTTTGTGTCTGTCTCGCCTGTTTGGAAACGCGGAGGCTCTTTGGAACTGACAGATGAGCTTGTGTCTCTGTTTGGACGTTCGTGTCTGCCTCACCTGTTTGGAAGATATAGGGATGCTGTTTCTGAAGACTGTCCAGATGACGATTTCATTACAGGTCGGGGTGGTGAGGGAACCTTCGTACCGGAAGAAGTTGTCGGTGTCTTTAGGGAGCAGGCTGCTAAAGACGAAGGAATGCAGCTCTGTCTCCTCATCTGCGGGTCACAACGAGGGTCAGGTCAGGTTAGATTGGGTTACTGAGGTTACAAGAGAACGAAGTGATGCAAAGCTGATATAAATTTACGTTCTTATCGTCATTCCGTCACCACTGCGTCTCTTATTTATCTGTTTTTATCATTGCCTTCGTCTTCTCGTTTTCTTTATTACTCGTTCCTGTTCAACTCCAATTACTTTCATTATCATCACTAGCATCATCTCATTTTCCTCTTCCTCTGTTTCATCTTATTCTTGTCAGACTCTCATATATATATATATATATATATATATATATATATATATATATATATATATATATATATATATATATATATATAGATAGATAGATAGATAGATAGATAGAGAGAGAGAGAGAGAGAGAGAGAGAGAGAGAGAGAGAGAGAGAGAGAGAGAGAGAGAGAGAGAGAGAGAGAGAGAGATAAGAAGAAAAAAAACTTACTTGATTTGCTAATAGGGCTGATACCTGCTACGCTCCTCCTCCTCCTACTCCTCCTCCTCCTCCTCTTCCTCCTCCTCCTCCTCCTCCTCTTCCTCCTCCTCCTCCTCCTCCTCCTCCTCCTCCTCCTCCTCCTCCAGCCAGACTCACCAGGTTCGTGTATTTTGGCCAGTGCTTCAATAATGGGTTGCAGTTTGGGGTTGTCCTCCTTGGTGACCTCCGCCATGATGCCCAACACGGCTATGCCATCGCCAAAGTTCAGAGCCTCGGTCACAGAGCCGTAGCTTGTCTTCCAGTGGACAATGTGTATCTCGAGAGGGAATCTGCGGGGATAGGATGTGGATTATGAGGGTCTTCAGTGTCTGGTGGGGTGAGGGGGGCGTGTAACAGTGGTTAGAAAGTTGGGCGGTTCGCAAGTTCGCACTCTCCTTCTGTGTGGTTATTTTTTTTTTTTTCTGAATCTCCACTCCTGTGATCAGCTGAAAATATCAATTGTCAGGCTCTGCAAGGACTCTCAAGCAGATCAGTGGACTTAGTACTGAAGGAAAGCACAAAGCACCGTGGAAGTGAGTGCAGGAAGAGTTTTCTTATGTAAGAGTGGCTCTGGCCTAGGATTAGTCAAAATTATGAGAAGTGTCTTGAAACCTTCCCTCTGAAATAGTTCAGGTCAAAGATAAAGGGAAACAGAAACTGGCAGAGGGTTCCATGAAAGCATGAGAATACTGGTTATTTTTTGCATTAGGGATGTGGATAGAATATGAATGAGAGAGACTGAGAATACTGGTTAACTCTTGCATTAGGTAGGTGGACAAAACAAGAGGTAGAGATTGAGAATACTGGTTAACTCTTGCATTAGGTAGGTGGACAGAACAAGAGGTAGAGATTGAGAATACTGGTTAACTCTCGCATCACGGAGGTGGACAGAATAGAATTCTTTTAAAGGGGGAGGTTTCAAGACTCTTGTCCTCCGCTTTTCGATGATCCTTGAGAGAGAGAAAAGAGAGCCTTGCTACTTGACTGCTGACCAAGCCTGTACCTCTTGCCTTCGATGGTGTGTTCTGACCCCAAGGCATCGGTGGCGCCCCAGTGGAAGTGGAATTGCAGGATCTGGTATTTCCCATCCAGGTCACCGCCTTGGATCGTCGCCTCCTTTCCAGGGGCGAAGATTGGGTTGGCTTGTGCTGTAATGAAAGGGGTCAGATAGCGGTCACAGTAGTAGTAGTAGCAGTAGTAGTAGTAGTAGTAGTAGTAGTAGTAGTAGTAGTAGTAGTAGTAGTAGTGCTAAGGTAACGTTCTGGATTTCACTCATTTGTTTTATTTTGCTAAAGAAATCAGGAAAATTATTAATATCAGAAAAAAAAGCTAATAATGCACGACTGCCACCTAAATATTAAAAAAAGAAAATAATAATAGTAATAATAATCATCGAGAGAAAAAAAAAATCTAACAAGAGAATGCAAGAAATGGGAAATAATTAGCAGTCACTTCACATAAAGACTCGTGTAGTTTCTCCAAGAGCTTATCACGAGAGACGGAGGAAGTAGGCGTTGAGGATGAATAATTCGAATATAACCTCAAATAGGGACTAAGTAAAGGATAAAATGATGCATTGGAGAGAGGAAAGGAAATCAGCATGCAGGAAGATGATGAAGTTGAAGAACTAGAAGAATCAGAAGAATAGTAATAACATTAAGTAGAAGAAGAAAAGAATGAGGAGAAGGTGGAGGCGGAGGTGGAGCATCACACACCAGTATGTCCGTTGTTGAAGAGGATCATGCTCGCAGGTGGAACACCGTAGTTCTTGAAGCCAAGTGTCAGCCTCGGGAACTCCCCAACAGCGTCTGCGGCGACAAGGGCGACCGGAGATTGACGCACGTCAGAGCCACAAATGGGGAAGGACTTTGGCCAGTTCGGTGGGTCTGTAGGGACGAAGAAGCAACACCTGGTGACTTGGAAACAAAGCGTGATTACCTGTTTTAATTAAGCAACACGTTTCCCAGGGCGTTAGGTATGTAGGCTCGTAATTGGCCGCCAAATTGATATCGTCACTTGAATCTGATCATCTCTCGCATTCATCAGTGTTTAACGATCCTTAACTGCCTCACACATATATTGGCGCCGGGAGAGTAACAGCTGGTGCAAACTGACTATTGGCATTGGGAGAGGAGGTGCTGGTTTTCACTATACTTATTAGTAATTTGTAATAACATTTATTTGTTTCAACATTTCGTTATAGATTCTGTACTCTTTGTAATACTAAAAGAGGAATTTGTGAAAGTCTTTGTATCATCAGGATATTTTCTTTTTTTCATCAATAGCCAGTCTTTGCGTGTCCTGAAGCTTGCGAGTCTTATCTTGTCCTTATCTTATCTTATCCTTGTCTTGTCTTATCGTGTCCAAAAGTTACCACTCAGCTATCTTACCCTGCTTAACTCCCACCACTCATCTATCGTCTTGTATCCCAAACCCACCAATCAGCTACCTTACAGTGTCCAAAAATGACCAGTTTATCTTATCGTATTTAAAAGTTACCATTCAGGTTTTTCATCGTGTCCATATGTTACCCCTCAGTTATCTTATCGTGTCCCAGAAATTATCAATTATTTTTTTTAATCATATCCAAGACATCAATCATCAGTGCTATCTTATCGTGTCCCAATCTATCTTATCGTGTCCCAAAGTTATCAACCATTTTTTATCATATCGAAGACATCAATCATCAATGGTGTCGTGTCAGATCTCACCAGTCATCCACCTCATCGTGTTCAAGAGCTGCCAGTGACCTATCTGCCTCGCCCTCCATTATCATAGCATGTAAGTTACACAGGTGCATGACTCTTGGATAGAACACAAGCCATTAATCATTGGTTTCCGCACTGCACGGAACACAGGGGGTAATGAGCGCCTGTCACGTTATCTATCCTCAATGGAACAAACACCAAACTCTCGCGCTATTGAACCACATTATGAAACACTTCTGCACAGCACCTCCATTACGTACATTAAAAAAAAAACCTCTAGTTGAAGCTAAACTGGTTTTTAAAGATGTTTTTATGGTTCGATTCACAAGTTAATAAAATTCATACATTGTTAACAGAAGAAACACTCGAAAACACGGCTGATCATCTCTATGACCCTTGGAACTAATCGCGATGAGAGAGCAAAGCGTTTCAGAACACGGGTCATTGTCTGATGCTTCAAATCACTTACCGAAAGGAGGGACGTAGCTCCAGTATGGAGTGAGGCGGCCCATATACACCTGGGGATGAAAGGCGCCATTAGCAGGGAGTTCTGAATAATATCTCTTAGCTGCTAAAGATGAAGACAACAGTAGCAAAGCATGAGTGTGGGCTGAGTGAGGCAGGGCGAGGGTGGACGAGGGTTGTGTCAGACTAGGAAGGACTAAATGAGGCTGGGAAGAACTTGATGGTATTGGAGGAATTAAGTAAGGGTAGGAGGAGTTTTGGTAGGACTAGGTTAAGGTTGGTAAGGACTGATGATGTTAGGACAGGCGAGGTGAGGCTAGGAGGGGGCTTGGAAGGAATAAGAAAGATTGGAAGAAACAGGAAAGAGGTTGAGAAGGGCTAGATGTGGTTGGAATTATCAGGATGAGGTTAGGAAGCGTTAGATGAGGGTAGAAAGGTATAAATGAGACTGGAAGTGATTAGTTGAGGCTGGGAAGGGGTAACTGAAGCTGGCTGGATGGGATTTGCCGAGTTTGAATGGTAATAGAGAGATGGGATTGCCTGTATGGAACATCTGTCTTGATCTATGAGGAAATTTCTTGGTAGGGGCAGTGACCACACAGAGAGGGCCCCGTTTGAGTGTGATTATGTCTGTGAGTGTGGGCGTGAGGTGTAGGTGTGGGTGTGGGTGTGAATGTGCGTGTGCATGTGGTTGTGGGCGCGGGGACTCACTTCGCGGCCGTTGAGTGGTTGGACGGGACGGAAATTTTCGATCAATCTGTTCCCTTCCTCGTCCATTAGAATCCTGAACTTCGCCAGCTGTGAATGAGACACAGAACACGTGAGGGAATAAATAGGCACATTATGTAAGGAACGTCAAGGGGTTAAGGGTGTAGAAAAAGAGAAGTACAGCGTCCATAATGTAACGTGGTGGTCAGGCAGGGCGGGGTAAGGACGTCACCTGTTTGTGGGATATCTTGATGGTGTCCTTGAAGACGGTCCATATTACGATCTCATTGCAGGTCGGGGTGGTGAGGGAGCCTTCGTACCGGAAGAAATCGTGAACATTTTTTGGCAGGAGGCGGTCGAGCGCGAAGGGTGAAATGTGAACTTCAGTATCTGCGGGTCATATATTGAAGAGTCAGGCCAGTCGGGGGTGGCTGCGGCTTGGCGAATCATACACACAGCATTGAAGTCCACCTCAGATTAGCTTACACCAACATTTCACCCGTACAATTTCAACTAAATTAATAATGTCTGATGAATTATGTTAGGTTTGGTTAGGTTTGGTTAAGTTAAGTTAGGTCAAGTTAGGTTAGCTTAGGTTAGTTCGTTAGGTAAGGTTAGTTTAGGTCAAGTTAGGTAAGGTTAAGTTAGCTTAGGTTTGGTTAGGTTAAGGTAGGTTAGGTTAGGTTAAGTTAGGTTAGATTAGCTCCGGTTAAGTTATGGGAGGAGTTATTTGGGTGAAATTTTCTCAGAAGAATCTTCATGTGTGCAATTTACAGCGGCGCTTGTTCCGGTCAACGCTCTTGACACTCACCGGCCTTGACAATCTTCTCAAGGTTGTCGAAGATGGGATTCAGGAACGGGTTGTCTTGGTTAGTCAACTCCAGCATGATTCCCAGCACCGCGATGCCGTCCTCGTGATTGACAGCCTCGGTCACGCTGCCGTAGCTCGCCTTGTAGTGCACCAGGTGAAGCTCAGCCGGGAATCTAAGTGACGGGGTGGTGTCAGTTTGTCATCCATGGCCGCCGCCTTAAACGTTCTGGCGCCGCGTTTCGAACACTTGTAACAGCCTCTAGTGGAGGTTACTGGAGTTTTCAGGGGGCAGTCAATGATTCCAGTGATAATTTAACAAGAAAGAAAGGGACGGAGAGAAAAATGCACACACACAAACACGCATACAAGACCTTTGAAAATAGTTCTAATGAAAGCATAAAGCCTTCGAGAATGCGAGACAAGAAACCATCACCACTGACTCCGACAAAAAAGTGCAATACGTGATTCCGTTGTGGAGGTAATTACTAACAGCGTGTTCTTGAAGTTAGTGAGGGAGTGTAACACTGGGTGAGTGTAGACTAAGACGGCGTGTGAAAAGTAGATGGAAAAGAGAGGAATCAATGTGTGTGTGTGAGAGAGAGAGAGAGAGCTTACACCCTGCCATCGATGGTGTGCTCAGATCCTTCCGACGAATCCTTGCCCCAGTGGAAGTGGTACTGCAAGAAATTGTATGGACCCTCCAGGTCTCCACCACGCAGTACCGGCGGCTTCTCCTGCTCGACCATCACCATGGCTGGGGAGGAAGGGCGGACACACATTAATTAATATACTGTTTTCTCAAGTCCTCCTGAGCGGTGCGTGATAATTAGTCGTCTGGGGAAGTGTAAAGTGCTTGATTGTCTTTTGTGCTTCCTGTGTGTCATGTATTCGTTGAGAACACGGCGCCGCATCTTTCCCTGTACTCTTTCTAACGGAACACGTGATTATATGTAGGACCTCAAGTGACTCAGTGATGCTGCTCAGCCGTGTGCGTCAAGTGCCTAAACGTTCAACTTCTCACGTAACAAAGATAATGTGTTTTTGTTACATTATATGCTTTTAAATTCTCGTTTGTTGCTGTATATATCCCTGAGTTAATATTACATCCTTATCATTCAAACAATTACATGAATGAAAAAACTGATTTAGCTTTTCCCTTAAGTGTTACCTTTTCTTACATTCTTATCGTTCACACAACCAGATGAATGAAGAAACTGATTTAGTAACCTCATATAAGTGTTAAGTGGATGTCTCGCGCGGCCGCAACTCACCCGTGTGTCCGTTATTGATGAGTATTTGGGTGGTGGGAGTCTCTCTGTAATTCTCGAACTTGAAAGGAATCCAGGGGTTGGTTCCCAATGCATCCTTGGACACCAGCGCCACGGGGGACTGCCGCTTGCCGCCACACATGGGGAACTTTTCAGGCCAGATGGCGGGTCCTGGAGGGCGTTGGTGCAAGGGGAGGGAAAGCAGAGAGAATTACGGGTCATGATTTCACACCAATGCCATCATCATCCACGCAAGACCATCCAAGTATTAGCAAGGGCAGTAGTGGGTCAGGCATGGAGTGAGTGAGTGAGGCGACGTGTGCAGTGTACTTCAAGGTATAAAGGGCACAGGTATACTCACCATTTTCTTCAGTGTAGCCCCACTTGAAGGGTCCTGCGGGTGAATGGAACGATGTCAGCAAGGTATGTGTGTGTGTGTGTGTGTGTGTGTGTGTGTAATAGTGGTAGTAGTGAGGGAGGTGTGTCATGAGGGTAACTTAACACTACATCCTACACACAAATGTCCTACACACTACAAAAACCATCCAAAGTCCACATTATCTTTCGTTAAGCTACACCTAACGAGGGAAGTAAGTCGCCCATTACTCCCAGTGCGGGATTGGGGAAGGGAGAGGAACATAAACAATGATGCTTGGTGCGCCTCTCCTTTTCTTGAGCCTGCCCATCGCGGCTGTGTTCGTTCTGCAACTGAGGAAAAGATATGTTAGCTTCACTCCTCCATCGTGAAACTGAAGGGCGACTCGGTAACTCAGTAAATGTGGCGACAAAAACGATGCAAACTGCCCGGCTTGTTTTCTTTCTATATCTTGCCTTGTATTCGTTGTCACTAAAAAGAAAACGTGTTAGTATTACTCTTCTCTATCTTTGGTGTCAATCAGCGTATTCGGGACGCCGCCTGATGAGCGCCATATCCTCTTCCATTCCTCCCTCTGTCTCACATCCTCATCGTCTGGTCCACACGGCCATGAGTAGCAGCACGTCCTCCCCGCTGCCACACGTTCTCAAGGCGCCCCACAGTGTTGTTGGTCAAGAGGGATTCCGCTTCCTCTTGGTTTGGTTGGGGGGATTGGATTCTGCAAAATATACGTCGTGTTAAATGTATTGTTCTTCCACTGTCTGTCACCTGGTTCCCCGCGTCCTGCCTGCTCATATCAAGGATCGTGAAGGAAAAGTAGAGGAGAAGACCTGTTCGCCATTGCCATAGAAGTGTTTCTTAATCCTCCGTATTTAACAACTCTCTCAGGAACTAACTTGGCCTCCATTTTGAAAATTTTTCTGTTGTTTCACTTTGCGTTTATTTTTTCTTCCTCTCTTCATTTCGCTCCTTCTGTCGGCTCTTTTGCGTAAGAAAAAAAGTAGCAGAAAGACCTTGTCCATTATCACTTCAGAACGTGTATTCTCATTTTATCAAAAGTATTTCTTTTGCTACATTACCTTCTTGTGTAATGTTTAGTATGCACGCACATATGTCACCCTTACGTTCCACGCAGCACTAGCGCTTCGCCAACAGTGCCACACTCACCCCACAGGACATTGCTTGCTACCATTTTTGTCACTTGGCCTCGCACATCACCAAACACATGTCTCCGCTGGCAGCGACGAGTCAGTCAGGGTTTGTGCAGCTCTCAGGAACATGGCTTTATCGTATAACTCACTAACAGATCTAGCACTGCTGTTGTGAGGCGCCTGTGTACAAACCTGACTGATTTATTGTGCACGAACATCTGCTCTGAACCCGCAACAGCGGCAGTACTCGTCCTCCAACTTTGCTTTTTATTTTTAGTCGTATTCACTCATCTATTAAGTGAGTGACTGACTGAAGTATACTTGTAAAGAAGCCGAAAACAGTTGACTTTGGAAATTGTGTTTGTTCACTGATAAAGACCAGTTACTAGACCCTTGAGACTGTGAGGCTCCATGAGAAAGGGAGGGCAGAGGGCGGCGTGCCAGTGAATACGTACAGGGGAGGAGAGAAGCACCGTCCAGTCTGCAGCTCAGGGGAGAGGCGGAGAGTGATGTGCTGGTGTATGATGGTTCAGATGTTTGGCCTGAGAGAGGAAAAGAATACGGAAATTATGCACTTGTATGCACCACGTGTATGTGTGTGTGTGTGTGTGTGTGTGTGTGTGTGTGTGATGAGACAAGTAGAAATGAGATCATATTTTCTTTGCGTGCTCTCTCTCTCTCTCTCTCTCTCTCTTGGCGGCTCCCAGTTTCAGCTACCGTGGTGGAAACGGTACGCGGCGTAATCCCCACAGTAGCAGAAAAAAAGAGTAGATAAATAAAAATGAGACAAAAGCGGCCGGCCTTCACCAGGTGTCTCAAAAAATGACGTATTGCATCGACTTTAGTATACGTATACATCAGAAACAAGTGCGCACAACATCTGGCCCAGGTGCACTTTAGATCGAGACCTTTGTTGCTGTCAGTCTTCTGATGCACCTTTCATCTCGCATCCTTGGAGGTGCTTCAGGTGCGTAACATGAGTACAGTCTGTGGTAAGGAGTGTGGTGGTGGTGGTGGTGGTGGTGGTGGTGATGGTGGTGGTTGTGCAACGCGCCATTCCACAACTGGTCTTCTGGTGATGTGGCACTTAGCAGGAAAAAGTGTCATATATTTTAGTACTTATTTCCTTCTTTAGTACTTATGCACTTCTAGGAGACTTTTTTTTTTACCCCCATTGGCATCTTCTATCAGTACTATTCAGTAAGTATCTTGACTGTTGCTGCGTTATACGACTCCAAGACTCAAAAAAGAAAAGGAGTAGCCTCTTTCAAAGTATGAGTCAGTGCACTTGTTCTGTCGTATCTTGTAATGTTCAGTGCTTCTCAAGTCCTTGTATATAGAGAAAAGTCCCCATGTTACGTTTCTTTTGATCTCCTTCGCGTTGTCAAATATTTTCCCTTCCTTAGTTTAGGAAAAGAAAAGTCACATGGATCAAGGTCAAGACAACACAATGACCAGCGCACCTGTGTTACCGGATTAGTGAATGACATGCACTTGAGTGGACTGAGTGAGTGAGTTGGTGCGTTGCCATCGTGATGCTACAAACTACCTTAACACGTTACTTGCTTGCGGTTCATTCATGTGAGGCGAGCGTAAAACTTGCAAGTAATTTCCCTTGTTCACACTTGCATGTACTGTGGCGCGCTCACGATGACCAGCGCCACCTCAGGTAAGGAATACATTTTGGTTTTGTACCGAATTTAGCGAACTAATTTTGTCCGGTGGTTGCCGTGGTGAGTCGCCCTCTGTCTGCACCACACCTGCCGCCCATAAACAGAGGCGGGAAAAAGTGGGTTCCGGTGATGCGAGTGAAGACAGTTGGTGGTGGCGAGGTGCATGGAGTGAGGGCCGGTATTATCCGTTTTTTTAATCTTTCAAATTGTGTTTCTCTTCGACAGTTTTGTTATTTCTGTTCGTGGACGGCCTAGTTTCCCTCGGAGTTGATTACTTTTCTACTGATGATTTTCCTTTCCTGATGCGGCAATGGCAGTCAAGAATTCGAGCACGGCTTATTGCATCTTATTATTATTTTTTTATTGATTTTTTTATTTTTTTTATTTTTTTATTACCATTTTAAAAGAATGAGTCTCGCATGGTTTCTGACAAAATTGAATGCAGACTTTTCTCACTTGCCATAGTCAGTGAAGACACGTGCAGGTAAAACATCAGCATAGGCCTCGGACCAACCATATTCTGAAACACCTCTAAGCCTCACCTCCACTACATTTAAAAGGCTCCAGTTGAAGTTATATGGAGTTTTCAGGCTGTTTGTTATGATTCTAGTGACAGTTGAATAAAATTTCTACATTACTAACGGGTAAAAAATACTCTTGAGAACCCGGCTAATCATCTCTGTGGCCTTTGAAAATAGTTGTGGTTTCTGAATACAGGACATTTAGAGCTGCGGTGAAGTGCGATTCCTACGAGGCCTTTGTGAGAGGCATAGAAGGAGAGAGCACCATTGTAACCCTGAACAAGACTGAGGCACTGTTAAGCCGCTTCGAGGTATGAAAATCGTAAATACTCCATGCTTTCTTTTTCTCAGCACACGCGCCAGGATACTGTAGGCCTGTGGTTCCGCGGCGCCATTTTGTATTCTGCCAGACTGCGCTTTGCATGGCGCCAGCACGTCTTACTCAGAGGGAGCCGTGGTCGAATAATAAGTATAGGGAATATATAGAGAACACGCCATGAGTAAGAGATGAAATTTAGAGGAAACGGAGACAAGGAAACGGGAAAAAACATATAGAAAGTGGAATGCATACAGACGACGCGATGAAAGACAGCTGAAAAGAAATGAAAAAAACAAAAAAACAAACAGAGACACAGAAGGAGAAAGAATAAGGAAAACAAAAGAAAACACAAAGAGGGAGTCGAGATTTGGATGACACATGAAGAACAAATGCGTCACTGTCCCCTGAGATGTCGCCACTCACTGCCTAGGATCCCTTAGTCACGTTGTTTGTGCTTAAAATATGAACCTTTTTCCATGCATTTAACTTAAGCCATAAAAACAATACACTCCTCACGCACGCTAATGTTTCTGACTTACGAGTAAAGTTCACGCTCTGCCTTTACATAAATAACCATCACAAGTATGTCAATTCATATCTACTTCACTCATGACTCTCAGCTTACCACTAAATCCCGAGGCAGACTTGGAGATGCGAGCTCATGTCACGGCCTTTGGATCTCGCCGCCCGTGTAGACCTTGGGGGGGGGAAGGGGCGGCAGAGAGGGAGGGAGGAAGAGAGACCGCTCCTCGCATTTCAGCATTTATCAAGCCGGACAGGTGCCGTCTCGTCTGGCGGAAGTGAACAAGGCATTATGCAAGCAGCAGCGAGACTCAGGGTAGTGAAGGTAGAGGTAGATAGATGAGTAGATGTTTTATTGCCTACATAAATGCGGTAAGCTTATGAAGAGTTGGAGAGTGACTGTCTTGCTTGGAGAAGGTGATAAAGATTAATAATACACACACACACATACACACGCACACCTTTTCCTCTGTAACATACACAGCTTAACCACGCAACTCCTGATGACTGCATGGGATTTACTATCTTCTCTAGACAATTGTACGGAACAAAACTAGAATTACGGACATTACGAGGCTATCTGATTCTTCCGTTGCCGTCAGTGGTGCCTTTTGAATTCATGCTCAACCTGCCATGGCAATCAAAGAATTAAGTACCTATGACCAAAAGATTAGCAGAGGACCTCGTGTTGCTGATAACCTGAACGTGTTGTATAAGCCTCAGCACAGCGAAGACACTACATTCAAAAGGTTCAAGCTGAAGTGGCACGGGGTTTTAAGAGTGATTTTATGGTTATAGTGACAGATTAACAAGATTTCTACGTTATTAATATGAGATACACTCTTGAAAACTCTGATAATCATCTCTGTGGCCTCTCGAAATTGTTGTGGTGGGGAAGCAAAGCGTTTCTGAATAAGGAACTGAAATGTACACTACAGATACCGCTCACGACGGCAGTGTAGAAAAAAAGAGGACTAAGTATAACTGGATAATGAGTCTCAGGTTAAATGTATAAGTAAAATTGATGTAAGGGATTGGGGAGCTGTGTGCGTGTTAGGTAAAGGACAGAGTAGAGGACTAAGAGGAGGGAGTGACTCTTGGTTGTGGGTGTAACGAGGATTGTGTGATGGATTAAGTCTGGAGTGATCGTTAACTGTGAGTGTGACAAGAGGGATGTTGTGGATTGAGTCTGAAGTGATCATTAGTTGTGGGTGTAGCAAAGAGGATTTAGTGGAATAACGAGGAGAGTGTAGTGGATTGAGTCTGGAGTGATGGTTAGTGCTATGGGTGCAGTGAAGAGGAGTATAGAGGGGTAAGAGCAGAGGGATGAGCGAGTGTTATCTGTGGCTGGAATACTGGAGCAAGTGGTGTTCCCTTCCTTACTTGTTGTCCCGAGGATATCTTAGCCGCCACTGCTTCCCGCCGCGGCTCACCTCGCTCCCTAAGCTCCGCAGCGGCGCTCATGGGACATGCGCAGACGGTTTAGATGCGCCTCCTCCACGTCCCCAGTCCACATGATGTATAACACCTGTTAACGAAACAGTAGCTGGCCATACTCGTGTTATTGTGAGGCGCTTCACGTGTCTGGCTGCCGCCCCTGTTCTGTACCCCAGCTGGAGGGAGTGGTGGCGCCCAACAAGTGTCTCATCCATCATCTCCTGACGGTCCTGGCACCTGTGGTCTTGCGTCACAGAGCCAGTGACATTCCTGTTCCGGCGGCTGGCTAGTCTGGCTGATCGCCCGATGCTCGTTATTATCACAATATCCTTATTACTGACACCATTATCATCTCTGAGAGTAGGGGAATGTCAGGAGCAAAGCAGAAATTAGGAAGATTATGGCCAAAGATGAGCACCCTCGACCAGACATGTAGATTATTTTTATGGGCGAAGTGATGATAATCACTGCACAATACTAAAAGAGAAAACGGACATAAGAATAAAATTTTTAAGGATACTTTCTTGTGAAAATCTTGAAAATCACACTAATTTTGTTGTGATTCACCATTTTTTTTAGAAAAGGACAATTTTCTAAGTAGACTGAAGGTACAATGTTTTATAAAAAAAAGATGCTGCATTTCAGTTCCTTTTCTTGTATTTTCTACTTTCTTGTCAACGTTAATATTGTACAGTGCATTATGTCACCTAGTGTGTCAATGGACACCGGAAGTGTGGAAGTAGTCTACCCGTGACCTTGGGAGAAAATTGCGTCATGTTGAAAGTTGTAGCCACTCTTAATGGATTGCACATTGGCTATGCAAACTACAAGTGTGTCCCAGTGTAAGTGGGACACATTACATTAAAAACATTACACCCAAATGGAATGGCCGCCAAGAGACACCGTGACACAAGGGCCTCACGATGTTGTTTGTTAATGAACCACTTGTGAAAAAGGAGAATATCATTTTGCCACCACTGCATATGAACCTGGGTTTGATGAAGCAGCTTGTCAAAACACTGAAGCATGATGAACCAGTATTCGTGTACCTTAACAATAAATTTCCAAAAATAAGTGTGGGGAAAGAAAATTCATGAACTCGTGCTTGGCAGTGAATTTCAAGCAACGATAGGTGAAACTATGTGAGCAGCCTAATGTTTTTTTTTTTTTTTATGTTGGAGAGACACTGGCCAAGGGCAACAAAAATTCAATAAAAAGAACGGCCCACTGAGATGCCAGAGCGTTAGTCAAAAATTCAAGGATAAGTAGAAAATAGCAGTAGAAGACAGCAAGAGATGCAACACTGCGGCGATGGCTGAGAGGCTGAAAACAGTTAGAGGAGAGGAGTTGATGAGACGAAAAGCTTTTGATTCCACCGTCTAGAAGAGCGGTATGAGTGGAACCCCCCCAGACATGTGAAGCATACTCCATACATGGACGGATAATAATAAGGCCCTTGTACAGAGTTAGCAGCTGGGGGGTGTAAGAGTGTGTAGAGGTCTTCCGGGAAAGCAAAAAACAGACCCATTATGACGAACTTACCAAAAGCTTCCAACATCAAAGTTGTAACATGTCACTCATACTACATTTTCTGCATTCGCATCTTTCCTTTTTCCCGGAAAGGCGAGAGCTGTCGGCGATGGACATGTAAAGAGGTTTCATTAGGACATAGCGAGAGTGGAGATTAAGTACACAGGGAAATGGAACCCAGCCATGTCAGGTGATATTTGCTGGAATCTGATGCGCGTCGAACCAAGTGCATCACATAAACAACAAAGGAAATACTAATAAGTACACAAATGCATACTGACTTCATAGTTTAGTGTTAATTAGGCTGAGATACTGAAATTCATTATATACTGGATCAGTTTCTTGTGAAAAGACAATGAATTATAATGTTACCTCACTTTTCTCATTATATTTCTATATTTCTAGTAAAAAAAAAAAAAAAGTGTACGAGGCTATTACATAAAACTGAGACGTGCCTGAGATACATGGTTGTCAGATTTAGAATTAACACCCCTGAAATGATTATTAAAACACTGACTTGACTGGTTCTTTTTATCCCTCCATTAAATTTGTTGTATAGTGATCAAGTCGCAGGCATCTTGCGTCTGCTCGCCTTTAGCCGGTGAGGTGCAGCTTCCTGTGATGAATGTGTGCTTCACTGCGTGCCACCTGTTGCTCGAGCGTCCCAGTCTGTGGGGGTGTCTGGCAAGGGGATGTCCGTGGTGGGGAAAGGGGAGATGGAACTTTCCGTCGCTGTATTGCTGGTAATGGCGTCTCTTTCCGGGTTATGGTCTGTTTTTGTTTGTACATGAGGCTAAGCTGCTGCGTGAATTATTACTGTTTTTTTTTTTTCTTTTCCTTTTCATTTCCTTCTAGTGTAGCCTTGGTATTTATTTTTTATTTTTTCTTAGTTATGTTTGTTTTTATAGTTTCCCCTGCACTCACATTTGTTTCGATCTCATCTTGTTTTTTTGTATGTTTTGTAGATTCTTTCGCTATTACATTTTGTTTGGTCTTATTCTTTATTGTTTTATAGTTTCACTCACTCGTATTTACTTTTACTTCGTCTTATTTTCTTTTGTTTTATAGTTTTACTGAAATATTATACGGCTTCCTTGTTGTGGCGCATGAATAGCAGTCTGAGTATCATCATCATCATCAGCATCATCACCCGTGTTATTCTTCTTTCCCACACTGTACATACATAGATAATGATGACAACAAGCATCTTCCAGCTTCTCGAGTATTTCCTCCCGAGTATTTCTTTCGTTCTGTCGTCTGCAGGAGTTTTACATATATTTTTTTTCAACTGTATTACCGCTGTGTATTTCAGCATGTAGAGGAGGTGTTGGCGCCTTCGTCACAATAACTATACTACCTAAGGACACGTAGGCACATCATTGTCACTGGCCCGCTGCTCTCACTCGAGTGTTGGTTTAAATTCTCGTGTAAAATATGTAACTGATTGATTTATATTCCCACAGAGGTTAATTTACTTATTCATCAATTTATTTATATTTGTAAGATCATATGAAAGTTATCCAGTATTCTAAAAAAAAAAAAAAAATACAAAGGAGGGGACTGCTAGGAATACAACATTGCTGGAACAGAGTGGAGGGCAGCGAGCGTGGCAACTTGCTTTATTCCTGCTGTTTAATCCTGAAGCCTGACGGAAATGCCTGCATCCTTTCTTTTCTCCATTTTTTTATTTGTTTGCTTTCCATGAGTGCACACGGTGTTGGCCTATTTAAAATGCAGGTTCACATGAGATTTAGATGTGGGACATGTTTCTGCATGCTGGAGGCGCGGCATGAGTGGTGCCTCGCTGGGGTTCTGCACCACTCGCCGTGTTCAGTAAAGGATGCGATGTGGCCCGTACATTTTATATGAGGATCAGAAACGAGGCCCTGTAGAGCTGCAGACGAGTATTGATAACGCTGGTACTGGAACAGACACGGAAACAAACGCAACATGCCAGATAAGAGAGGAGGATGATAACTGTGGTAGTGTGTAATAATATATACGTACATATACAGATGAACAGGAAATGATTTACTGAGTGAGTGAGGGACTGAAGGTGTCACGTGAATGTTCATGAACGTCTACTAAATTAAACTGGGCAACGCTTCTGTTTTCTCTCCACTGGTTTCTTTCTTCGGGAGTAGCGATTTGAGCGAGTTTTATTTATGTATTCATTTACTTTCTTGTACCTCTGACCGGGCTCATTAATACGTAAAAAAAAAAGTGAATGGATGAGTGAATAAATGATTACTCATGTTGTTGTTTGCGTTTTAGTTGTTGCTATAGTTGGTCGTGTTCCTTTACTTCTTCCTTAATTATTCTACTTATTACTATAAAAGTACTAAGAAGCATTTCGATGTCAGCATCTAGAGGGAATAATAATGTTCTGCATCACCAGTGGGCGGGAGGTGATCGTGTTGCAGACAGCAGTTGATGGTACGAAATGGATTAAATGCGATGGTGCAGTGCAGACGTTCCCTTCACATCACATTAGTGTCTTTGCTGTGATTACTGAAGCGTGGCAGCGGTGATGACGTGTGTGTGTGTGTGTGTGTGTGTGTGTGTGTGTGTGTTACTATTTAATTATTCAACCCACATCAGTATTACCCTTCATGGTAGATGTTCAGCGACAAGAGTGAACCAGCCATAACCGCACCACCAATACCATCTTACTTGTTTAAGTAACACTTCCACCACCACCACCACCACCACCACCAGCTCTAAGCTCTCACCTTCACACACACAGCACAGTACCACACCAGCAAGAATTTATACCCTCCTTCTCAAACAATAATAGTCGTGTTTACTAGATTACTACTACAAATAGCACAATTGACACCACTGATTTCTGCTCCGCCTATTTTTTCGATGTAAGAATTGCTTCAACCAAGGACAACAGAAAATGGTGAAGGAAAAAAAAAAAAAACTACTGAAGAGGTCCTAGAGGAGACCGTTTAAAGTATTACTCACTATTTAAAAGCACACGCCTCCTAGGAATGATACACACCTAGGAATAATAAGTCAACTATAATGACTGATGTAAGTAAGTAAGTCACAGTCATGCATTTCCTAGTGGATAATATCTTAGGAATGATATCTCTGATCTATTATTTAAGTATCTTTTCATCATTGGAAATTGTTATTCTGATAAGTGTACGCATTTGTAAAGATTGGTGCGTGTCAAGAAAGGTTCCATGGTGTGTGGGTTCGCTGCACTCCCTCCCCTAGCCATTAGTTTAAGCCTAGATTGTTACTTATTTCAGAAACTCATTCAAAGGGGGTGTTGAATTATGAACGCTGTAACAAGCTATTACCTGAAATATCTAGGATCATTTAAGATTTTACGGAAATATATTAGAATAAAGATAGTTTCCAATTGTAAAATAAAAAGAAAATAATGTTGATTTAGAAAGAGTTCTTCAGAATCACTCACCTTCCTTCATCTCTTTCAGCTGCCTTAGTTATTGTAGTACAGTAACACCAAACAGCGAAAGATCTTCAAGTCCCTTAGTGTTTAAAATTCTTCGTAATCCCTCGGAAGATGCCGCTTCCACACTACACGTCCACCCCTATCACTATCACATCACCATACGAGATCCTCACCACAACACTGGCATCCACGTGGCGGGCGCTGGGGTGAGTCTCTCCCCTACACGATACGAAAATTATCAGGTGGAGTTGTAGAGAAAACATAGAATTATACAATCTACGTGAACCCCGGCATCCCTTTGATCTAAGGGGCGGCATCCCTCGCCCTGCCCCTCCCTGCCACTCCTCCCCACCTCCTGCTCCCCTTCCATCCACACACAGTACTCTGGGAGAAAGAAAAATGGAGTGAGATGATTTTAGCTTCCTATTTTACTGCCTGTCTGTCTCGTAAAGATTAGGGTAACATTTTTTTGTGTTAGAGAGAGAGAGAGAGAGAGAGAGAGAGAGAGAGAGAGAGAGAGAGAGAGAGAGAGAGAGAGAGAGAGAGAGAGAGAGAGAGAGAGAGAGAGAGAGAGAGAGAGAGAGAGAGAGAGAGAGAGATTAAAATAACAGCTGTGATAACGAAATTTACATTTTCAATGAAAACTGACATTTGGAATAGAATTAATCTTGATCCAGCTGTGGCGGAATTCCAGTCCGATAGTTTTAATAGCAGAGGCTGCGGCTGTTGCTTTAAACGAAAAAAAAAAAAAAGAATCAAGTTGAATATTCGAGGTTACGGCGTGTGAATCAATTTGAATACAAGATACAGACTAAGACATGAGTGATTATGATGAGTGGCGAGTGTGTTAGGTCACGTGGAAGCCCTGGACTGCTTGTACTGAAAACGGGAAACAAAATGATGGCGGGGAAAGCTGGCTGAAGTAACACGCATGGAGCACGAGGCGAATCAGTTTGAGGCGTCGAGGACCAAAGGCGTTCAGGAGGAAGATGAATGAGACTCAAGCTACGAGGAGGAAGTGGCGCACGATGAAAAGAAATGAATGCAGGTACTGAAAAATTGCAATGAAGAGATGTAGGATTCTTGTGGAGAAAATTTGACTGTGGGGGAAGAGATACGGGAGAGGAAGAGGGAGAAAGAGATGCGGAAGAGGAAGAGGAAGAGAGAGATGCAGAAGAGGAAGGATATAAACCCAATTAGGTAATGAGTATACAACTGAGGAAAACGTCCATTACAGAGAGAGAGAGAGAGAGAGAGAGAGAGAGAGAGAGAGAGAGAGAGAGAGAGTCGTAGCACCTGTGTTCAGAATTCTCTTGTGATTAATACTCTTTAGCATTCCGCTCCAACAATCAACAGTGGCATATGTGGCTGTATACATAACTGTCGGGGCTCCCACTCTCCCATCTTTCCCCCCTCACGTTCTCCTGTCACATTCTCCTCTCCCTGTCTTCCATCATGTTTTTCCTTTCTATGTTTTCCTCCTCTCCCTTCCTCTCACTTTCGTTCTGACTCATTCTACTCTTTTTATCAGATATCGTTGTTTTTTCCTATCTTTGAACCTGTATTGTTATTTTGTAAACTTTGAGACGTTTTACGAGTTATTTCTTATGTGAGGGCTAGTCGTTAGGGCGTAAATGGCAAGTGAAATTGAAACATAAGTGCAATAGTACAGACGGCTCCCTGCTTGATGATGCAGTTTTCCTGCTTATATTTCTAACAAAAGTGACATCTGTCATTCTTTTTTTATAGCTGCTGTCTTTGGTTAGAGCTGCCTCTGACATGTATCTTAGGTTGCCTTCTTCCTCGCCCGCTCCACATCCCCCTTCTTGTCCCTCTTACCCCCCCCTCCCTCATGCTTCTTATTCCTTCTTCACCCCGACCCGTCTCTCTCTCTCTCTCTCTCTCTCTCTCTCTCTCTCTCTCTCTCTCTCTCTCTCTCTCTCTCTCTCTTAACCTGTACATGCAGGAAAGTATATACTGTATAACATACACACACACACACACACACACACACACACACACACACACGACACGTGGCTTGGGGCTTGGAGCACGGGGAGGGTGGTGGTGAGAGAGCAATATTTCCTTGGGCTTACGGATTAGATACTGGAGAGCCACGGAAAGATGAAAGATACAAGAAGTTGTCCTGCCATTGCAATTTTAAGTAATTTTAAGTAATTTTTAAGTAATTTTAAGTAATCATAAATATCAGGATTTTTAGTCTGTTTCGAAGAAATCTCAGTTATCAGAGAGAGAGAGAGAGAGAGAGAGAGAGAGAGAGAGAGAGAGAGAGAGAGAGAGAGAGAGAGAGAGAGAGAGAGAGAGAGAGAGAGAGAAGGGTCTTAGATGGAAGTGATAGGGAGAGGGTGTGAGAAATGGAGAAACAAGGAGGGAGTGGGGATGGGGAGGGGGAACATGGAGTGGGGTTGAGAAAGGTGTGGTTTAATTGACACGTCACGACTTCTGACCTATGATATTTACCTATTAATATCCCTTGAGTTGACATGTCGCCTTAGCTAAAAATAGGGATAGGAACTCTGCTCCATCAAGTAGGAAGCCATAGGAGTACATACACCAATGAAAGCGTACATGCATAATATATACATACGTACATACATACATACGTTCTTGTACACATGCACGGAAACAATTGAAATGATGCACACACACACACACACACACACACACACACACACACACACACACACACACACACACACAGGATCACAAGCAAACTAAAACAGGCAAACGAACAAACACGATGATGAGGTTCTGATTTTTATGCGCAGAATGGCTTGCAGACACACACACACACACACACACACACACACACACACACACACACACACACACACACAGACACAGACAGAGAGAGAGAGAGAGAGAGAGAGAGAGAGAGAGAGAGAGAGAGTAACTTACATACAAAGTAAATTAAACAACAAATTAAACACACACACACACACACACACACACACACACACACACACACAGTAAAGTGGCAGTTTAAGGGTTAACACCAATTATACAGCTTTGTGACTCGTCTCTGATTGGTACCACAACCACACACGCACGCACACACACACACACGCACGCACACACGCACACAGGACAGTTAAGCTTGTGGGAGTGTAGTATTAACACCACAGCACCACACCATACCATACCACACCACATGACACCACCACCACCACCACTACACCACACCACACCACAAACCATACCATACCGCACAACACCTCACCACACCACACCACACCACAACACACAACCACACCACGGTATTCTTGGCGCTCCAACCTGCCCAGCACCGCCCAGCACCGCCGAGCACCGCCAAGCCCCTCCAACCCCCGCCCCGTCCCGCCGCGGCTGAGGTAACAATTTTCCGTCACATATTTAGCGTAATTTTTAGGGTTTTGCAGGTGTTTCCAGGTGATTTAAAGGCTCGCTGTGTAGGTGTAGGTGGAGGAGGTGGAGGTGGAAGGGAGAGGAGGAGTGTAAGGGGAAGGGGAGAGGAGCAAGAGGTACGGAGGAGTGCTGCAAAAAAAACTACTTCGGCTCTGTATCACAATTTTATTTTTTTATTGGTGGAGTTTGCATTGTTTTAATATTTAATTTATTGATAGAAAAGTATAGTAAGTTACAGTATATAATAAAATGTTGTGTAGCTTTTTTTTTTTTATCCGGTTAAAAATAACACTTTCGTCATTTTATAAATTATCTTTTTTTTTTTATTTGTACGCCTAGGACTGTTTTTGTGTTTGATTAAAGACTTAAAAAAATATAAGAAATGTATCCTAAGTAATAATATCCAATAAAATCTAATCTGTCAGTATTTTCATATTTAGTATAAATCCGTTGCTAGATTTTAAAAAAATATTTTCTTTATATGACGAGAAATTTATCTTTTCTTTATTTACCTGAAAAGTACATTTTTTTTTTTTTTTGTATTCAGAAAAAGTAGCATAATCTAGTCTGGCTGTGTTTTCCTTCTCGACATTATAAGTTTTTTGTTGCCCCGTTCGTAAAAATTACAGATCGTGTTTTGAATTTTTCTTTATTATTAGACATGCTGGAAATATTTTTATATTCTAGGTATATCTTAAAGTATATTACAAGTCAGAATATATAAGGCATTCCAGTCTAGTTCCGTTTTTTCGAGGGCTCAATTTCAAAATGGATTAACGTACGTATTTTAAGGCGTGACGTCATCAGTGACGTCATCAAATTACCGAGACCCGGGACATCCCTCCATTCCAGTCTCTCTCCGTCAATGTTAGTTGAAGTATATGGCAGGGCAGAATATATAGTGCAGTCCAGTTTTGGCGTCTTTGTTCCCGCGAGTTTCAAAATTAATTGCCGTTCGTAAAAATAAGGACCGAGACTGACATTTTTCCTGACTCCTTCCCTGCCTCTACGTCAATATTTAGTTAAACCTCCGTGTATTTCTAAATTCAGAGGTGAAGGAGAGCCAGAAATAACTGCGAAAACAGACAAATATTCCCCAAAATGGCCCAAATAAGGTTTAAATAAACTGTATGTTGCAGCCCCGTTCAGAGCGCTCACCGTGAAAACATCAGGACCCAGACCGACACCTTCCCTCTTCCCTGCCTGCGTCTGTTCGTCACTATTTCCTTCAATTTCCATCGTTTTTCAGGTATTCTCAGGTGTTCTTTAGAAAAATCCTTTTGCGTATCCTTTTGCAGTAGTACTCGTAGTAGGTGGAGGAGGAAGAAATGAGGAATGGAGGGAGAGGAGATGGAGGAGGAAGGAGGAATTGAGGTGGAGGATGGGTGAAGAGTGGTGGTAATAGTAATAGTAGTAGGAGGAGAAGGCGAAGGAGGAGGAGAAATAAATGAAGAATAGAGGGGGAGGAGGAAGAGAAGAAAATGAGGAATGGAGGAGGAGGAGGAGGAGGAATGGATGAGGAGTGTTTCTCTCTCTCTCTCTCTCTCTCTCTCTCTCTCTCTCTTATATGGAAATGATAGGGAGGGGAGTATGAGAAATGTAGAAACAAGGAGAGAGTGGGGTTGAGAATGGTGTGGCTTAATTTAAACGTACTATGATATTTACCTATTAAAATCCCTTGAGTTGACATGTCGCTTTAGCTAAAAATAAGGTTAGGAAGTTTAATCTTTAGTTCAATATTTTAGTTATATTCTCAGCACTTGTTCATTACTCTTCTACCTCAGTTCTCTATTCTATTCTCTTTCTCCTATGTCTCTTGATTAGTTTTCATCACAATTCATTTAGCGTTCAAATTCTCTGTTATTTTTCCTAATCCAATCACCTGTTCATCTATTCACTTTTATTACATTTCCACCACTTCTTTCTTACTCGCCGACCTCTTTTTCTCCCCTATTGTTTCCTCTAATACTCGTAAATCACTCATAAACAACACCTAATCAAATCCCGCTGATTTATTCCTTCCCCATCCCTCGCTCAGTATTCATCCTTCCTGGCAGCGTCGCGTTCCCTTTATCTATTGTTGTTACCGAGAGAGTGGAAGGAAACAGACAGACGCTCCGCCCACATCACCTGACTCTTTGGTGCACATGGTAACAGTTCATCACACCTCTCACCTTTCCCTCTCGTCATTCTCTCTCTCTCTCTTTCTCCCTCTCTTCCTTACCTTCGTCGGCCATCACACCTGTCCCCATTCACCTGTATACTAATAAACGACGTGGTGCGTAAAAGTTCTGATCTTACGATTGATCTTACGTGTGGCTATTTGTGTGTATGTCCGAGAACGGGAGTGACTGGAAAGGCTGTGATGGATGTACGGTGAGAGAGAGAGAGAGAGAGAGAGAGAGAGAGAGAGAGAGAGAGAGAGAGAGAGAGAGAGAGAGAGAGAGATTTCTCCTCGTACATTTTTTTTTTCTCTTGATTTAAGAGCGTTCGCATTTCCCGACACTTGCCTTTGTAATATTAGAAGGTACACTTGTGGTGGCGGTGATGTTGTACACACACACACACACACACACACACACACACACCTGTTCGCTTCTCACCACTCTTCAATCTCTCTCTCTCTCTCTCTCATTCTTTTCCCCTTCAAAACATCCTCTTCCTTTTACTTCTCCATAATAAAAAGAAGGAAAGCTGCAAGAAGGCAACAGGCCTACACGTGGTAGTCCCTGTATGAAGCCTTCCGATTTCCACCTATCATCATTATCATCATCCATAAATGTGTCTAATCTTCTTTTAAAGCTCCTTAATGACTCAGACCTAACAACCTGATTACTGAGTCCATTCCACTCATTTACTGCTCTGTTTGAAAACTAATCCCCTCCTATCTTCTTCAGCCGACCTTTTTCAAGCTTGAACCCATTATTTCTTGTTCTTGATTACTGATCCTAAGAATTTTGCTTACGTCACCCTTATTATAACCCCTATACCACCTCTGTCAGGTCCAAACAATGTAGGTTTCAATGCTTCATTCTCCTTCCATAGTAATACCTCTCATCCGCTGTATCCCTTTAGCCATTCTCTTTTGTAATGACTTCAATAGACCTGTTTCCTTTCTGTAATATGGGGACCAGAACTGCACTGCATAACCTGGATGAGGTCTGACCAGCGCTAAATATAATTTTAATATTATTTCGGGATTTCCACTTTTAACACTCCTAAAAGGAATCCTAATACCGGATTTGCCCTATTATTGGCCTATGTGGATTGTTTTCTTAGATGGAGATCAGAGCTAACTATAACTTATAAGAGCTTCGTTCTTTATTTCGCACCCACTGTGTGGGTTTCTTCTATGTTGAGTACTTTGCATTTGTTAATATTAAACCGCATTTGCCATCTGTCTGTCCATTCGTTAGTCCTTTCCAACTCTGTCTGCAAGGTGATGGCATCCGAATCAGACCTAATTAATCTACCTATCTTCGTGTCACTAGCATCTAGCACTAGCATCGCTACTAATCCCACTAGGTGATTAATATATATTAAAAAAAGAAAATAATAATGACCTTAAAACTGATCCCTGTGGCCGACTATATATAGAAAGAGGCCCACTGTGTTAAAAAGAAAAAAAGACTCATTACAGCGCATCACTCCCGCGGACATATAACGTGTGGCTTTGTGGCTCGTAAAAGTCAACACTTGGGCAGATTCTGTCATTGGGTTACGTCACCAAATGCGTAGGTAGCTTCAACATGTGTGAAGATTGACTACTACTACTACTACTACTACTACTACTACTACTACTACTACTACTCTTGCTGCTGCTGCTGCTGCTGCTGAATGAGTCATAACTGGAGGTGATGCTTATGTACTCGTATATAAAAAGAGAGGTGGATGGGGAGAGGAGGAGGAGGAGGAAGAGGAGGGAAGGGGAAGAAAGGGTGAAAGAAGGGGGAAGCAGGAAGAGGATGGGTCATTCAACTTTCCAACAACACCCCTTCCACGCTCTCCAACTACGTCTCATACATAACAATTACACACACACACACACACACACACACACACACACACACACACACACACACACAAACAAACACACAAACACTCATACATTGTCAGCAACACTGTAACATCTACACTTTTTACCTGTATTTATTTGGTCACGTTTGTGTGTGTGGTGCGTAGTTGTTTACGTCGGTGCGTGTAACACCCGGCACCGCGCTGCATCTTAATCAAGGATGGGAACGGGGCGAGACTTCCTGGGGTGCTGTTGGGGGAGACTGTCGCGACGTGAGGGGATGCTGTTGGGGGAGACTGTCGCGACGTGAGGGGAGGCGTGATGACGGGAGACCAGGGGGGAGGTAGGTTGGGGTAGCTTTGGTGGGGATATGCAGGGAAGTCGAGGAAGGGGGTGAGTTTGGGTTTGTGGGGAGTTTTTTGGGGTGTTTTGAGGGGCTTAGGCAGGTGTTCTTGGGATATATGTTATTTGTCTACTAGTCCTATTGCTTATTGGGGAGGGGAGGAGGACGAGGAGGAGGAGGAGGAGGAGGAGGAGGAGAGGTAGGAGGAACAGGGGTAGGAGGAGGAATAGCAGAAGGAGGTGATTAAAATTATGCTAGTGTGGAATTATTATTATTATGATGGTGTTGGTAAATGGTGGTGTTGTGGTTATTGTTGTTGTTGTTGTTGTTGTTGTTGTTGTTGTTGTTTCACTTTATTAGTCATCAAGTGTGTTTTCTCACGTTTTCTTCCATTTTTTCCTGCTTTTTTTAACGTCTTCCTTGATTCTTCTTATTATTTTTATTCTTATTTTCTTCCTCTTCCTCCTCCTCCTACCCCTCCTCCTCCTTTTCCTATAGAACTCCCCACAAATAATCTCACCTTCCGTTTTCTTCACTGGTTTTCTGTCTTCGCCTTCAAACACTAACTCATGTATTTGTGTGGCGTGCAGATGGCAATATTTCCATTACTGCTTATTAATTTTGCACCGCTTTTCTTAACCTACTATATTTTCTAATGAAACTAAAGAAAAGAGGAGGAAAACGAAGAGAAAACAAGAAAAAAAAATAGCAAATAAGGAAGGAAAGAGAAGGAGGAAGTGAAGAGCGAGGATGAGAAGAAACGAAACTGACATAGAAGGAAAAAAGAACAGGACAAAACACTTGGAGGAAAAGAAGAATAATATTTGTTTCTTTGTTTCCTTGTGTATGAATGTGGAGAGAGAGAAAAAAAAAAACATTCGGAGGAAAAGAAGAATAATATTTGTTTCTTTGTGTATGAATGTGGAGAGAGAGAGAGAGAGAGAGAGAGAGAGAGAGAGAGAGAGAGAGAGAGAGAGAGAGAGAGAGAGAGAGAGAGAGAGAGAGAGAGACCCCAATCCAACATAATGGGACAATGACCTCACAGAGAAACAGACTAATGAGATTACATAACCATACTGCACTGATACCTCCTCCTCCTTCTCCCAACCCTTACCTACCGCACAGGTGATAGTAGATAGGTACAGAGATAACGATATTTGGGTTAAAATGTGAAGGAACTGAAGGAGGAGAGGAAAGGATGACGGAGGGAGAAGAGAATTTGTAAGGAAGAGGATAGGCAGAGGGAGGTAAAGAGGCAAAGAAGAACTAGAGGAAGTATGTGAAAGAGGATTGTTTCTGTAGGAGACGTGTGTGTGTGTGTGTGTGTGTGTGTGTGTGTGTGTGTGTGTGTAGAAAGATAAAAATCGCACATCTTCATATGCATAACATAATAGAGAAATGCATTGTGTGTGTGTACGTGTGTGTGGCTGGGTTATGTAAATTATGAACTAAACATTATAGTACTTGTCGTTGTGTCTGTGTATGTCGTGTGTGTGTGTGTGTGTGTGTTACGTCAGTCTGCAATCACTTTCACACTAACTTTTCCTTCTACTAAGTCATGATGTGTCGTATTTTATGGAGGAGGAAGAAGAAGAGAAGAGAGAAGGGGGAGGAAAGACGATAAGGAAGGTGATGAAGGAAGGAGGGAAGGAAGGAACCATTAACGTAGAGGAAGGAGGAGAGGAAAGAAGGGAGGAGAAGTGTGAGGAGAGATTGCAAGAAGGAAGAGGGAGGAGTTAGTACGATGGATGGAAGTGTAAAGTGTATATTGTCTAAGTTTTAACACCGCAACACGAAGGTCATATGGAGCCTGACGAGGAAACTGCCGTGAGCTGAGATCGAACCCTTGTTATTTCTATTGCGAAGCGAGTAGTTTACCATAAAGCCACCCAGAGAGAGAGAGAGAGAGAGAGAGAGAGAGAATTTGGAGTGTGGTGTTGTGTGTTGCTATATCTTTGTTATTTCTATTCTCACTCTTTCTGTTATCACTCCTGTTATCTCATTCCTACTCTCACTTCTTCTACCTTCAGTCCTCTTACTCTTTATCTTTTTTCAGTCCTACCAATACTCCTTCTACTCTTTCTCTCTCTTGATCTTATCCCTCTCATTCATTCATCCTTACTTTCACTTCTTTACCTCTTTCGTTCTGACTTTTCACCTTTTACACCTCACTTCTCTTAATCCTTTTACTCTCTCTCCTCTCTCAAGTTCCCCTCTCACTCCTATTCACACTCTCACCCGACTTCTTTCCTCTCTCCCTTAACTCTCTCACCATCCTCTACTCTCTCTTCCCTTACCGACCTTCACTGTTCTTCCATTCTCCTCTTCACCTTCCTCTCCTCCTGCATTCCTTCGTTACCCTTGCCTCCTCACGTCCTCTCCCTCTCCCTCTCTCTCTCTCTCTCTTTCTTTCTCCTTCTCCTGTCATTTTGTTGCCTCTCTTACTGAACTGTTTTCTGCTTTTCCTAAGACGACAGCATTAAGTTTCCGTTGTATTACTCATGTTTGGTGAAGTAAGTGAACATGTTTGCTCATAATTTCTTTCTTCATGGTTTGGTGGTTTCCTGTTTACTTTGTACGTTTATATATTGACATTCTTTCTTTCTTTGTTTTGTCCATTCTTTGTGTTTTTTTTCTTTTTCTTTCTTTCTTTCTTTCTTTCCTGTCTCCACTTCTTGGTTACCTTCCTCACTTCATTCATATTTCACGTTCTTCCTTCCTTTCTTCCTTCATAGCTTGTTTCCTTTCGTTTCTTTATCCCTTCCTTCCTTTCTCCTTTCCTTCCTCCCTTCCTCCTTTCCTTCCTTCCCTTCCTCCTTCATAGCTTGTTTCCTTTCCTTCCTTTCTCCTTTCCTTCCGCCCTTCCTTCTTTCCTTCCTTCCCTTCTTCCTCTGTTATTGCTGCTGCTGATGTTGCTTCATCATCCCTCACCACTTTCATTTTCTCTTAATCTTTCTTTATCATCATGCTATATTCGTCCTCCACCTTATTCCGCTCACCTTCTCATCCTTTTACTCACCTACGTGGCCTTCGGGAGGAGAAGCGCCTGACCACCACCTGGCAGGAGCCTTAGAGGTCGCGTTCCTACTCCTCGTCAAGTGCTTTTTTTCCATGCTTTTCTCCTCGACCCCGCCATGACGACAGAATTTCCCCGACATTCACTTGCTGTTTTTGCCTTCTCATCACCTTCTTCTTCTTCTTCTTCTTGGTATCGTGGGTCTGCTTCGTACGTCTGTAATGCATGCGATAAGCTGTATGTATCATCTTGCATTATCGTCATTATGATTGTTGTTAAAGTCGAGTTGATAAGGAACTATGAAATGTGAAATGAACATATGTTTACAGGTGATTCTTAAATGATATACCTGTTTTTTTCTTTTTTTTTTTTTTTTGTATAACCTCTCGCAGCTTTCCGTAATTTATATTCTGATACTCTCTGCTTTATTTGCCAGAGAGAATGACCAAGAGAGAG
Source organism: Scylla paramamosain (assembly GCF_035594125.1). Classification (NCBI taxonomy): domain Eukaryota; kingdom Metazoa; phylum Arthropoda; class Malacostraca; order Decapoda; family Portunidae; genus Scylla; species Scylla paramamosain. The sequence continues at coordinate 24,608,792 of NC_087163.1, forward strand.
AGAGAGAGAAAGGAAATAAAAGAAACTATCGTCATTGTCATCATCATTATCAGGTTGTGTGTCGAGTCAGTAAGGCGCTAAAAAAAAAAAAAAAACTATCAAAACTTAATCTTCCAGGAATAGGATGATATGGTTCTTTCTGTTTTGTACAACCCCTAGCAGCTTTCCGTATATTATGTGTAAATGTTTGTATGTGTGCATGTAAAGGTTTTGGTTGGGTTATGATACTTATATCTATTTATTTATTTTATTTTATTTTTTTTTTTTGTGGGAAGGGAAGTGTAAATAGTGATGTGTATAGATTAGTTCGCCTTGGTTGTGTTCTTTTTTTGTTTTTACTTTTGTTTGTTTGTTATTGTTTATTTTTTTCGTGTGGATGTTTTGATATTAACCTTATCAATTTGTGAGGAGTATCTCTCTCTCTCTCTCTCTCTCTCTCTCTCTCTCTCTCTCTAAACAAGTGACCACCGATGAAACCGACGGACAACTCCTCCTCCTCCTCCTCTTCCTCCTCCTCCTCCCTCTCATGCCAAAACCACCACCATACTTTCCCTCTCACTCTCTCCTCCCGCAAGGCTGTTCCGCGCCCATACAACTTCCCAAACGCAGCCACACGAAGCCGCCGCGTAACTATTACTTTCATTCTTTCCCCAGGCACACACACACACACACACACACACAGAGAGAGAGAGAGAGAGAGAGAGAGAGAGAGAGAGAGAGAGAATGAAACACAACGGGCCATCCAGTTAGTGCTTCATCTCTCGTGTGTGCGTGTGTGTGTGTGTGACCACCTACAGTACGTTCCCTTTAACCCCCCCCCCATCCGCGTGGTGACCTTGCCAAACCTAGGTAGGGCAGACATGCCAGTCCCCCCAACCGTCCCTCCGATCACTAACCTCTTCCCTCCCCTCCTTTATCCCTCCCTAACCCCTCCCGTCCCCTACCCCCGTCTGGAGAAAGGTGGAAATCCCTTCTGCTTCTGACCTTCCATCCTGGCCCTGACCCGCACCTACCCTACCCCCCACTCCCCCTTTCCCTAGTCTCCCTTCCCCCTACCAATTGCTCTCTTCAAGGAAGCTACTATAATGAAGCTTCTCTCTCTCTCTCTCTCTCTCTCTCTCTCTCTCTCTCTCTCTCTCTCTCTCTCCCTCTACGTCCTTGCCATAGGTCATCCACGTGGACTGGGAGGGAATTTGAGGGTTGGTCGCTTCTCTTACTGGTTCAGGTCGCTCTCTTGAAGCCTCGGATCTGTGAAGCAGTGATTTTCGAAGCATTATTTTGAGGGTGTGTTTAGTATTTTTTGTTATGTTTGGTTTGTGCTTGATTGATTGATTGATTGATTGTGTGTGTGTGTGTGTGTGTGTGTGTGTGTGTTGTTTTGTTTTATTCATTCATTTTTGTTCATTTTATTTGCTTATTTTGTTTGTTTTTATCCATTCATTTCTTTATTTTTCGTTTTTCATACACATTTATTTGTTTGCTTTTTTTTCAGGTTTCATGTTCTACCTCCTTGATTTGTTCCCTTGCTTCTGTTTTGCTTACGTGTTTTTTATATTTACTGGGAAAGACAATATTGACCTATTATTATCTCTTGTGTGTCCATGAAGAGCAGTCTCACAGTGCGTGAATGTAAACTAAGCACAACCGTGGCAGTAAAAGAGTGAAGAGCACCTTGAAATTGAACTCACCGTAATTATATGCCTAGCGCTAGTTCTTGTCCTGCCAGCCTTCCGTGGAGGGGGAAAATATACTGGAAAAGTGCGTAAGGGAGGAATGTCACAGGGGAATAATTGTGTATTTAGTTGGGTGGAAATAAATTGTACGTTTTTAAGATTTTAGTAGGGTGTTTGAAGATTAACCTAACCTAACCTAACCTAATCTAACTTAACCTAACCTAACCTAACGTACCTAACCTAATTTCCATCTGATATTTCTGATATTTCTTAGTGACATTTTTATTAATCTTGTGTTAATTTTCCTATGACGTCTATATTACCAACAGGTTAACCAGTACTAAGCTTCTTGATTACCTCCCTGATCAGCTCCCTCCCTGAGTCTTCCGCCTCACTTTCCCCTCATTACTCTCCCTCCTGTCGTTCTCTTCACGCTACCTCGTCCACGCGTCCTCTCTCCCTCACCTGCTTCCTCGTTCAAGACCCAATTAGACATCTATACCACATAAAAGGGGGATATTCACTGCTCCTCCCAGTCACTACTTCGGTCCAGCCTTGGTACATGACCTTACTTCTCCCTTCACCCAGTTCTCTCCTTCCTTCCGTTTTGCCTCTCCATTTATACTATTCAGTTTTCCTCTCCTCTGCCTCGCCCCGGCCCACCCCGACCCGCCCTTCGCCCTGGTTCACTGGGTTCATTTGCGTCACTAGACAGACTTACGGTGGTCCTTGCCGTGCCCTCTCTCCGCTGACACGCCCACTGCAAAGGAATACAAAGGAAGCAACAGCGCTAGAGGTTCTTATTAGACTAGGAAAGTATTCTACGTTAAGCTATTAATGGGAGAGATAGGATAGTACAGAAGGAGGATGGGGATAAGGAGCAGGAGGAGAAGGAGGAGGATTACAAAGGGATACAAACAACAGCAGATCACTATGTCCTTGCTTAAGTTCACTACTCTACACTTATTACTAGCATTAGAGAAAGGACAACAAGAAGCATTAGAGAAAGGAGGAACAAGGAGAGGTAGAGTCATTTACTTATTGACTCTTACGACGCTCTTTCTAAATTAAGACACGTATGTTATGTTTCAGAGTAACGGATGTAAATGTAGAGGAGGTGGAAGAGGAAATGTAATACGAAGGAATACATATGGAAAAGCAAATAAAAGTCATGTTTGTTTTTACAAGGACGTGTGTGACTGATAACCACGAGATCTATGGCTGCCTCTCCCTCCAGCACCGCGTCGCCAGGAAACGCAAAAGAATATTGTGCATAAAAAAGGACGTGTGAATTTTAAAAGTAAAGATTTGAACGAGAGAGAGAGAGAGAGAGAGAGAGAGAGAGAGAGAGAGAGAGAGAGAGAGAGAGAGAGAGAGAGAGAGAGAGAGAGAGAGATTATCGCAACACTTATCAGGGTGAAAGACTGTAAACAATTAAATTCCGTGCCGCTGTTTATGTTTGTGCAATTGACAACTGAACCTGTCAATGATATTCTACTTAATTACTAAAGCGAGGAGTCTGTTCCAGTAACCAAGAACCTCAACACTGCGGCACACTATACGACACTCCATACACATATACAGTAAAATCCCTCTTATCCGGCATCAACGGGACCGCCGACATGCCGGATACTTGAATATTGCCGGATACTTGAATAGAAGTGAAATTATGTCCACAATCACCACCCTACACTCACGCATCTTACCATAACAAAGACCAGCTGATCTGATCAGTTGCTTAAGTGTAAGCACAACACGCTTCCTCTTTTCTACAACTTTAGGCATGATGAAGGCGTCAGGCGATAAATAGTGCACACGCGGGACTGAGTCACTGAGTAAACACAGTGCAGTGGGCCGCGGATGGCGCGAAGCAGTGCGCTCTGGTGGCGAGGGGACAAAGTATGCCTCGCGCGGGAATTTTAATCGATTTTATGAGTACACATTGATTTTTTATTGATTTTAAGGCTCGGGGAAAAATGTGCCGGATACTTGAAGCTGCCGGATACTCGAATGCCGGATGAGAGGGATTTTACTGTATACCCAAGGAGGAAAACGAAGCAGTATAATGAGTATTGCGTACCCATTCCTGTAAAAATCTGTGTCAATATACTGTGACCCAGCAAAATTCTTTCTATCTCTTCCTTCTTCCCCCTCTCCATTCCTGCCCCTTCCTGCCTCCCCTGCTCTCGCCCTTCCTTTCATCTGGGGCAGTGCCAAACACGAGGCAGGTCTGACCATTGCCGTCAGGCGCTCATCAGTCAGTGGAGAGTGAGTTGCTAAAATCATGCATTGTTTAAGTGAGCGTGGCACAAGGTTGCTGCTGTGAATCGTGTGTAAACTTTGCATAACACGAGATTGCTGCTATTGTTGTTGTTGTTGGTGGTGGTGGTGGTGGTGCTATTGTTGTTGTTGTAGTCGTTGCTGTCAATATTCCACCTCACGTATTTGATTCTCTTCTTATTTCCATCTTTTTCCTTCCCCACGGTTTCTTTCTTTTTTTTCGTTTTCTTCCCTTTATCCTTGACTCCTTCCTTACCCGCTCCGCATGTCATCAATATCTTAATCATTACCTAACCAACTACATGGCTAACCTAACTAATGCTTTATCTATCTATCTGTTTATCTATCTATCTTTCTATTTATCTATCTGTCTATCTGTCTCAGTTTGTCTGTCTCTATCTATCTATCCGTCTGTCTGTTCGTATCTTTGTCTATTTATCTATCTGTCTGTGTATCTATCCACTTACCCACCTATCTATCCACCTACCTACTTACTCATCCGCCCATCCGTTCACCAACCTATCCATCTATCCATCCATACACCAATCTACCTAGCCATCCATCTGTCACCCTCACGCTGGCGCAACGCATCGGCTTACCGCAACCAGTCGGGAACTTGGAAGATTTGGAGCATGTTGTGTTGTGACCGTCCGGATGGTAGCCACGCCTGCAGGTTCACTGAGTGGCTGAGTCGTGGTGGCTGTGCTGGTGTTTGTCGCCCTACTTCTCTCCTTTCCTCCTTCCCTCCTTCCCTGGTTTTCTCGTTTGTTTCTTTTGTTTTTCCTTTATTTTCTCTTCCTCTCTTTCTCTCTTTACTTGGTTCTTTTGTTCCTTTCTTCTCTCTTTTCCTCTTTCTTTAGTTTCTTCGTTGCTTCGTTCTTTTGTTCCCTCTTTCCATCCTCTATTTCTGATTTTCTCTCTTTCCCTCTTCCTCTCTTTTTTTTTACTTCCCTTATTCTCTTTCTCCCTCATTTCCTGCTCCATTTCCCTTTTTTTCTGACTTTCTTTCCTTCTTTCTCTCCTTCTCTCCTTCCCTTCTTGGCTTCCCTCGTTGCGTTCTTCCCTTCTTCTCTCTTTCCCTCTTTCTGACTTGACTATCTTTCTCTCTTTCCCTCTTCTCTCTCTCTCCCTCTGCCCTCCTTCCAAGGCACAGTGAATCAGTAAATGAATATTTTAAATACACTTTAATTGCCTTCAACCAGAAACTGAAATACAAACAAACATGAAATTTCTTGAACGAGTCACCAGTGGATTCTTCTGAGAGCATTTCGTAACCAGCAGTCAGCCACAAAGGCACCCGCTGAACCAGTAGTCAGGATTGAGTCAGCGCGAGTCACCTACTCCTGCAGAACAGGTAACCACCGCAACAGCCTCTCTAATAGCTGCCTTAAGGCGTGCGGTCAGGGAACACAAGGGAATAGCAAGGAAGAACAAGGAGCAATAAACATGTTTGTCCTTATGGAGAGAGAGAGAGAGAGAGAGAGAGAGAGTGGGGGGGACCTTGATTGACCTTAGCGTCTTAACACAGCAAGGTATGTGGAGTGTTTCCTGTTCTCTCTCTCTCTCTCTCTCTCTCTCTCTCTCTCTCTCTCTCTCTCTCTCTCTCTCCCCCACAAAATTATTCCTTTCCATTTCCTCTTTTTTTCTTTCTTTTTCTGCTTCTGTTCTCTTTTTATTTCCTATTCCCTGTTTTATTTCATGTATTTGTGATTCTCTCTCTCTCTCTCTCTCTCTCTCTCTCTCTCTCTCTCTCTCTCTCTCTCTCTCTCTCTCTCTCTCTTTCTCACCACCATGGGCGCCCGGGGGTCTAATATGGTAGTCACGGTGCTGCAGTGCTCATAACATCACTGAAGACGGAGGTGTTGCAGCTGGCCAAGTAAAAAAAAAAAAAAGAAAAAAAAAAAGACTTCTGTGGTCATGGAGAAAGTTTTACCATGCATTACTCTCCCTTTCAGTGCTTCCCCCCCTCCATTACACCGCATCACAGGACTGCCAGGAAAAGAGGCGGTTTGAGGAGCAGCAGTGGTATATGTGGTTAAAGTATTAGAAGGGAAGGCAGGAGGTGTAGGGTAAAGACAAACAGATGGGGTGGTTTAGCAGACTCACTCACTGTAGTTATTTGCTTGTACTCTGTAATTTGATGGTTTACCGAGTCTCTCTCTCTCTCTCTCTCTCTCTCTCTCTCTCTCTCTCTCTCTCTCTCTCTCTCTCTCTCTCTCTACTGGTTTATCTTCTTCTTCTTCTTCTTCTTCCTTTTCCTTTTCGTTCTAGTTTCTCGCCTCGTGTCTTGTTTCTCGTGACTCGTTTCTTCTCTCTCTCTCTCTCTCTCTCTCTCTCTCTCTCTCTCTCTCTCTCTCTCTCTCTCTCTCTCTCTCTCTCTCATGAATATTCCTTTCTTTACTCTCATCTTTTGATATTTCCATTTTTTGAGCCTTTATTTGTCTCAGCTTATTGTAATACCCTCCCCCTTCTCCTCCTCCTTCTCTTCCTCCTCCTTACTGTCACCCTAATCACCCACGCACCACCTGTTTACCATCTGGCTCCCTGTGTTGCTCTTCTCCCTCCTTATTGCCGCGCGCAGGTGATGGACGCTTGCTGCTTGTCTGGCATGACCGCGGGCTGTGGTGCAATGCTTTCCTCGCAGCAGCAGTCCAGCCACACTTCCCAAGCACGACTCCTGAGGGAATATTTCGCTTTGCTCTCTCTCTCTCTCTCTCTCTCTCTGACTATCTTTCAAAGGCCACAGAGATGATTAACCGGGTTCTCACGAGTGTTTCTACTGTTGAGAATGTAGAAATGTTGTCGATCTGTCACTAAAGCCATGTAAACAGCCTTAAAAACCCGTGTAACTTCAAATACTAGAGCCTTTGGGATGTAGCGGACGTGTGGCGGCGCAGGTGTTTTAAAATATGGTTCTCAGTCTTGCCTCTTCATTGATAGATTTTGGTATCGGTGTTAATATTATGACTGAATTTTTTTTCTTTTGTTCACCGTGAGGTTATTAAATAAATGTTACTTTTGCTTTTATTTTTATTTGTAGAAGTGCATGTAAGCTAGGGACTGCATATTAGAAAGAGGAGAGAGATAAGGAGAAGGAGAACGATAAAGAGAGACGAGGAAGGAAGAAAGAAAGAAAGAAAGAAAGAAAGAAGACAACTAAAAGAAAAAAAAGACGAATAAGAAGAGGAGGAAGAGGAGTAGGAATAAAAATAAGGAAGACGAGGAAACACAAACAGGACGACGATGAAGAAGAACAAGGAAAAAAAAAAGGTACAAGAAAAAAACAAATTACACAAAGAAATGCATCTGTAAAACATCTGAAAAGCACAACACATATTAGACACTTCTTGAAATAACTCCAATTATTCTGTATCACCTCAGCGTCCCTCATTGAGAAATAGAAAGGAATTAGAGACGGAAAAAAAAAAAATTAAACTGCCTGTGCCGGTTAAGTCACGCACACCTTGTCTTCCTGCGTACTTCATTCTTGTCACGTCCACACAGAACCACAAACACATGACGGAGGAAGAAGAGGAAGGTGGATGGAGAACGTGATTGACACACCTCCATACCTCCCCTCTCTCTCTCTCTCTCTCTCTCTCTCTCTCTCCGAATACACAGGAAATGTTAGTGCGCGGGAAAGTTTAGCAGTGGCATATGGAGTAACCAGGTGATTGATGCCATAGTGGTTACCTGTTACTGGTGGCCAAGAGAGAGAGAGAGAGAGAGAGGTGGGGGGGGTGCGCTTCATATGTGCTTACGTCAACATCACTCATGAGACGCTGCTCGGAATACTGAACCATGAACTCGGAGCAACACGAACACACACACACACACACACACACACGTAGATAGATTGATAAATAGATAGATAAATAGAAAGCTGGATAGATAGATAAATTTATTGATAGATATTTTACTGATTCCACCAAAGATATCACATACATACACATTTCTCTATCAATAAGAGCATAAAAAAAAAGCTTCCCAATTATTCAAATCACAGACAACATAAACTTTTCAGAGAGCATTCAGGAAAAAAAATTGTTAGCATTCTATGTGTAAACTGACATACATCACCGTCTACACACACACACACACACACACACACACACACACACACACACACACAGACACAGACACAAAGACCTTAAATGCACCCACCGGAGGTCCTTAACTGCTTTCACTTACAAGAATAAACGTGACGAGTAAAATTCCATTCGAAATTAAGTTTAATAAACCCTGATTTTCCTCCTCTACATCATTACCTGAATTTCTTTGTTTGTTGTTGTCTTTCTACAGGAAGGAAACTGCTTGAAAGACTTGTTGCAGCTTGTTAAGAGAGAGAGAGAGAGAGAGAGAGAGAGAGAGAGAGAGAGAGAGAGAGAGAGAGAGAGAGAGAGAGAGAGAGAGAGAGAGTCAGCCCAGATTGCATCACATAAAAAAAATCTTTCGAACAAGTAACAATTAAAAGGTAAATAAAACGAGGTAACCATTTTTAAGAACCGTCTATTGAACAGGTAACCTCACCTCGTTAATTGGAACCCCGCGCACCTGTCTTTGTGAGTTACTTGGTTCTTGGAAGTTAACTGGTTGTTTTTTTTTTTTTTTTTTTTTTTTTTTTTTTTTTTTAATGGGAGAGTTGGGGAAGAGTTGAGTTTAGTGTAGTTGATGTGTGTGTGTTCTTCAGTCTGCTGCTCCTTCTCCTTGACCTGCCTGAAGTCAACTTTTCGTTCCTGTTTTTCTTGATTTTTCTTTTTTTTTTTTTCTTTTGTATTTTATTTTTTCTTGTTACTGTATTTTTTTTATTTTCTTGATTTTTTTCTTGATTTTTTCTTTTTTTTGTTACTTTTCTTGTTATGTATTTTTATTTTTTCTTTATTTTTTTCTTATTTTCTTTCTTTTTATTTTGTTATTTTACTTCTTACAGTATTTCTTTTATATTTTCTTGATTTTTCTTGTTTTTTTTCTTTTTTCTTTTGTTATTTTTTCTTCTTACAGTATTTCTTTTCTATTTTCTTGATTTTTCTTGTTTTCTTTCCTTATATATATGTATATATATATATATATATATATATATATATATATATATATATATATATATATATATATATATATATATATATATATATATATATATATATATACTTTTCTTCTTACCGTCTTTCTTTCCTATTTTTTCTTGATTTTTTTTTCTTTTGTATTTTGTTACTTTTCTACTTACTATTTCTTTCTTATTTTCTTTTTATCCCTTGTTTTCTTCCTTGCCCATTTTCACATTTTCTTAGTTTTCTTCTAACGTTGTTTCTTTCCTCTTTCTTTTCTTGCCAATTTTCACATTTTCTTTACCTGTTACCGTTTTTCTCACCTCTCATATCTTTCTTACCCTTCTCTCTTACCTTCTTCTTATCTACTAAACTTCCTGTACCTTTCCTTATGTTTCTTACCTTTCTCATCAACTTCTATCTTTCTTAGCCCACCATACTTTTTTCTCATCTCTCTCACCTTTCTTTACCTACCTGAAGTGTGAAAACTACGTAGCGTGTCAGTTCAGTTCAGTGTGTCAGTATGTTATTCTTTCCCTCTGGCACGTGATGACTCGATGTGCAAAAAAAAAGTGTATTTGTTTAAAGTTTGGTTTAGAAAAGTGCATTGCTTAGTTATAGTTAGCGGTTAGGTAGGGATGGAAGCGAGGGAGGAAAGAGGACAGGGAGATACAAATGTTGGAAGGGAAAGGAGGAAGAGAGAGGAGCGTAGACAGAGAGAAAGGGTGGACAGAGATAATTTTATGAAGAGAGAGAGTAAAAGAGGAGAATGCTTGTTTGTATGTATGTATGTATGTATGTATGTATGTATGTATGTTCGGGTGGATGGATTGAAGGACGGAGGGAGGGAGGCACGTGAAGGATGAGGAGTAGGAGGAGGAGGAGGAGGAGGAGGAGAAAGAAACTGCTTGCTAAATTGCTTTTGTGGTCAGTGATACAATACTGTGTGTGTGTGTGTGTGTGTGTGTGTGTGTGTGTTGATGTACATATATGTGTGTGTTGATGCGTATGTGATGGGCAATTTGAGGTAAAGAAAACGTAAAGAGAGAGTGAAGGGACGGATGGATGGGTGGATGGAGGAAGTAAGGGAATGAAGGGGAGGAAAACACTTGTTGCAGGAAGTAAAAGTCAGCCTGAGGTAACACTTCATAAGGGAAGCCAAAGGATGACGTAACCCCATTCACTCCCCTACTGACTCTCTCCCCTGCCATACACCCCCTCCTCCCCCTTGAATCACTTCCTCCTATCCACGCCCATCCTCTCCCCGTCCCCTCTTCATCCCCACTTACCTTAATTATCAACTTATTCCCCCTTACCTCCTCCTCCTCCTCCTCCTCCTCCTCCTCCTCCTCCTCCTCCTACCGTAAACTCAATATATAGTTTTTTTTTTTTTGTCTCGTAATCCCTTCTCGCTCTCTTTCCTATCACCTCTCCACGTTCAGTCTTTCGTATTTACACTCCAGAACTTAAACTTTTGATTGCACTCTTGGTCTGGAGTACGAAAGTCACTCCTTGGCCCCCCTCCTCCCCTCCCCGTGCTCGTTAAGCAATAGTTGTGTGCAGTGTGATGTGTCATGATAGTGTGTGTGTGTGTGTGTGTGTGTGTGTGAAAATTGAGTTCCGATGTTTCTCTTTCGTGGCCTTGGTGCTTGTCTAGTAAATTATGAAATGCTGTTGAGTTTTGTGATTATGACTCTCTCTCTCTCTCTCTCTCTCTCTCTCTCTCTCTCTGCTAATATTATTTTTAGTAAGCTTTACCTTCATTTCCTTCTTTTTTTCGTTCTCATTCATTATTTCAATATTTTTTCCCTTATTTTTTTTACACCTATCTACGTCTTGTTTCGTGTTTATCATAATTATTCTCTAAGGCTATACTCTCTCTCTCTCTCTCTCTCTCTCTCTCTCTCTCTCTCTCTCTCTCTCTCTCTCTCTCTCTCTCTCTCTCTGCAAACTTTATATACTGAACAAAATATCAGTGTTGTCTATTAAACTTTTTTTTGCTGATTTTTTTTTTCTTTTTGTTTCCTTAGTCACGTGCGGTTGATACTTTCTCATCTATGTCATTTTTTTCGTGTCATTTATTTTTTGTATTTATCTTTTTTTTCTGGTGTAATTTTCTCGTGAGTAATTTTCTCATCTCTGCTTTAAGTCTTTTTTTTCCGTTTTCTTTCTCTCTTTTGTTATGTCAAGGTGCCTCTCATTCCTTTATTTGTATTTCTTTATCTCACTTTCATCTTTACTTTTACTCATTAACACTTTTTTACTTCACTTCTTGCTGTTTTTTTTTCTTCCATGCGCTTTTTATTAATTTTTCCCCCCTTCCCTTCAGTTTCCCGTCTTATTACTTTTTTGTTCCATCGTCTCCTCCTTACGTCACTTCTTTCCCTCTTTTATTGCAGGTTGATGTGGGTTCGCTAGTTAAGCCACTGACTCCACCCTCCTGATGAGAACGCTGCACGAGTGGGACGAGTATGTGTCTGAGTGAGTGGGAAGGAGGGAGAGGGAGGAGTGGAAACAGCCATGAGGGAGAGAAGTGAGAAGTAAGTAAGGGAGGGACTGCTGGATGTGAGAGGTGAGTATGAAAATGAATGTAATGAGCGGCTGACATGAGTGTGAGGTGAGATGAGTGATTGCCATGAGTGTGTGAAGTGAGTGGCTGTCATCAGTGTGTGATTTACGAGATGCCATGATTGTGAGTGAAGGACTACCATGACAGACAGACAGACAGACAGACACAACCACACACCACTACCACCATGCACCATCTCTGCTTTCCTTCCTCCTTCTCCTCCTCCCTTCGCGCGCTTTCCACCAATCCCTGTCGCTTTAGGAATCTGCTCTCCCCCAATGGGCGGCGGCGGGAGGCTCGTGGAGGTCAAGTCCAGGTGGCTGGAAAAAGCCGCCACTGGTCCAGTCTTGACGAGACTCCCAAGGTGTGTGGAGGTGAGGCTCCGGCGGCGGCAGGAGCGACGCGCCATCCCCAGGCCCGGGGTGACGCCGCTGCTCCTGGGGGCGAGATGTTTCCATAAATCTGATGTGACATGACGCTGTATTTCATGGTGTTACGGCAGCCTGTGTGTGCTCATTTGTGTGTGTGTATGGGACGTGTGAGGGCAGTGATGTGTGAGGTGGCTGACAAGTGTGGTGACAGCGATTAATCTGCCATTCTGGATACGTGATATATGTCCCTCCACCGACCTGTCCTCCGGTCCTCGCCGCTCTCCAGGACACCAACCGTGCCTCGCCTGCCTGATGCACCCAGGTGGTTAGAAGGAGTGGGAAGGATAGAGGTAGGAATCCTGCACGCCGCCTCAGGTGTTGCTGGGATGCTGGGATGCCCCTGTACGCCCACTTGCCCACTTCCCTTTCTGTCCAGGGTGAGAGTGGCGCGGCGCGGCGTGGTCCGGGGGTGAGGTTCGGGGCGCAAGTCAGTGGCATTCAGCATTCAGGAGTCGGTAGTGTTCGCTCACCTGTTGAACTTGACCCGCCGCTGCAGACGTCACTGATACATGCTCCGACTGGTTCAGTGTGTGTGTGTGTGTGTGTGTGTGTGTGTGTGTGTGTGTTGTAGTACTCCACTTTTACCGTCTCACAACACCACAACTCACATCTCACGGTCATTCACCAACACGTCCTCTCCTCCTTTGCAGCCTGATCATCACCACCACAAACCACCACCACCACCACCACCACCACCACCACCACCATGCTCACTTCGCTGCCCGTGCGGTGGCTGGTGCCCGCGTTCCTCCCCATCCTCCGCCTTCTTCTCACCGCCTTCCCGGAGAGTCCCCAGGGTGACAGCTTCCCACCCCCAGGCCCCCTCAGGCCCGATTATGATTTTGTGATCGGTAAGCTTCCCATCAGATCTTCATAGGACTGACCCCTAGACGACTTTTGTGACCTGCGACCTGCTGTGACCCTGCTGTGACCTGATGTGACCTGGCTACTCTACCGGCGACCTTCAGAACAAGTAGGAAGTGTGAGCATTGTGGGTCATCACGCTCCCTCCAGGTGGTGGAGTGTCGCTCAGTTCAGTACATATTTTACACTGCTTGCCTGCACGATTGCACCTGACACATCGTGATGGTCAACACACGCAACACCCAGCATGCCAGGACACGTCTCGATGGCACACAGCACGCAACACATAACTCACCAGCACATGACACGCCAATACACAACACGCCAGCAAATACAGCACGCAATAGTGCTAATCATTAGCATACACACACACACACACACACACACACACCACCGCTCGTTAGGTCAAAGGTATCCCTTTCATTTGTCACTTGGCATGGTGAGGTTAGCGCCTCGCTCACGTCGCCAAGGTTTTATTGATGAGCGCGCGGTACCTGTCCTCCTTGAGCGAGAGGGCGTCTAGGTGTGAATGTGAAGGGTCCCAGCCTCACCACAGGGCGGGCTGTGTGAACTCATCCAGCAGGGAGGTGAAGCTGACGGTCACGAATCCAGGACGTGATCCACAAGACTATGGTGAATTGTTTACACACACACACACACACACACACACACACACACACACACACACACACACACCAGACGAACGTATTCGACAGCCCGCATGACCCTCGTGACCCTCGTCGCATCACTGACCTCCGTCATGGGTGTGTGTTTGGCGGGAAAGAATGTCAGGGGCACACTGTGTTTGTAGACAGGGCCAGGCAGTTGTGGTTTGGCACGCACGTTCTGGCCTCACGGAACAGAGAAAGCACAAATAGTGACAAGCATAATTTCTTTCCGGCCTTCTTCTAACATAGCTTCCCTCCTCCTCCTCCTCCTCCTCCTCCTCCTCCTTCCCTCCCTGGTGCAGTGGGTGGCGGCACAGCGGGCAGCGTGCTGGCGGCGCGCCTGGCGGAGGTACACAAGTGGCGGGTCTTGCTGCTGGAGGCGGGGGGACCGGCGCCCGTGGAGAGCATCGTTCCGGGCTTCAGTCGTGTGTTCTACTTCCCCACCAAGAACACATGGAACTTCCACCTCCACCCGCAGCGCCACGCCCTCTACAGTTACAGCAACAGGGTGAGGGAGCGCGCTGCCTCCGTGGTGTTTGTGGATAAAAATGTGTACACATCTCCAGGTGAAGCCTTTCACGTCCCTTCTACGCTCTTGTCTTGCTTCATTCCATGGCCTTATTGCGCCTTGCACCTGACTCGACTCTGTTCCTTCGCTTACCTAATAACTTGTCCATGTGTACTGACACTCGCGTGCTCCTCACAGAGCAGCCCGGTGCCGCAGGGGAAGGTGCTGGGCGGCACCTCGGCAGTCAACGGGATGCTGTATGTGCGCGGCAACAAGCGAGACTTTGACAACTGGGCGGCGCTTGGGAACCCCGGCTGGGACTACGAGTCCGTGCTGCCTTACTTCAAGAAGGCGGAAGGGTACAGCGGGCCGCCGCTCGGGGAAACAGGTGAGACGGATACATGTAATCCTGACATTAGTGCAGGTGATGTTCTACAGTATATTATCAAAGGCCAACAAATGTGTAGCGGCAGGCTCAGCGGCTAGCAGTAATACAACTGCCCTAGATCAAATGTTACTTGACCCTTGATTGGGAAATGTAGATGTGTTATCAGTTACTTAATCACAAGGAGCGGGTGAGTCAGGGGCGGGGCAGGAATAGCTTGGGGCGTTGAGTTTGCGTCCTGTTGCAGAAGAGTACCACGGGCGGTCGGGGCCGCTGACAGTAGTGCCCAAGACCGGAGAACACCTGGAGTTCACCTCGGCCTTCAAGCGTGCCGGCCTCCAGCTCGGCTTTAGAAACATCGACCCGAGCGGCCCAGACCAGATTGGTGAGTTTTTTTTTTTTCTCTTCACTTTAACACATTTGTACAATATAACGTGCCATTAGACGCGGTCGCGTCACTGCAGGGAGGCGCCCAAGGGTAACAGCTCCCTTGACTGCCACGTAAAAGTTATGCACAAAGTTTAAGTTGTCATAACCTTGGGAGTGACTGCAACTTTTCTCTCTTGTCATTATTTATTTATTGTGAAGTGGCTTACATCAGTGTGACGCAATGAAAGCGTAAAGACGATGATCACGATATTTATATTGTGGTGATGATGATGATGATAGTAACGGTAATATCAATCTGTAAACCTAGCGGGCATTTAGTCTGTCTTTTTATCTTTTTATCTGTCCGTCTTTCTGTCTGTCTGTCACGCACTTTCACAGCGATGCGATCCTACCTGGAAGCAACACCAACAGACTCAGAGGCAGAAATGTGGATAACTCCTTCAAAAAAGTATTGATACCTAAACCATATCCGGCCTGTCAAACATAGTCACCAAAACGCTGCAATTCACGAGGCAGAGTGAGGCAGTAAGTGTCTGGTGCAGGGAGGAGTTTTTACCTTATGCCTTTCTTCCCTCTGACCAGCGCAGTGTGTTATTTTCCGTCAAGGTCTTATACATATCACTGCACAAGAGTATACTGGATATAACACACCTCCCCCAGTACTGCCCCTCCTCACTTTCACCTCTAGCCGTATTCTAAACTCCGCAGCGACTTCATCGTGTATGCAACAAGTGCTGCATCACTGCCACCAAGCAGCTGACTCATCATCGTCTTTGCATGATTGTTGTAATTGTTGTTGTTGTTGTTGTTATTGTTGGTGGCAGTGATGGTGTTATTGATGGTGCCGTTGTTGTTTTTGTTGTTGTTGTTGTTGTTGTTGTTGTTAATAATAATAATAATAATAATAATAATAATAATAATAATAATAATAAGAAGAAGAAGAAGAAGAAGAAGAAGAAGAAGAAGAAGAAGAAGAAGAA